>NC_091951.1:289039430-289347273 GCF_031021105.1 Erythrolamprus reginae
GACTGTTGCAATTTAAATCATGGATGCTGCAATCATATGATATTTGCTAAACATGCCAAACATGTCTAAAATTTAGCAGATACTATATGGAATTTTCCAACACATGTTGATAGCTGCGTCACTAGGGATGCAACTCTTTTCTAATTGTGATTAAAAACTATGATGGCAAACACTGCAAAATATGTGAATTGTATTATTTCTGAGACAGGTCCAGACACCATCTATGCTGCATTCTCCCTTCCTATATCAAGACTAATTAAGGAGAATTGTAGGTTGCTTTAAGAAGTATAATGACATGAGTATGTGAGAAAGAACACATGCATACAAAACCCATTTGTTACACAGTCACACTAGGTCTAGAGACAGCTAAAAGAAAAAAAAATTCTCAGTGGAAGGCTAATGAAAGTTTTATAGTATAATGTCTTGAGAGAGAGAAAAATGAAGGCTTTGTAATTACTTATTCAGCACAATCCCAAAATAAATGGCATTCTGATGTTTATGTAGTCCATTTCCTCTTCCCAGACTCTACGCCTATATATTGGAACTGCAACTCTCAGAGTCAACATTCTGTATTTATAACATTGGGAATCAATCAAATTGGGAGAGTCTATTCTATACATTCCCAAACTAAATACAGTGGTACCTCGAGATACGAGTTTAATTCGTTCCGGACCTGGGCTCTTAAGTCGAGCAGCTCTTATCTCGAACGACTTTTCCCCATAGGAATTAATGTAAATAATTTTAATTGGTTCCAGCCCTCAAAAAAACTCACAAAGTTAGTCTAAATTATGCAGAAAGACATGTTTTTAATGAAGAAATGTACATGTACATATAAATGAATAATGAAGTTTCTTTCACTTAACTTGTAAACTTTCTTAAACTTTTAAATTTACATATGTTCAACTTCTCTGCCACCCAATCCTGTAGGACAGAGGTCCCCAACCCTTTTTGCACCAGGGACCGGCTTTAAGCGATCAAGAGAGGAATGGGTGAATTAATGGACGGAGGGTGGGAAGGAAGGAAGGAAAGAGGGAAGGGACAGGAACAGAGGAAGGAAGCAAGGAAACTTATGAAAGGGGAGAGTAAGAGAGGAATGAGTGAAGGGAGGGAGGGAGGGAAGAAGGTGGGAAGGAGAAAGAAAAGAAGAAATAGAGGAAGGGAAGGTAAAAGAGAGAAAGAAAAAGAGCAAGAAAGAAAGAAAGGGGGAAGGGACAGGAACAGAGGAAGGAAGCAAGGAAACTTATGAAAGGGGAGAGTAAGAGAGGAATGAGTGAAGGGAGGGAGGGAGGGAAGAAGGTGGGAAGGAGAAAGAAAAGAAGAAATAGAGGAAGGGAAGGTAAAAGAGAGAAAGAAAAAGAGCAAGAAAGAAAGCTGCAAGCCCCCCCCCGAGCCCCCCAGGCCGGCTGCAACCTTTTAAAACGCGCGCCGCTTTGCAGCTGTCTCCTGAAGCCAAACGCGGAAGTTAGCGTTTGGCTTCAGGAGACAGCTCCTTGGTGCTTGTATCTCGAATTTGGGCTTGTAAGTAGAACAAAAATATCTCTCCCCTCCCAGCTCTTATCTCGAGTTGCTCTTAAGTAGAGCAGCTCTTATGTCGGGGTTCCACTGTAGTAGTAACATTTCTTTTTGGATTGGTTTGGTTTGGTTTATTTTTGTGCTTTTGAGTCACTTTTTTCTCTTGGCAACTATCTGGAGTAAACTTGTTTAGTAATAGTAAATATAGGTCAAAGAGAGATATGTGTGTCTCTTTTTATTGTGTTAGCATCTTTTTTCTTGCCCAGTTACCGATATTCTGTTATTCATATTTATTTATTTGTTTGTTTCAAGGTTAAAAACTTTGCTTATTTCCATTTTCATTATAGTAGTAACTTTTGCAATGAGGAGAAGTAGGGAAGAAAGCTCCCAGAGCTTCTGCCAAACTGCAGAGGAGATGAATATGATCTGCCAAAATTCCCGAAGCCATTTGAAACGTTCTTAGCTAATTTTTTTAACTTTCAAAATTAAAATTTTTCACAGCAATCTGTAATGGTGAAGACTTGCAATCATGACTATAGACTAGAGCTGCTGTATCCCTGCTGCAAAACACAGATGTCTGAAAAATACATTTCGGAAAGCAATTTTCTCAAGCGGAGAGGAGAAAGAAACAGTGTATTGTGGAGAAATGATTGATTGAAATTGCAAGGAATTAAGTTGCATCACAACAATGTTCTCTAAATTTAATTCCTAAATTTATTTTGTAAGGGGGACTTTTGCACAGATAATAAAGGCCCGGCTCATTAGACATGTTCTAAGAAGCTTGGACTTGCCTTGCATTACAATGAGAGAAACTACAGCTTTGCTGGATTTGCAACTTGACAGATAAGTTTAGATGGAAACATCTAAGCCTTAACTTCTTTGTGCTTACCAGACTGAGACCTCTTTGTTAAAAATGTTTACAACTGCCTTATAATCGTAGCCAATTCCAAGTTGGAATCTGAACGTAAAATTCTTCATTTCTTGGGTGGCATGTCTTGGCATGGCTGCCTTTTTTCAAAGCATAGGAGACAAAGGCATCATTTCAATCCATTATTTTTAGAATTAGGCCATCAAATGGACTTTTCTTACATCAACAAGTGTCCCTAGCATGTAGAATATTAATTAAAATACACTGCTGAAATATATTTCAGTAGAGGAAATTTCAACATTTGTCTCTTATTTCCTATGTTATGGGAATGGGAAAATGAAGACGATGTGCATTAAAGCAAATTGCAAAGTCTTTAAATGGATCAAACAACTGTTCTTTGTTAACATGTAGTATAGAGTCCCACCATATGCAGATTCCAGTCTACATCTACTTCTGGATATGATCGCACAACACACAGGTTCAGTCTACCAGAGTGCATTGCAAACTATTAAAAACTCCGTAGTTTGGAGTTTCCCTCACCCTTGGAAAATAAACACATCCACACAACCAAGGCACAGCCACTTAATTTTCATTCTTTAAGTTTACATGGGGAGATGGTTTTGCTGGGCTTGGTGATGGAAAAAGATCTTTCTGCTGTTGGTGATATCCAAAAAACAGCCTCTGTCTTCATCTGTTCAGTTGCATCTGATTTTTTTTAGAGGCCATATAGCTTTGTAAAATTAAATGAGCAAAAAGGAGTGGTTCTGCTTAAAAGAACTACTTTACAAAGCAGAAGAAACTCTGAAACAACGGTAAACTTGGTGAGTGACAATCAAACTGAGATCATAGGAGGTCAGGACAAACGGCATAAATACAAGTAGATGTTAAATTGTGTTGTCAATACTTTAGAGAGAGAATCTGAGGGGATGTCAAGGGGTTCATTAGCCTGTGCAGAATTCCCAATTGACTTTAGAACTCTGACCATCTGCCTTTCTGTGCCACCTAGTCCATTTTTTTTCTTTAGCATTACTTTTTTTCAGTGCCCAGCAGCGAACACATACTGCAGATCTTGCGGTGGTCTCACTGGAACAGACTTAACAGTAAGTTTTGGATGAGGTTCATGAGAAAGAAAAGTAAAGGAAGTTCCACAATGCAAGAATTTTTTTCATCTGTTTGGTTTTTACCCAAGCTATTTCAATGATTTTTGAATATGTGCAGTTCATGAATATTAAGCCGTTTGCAAAAATGCCATGTATTATTTTTTTAAAAAATTGTGTATTAATTTATTTTTTGTAAATAAAATGAACAAGGGAAATGAGAAAAGAATGTATTATTATTACTATTACTATTACTGCTACTACTGATGCTACTACTGCTACTGCTACTACTACTACTACTATTATTATTATTATTATTATTATTATTATTATTATTATTATTATTTATTCCACTACTCAGAACATCATACATTGTAAGAAAGTACTTCATTGATACCTAGGATGCTGGCAGCAACCCATACCAACCATTAGCAGCAATCAATAATATTTGCAATGCATTTTTTAATGTTCAGTTGACAGATTTTTATGTTTAAGGAAAAAAGATGATGATGATGATAATGATCATGATGATGATGATGATGATAATGATGATGATGATGATAATAATAATAATAATAATAATAATAATAATAATACAAAGCAATTATTTTGCATTTAGTGTTCAATATATTGATGATGAGAATTTAGCCTTAAACAAAATGCATAATTTTTAAATTACAAGAAAAGATTCGGATCTCTGAGCTAAGTAGAGTAATCACTGTTATTTAAGAAAACAAAGAAGAAAACTGCTAAAAAGTCACAGATAAATATTTTAGTTTCTAATTTCGCTTTTGCTGCACAATACAGTTTGTTTCTTAATTGAAATAACCTCCCTTTAAAACTCAAAGCTCCTCTATAACATCATCAAAATGTCCCACCAACCTAGTTCATGTATGTCTCTTCCACAAATTGTAAGTCAATATAAATTCACTGAGCAGAGCTGTGGAAGGTGATGCAAAAATAACATTATATTGTCACATTTTTATTTTATTGTACCAATTATGATTGCAGTTTGGGAGAATTATCCAATGCAGTTTTCAGTACAGGTAGTCCTCGACCTACAACCGTTTGCTTAATGATTCTTCAAAATTACAATGGCTCTGAAAAAAGCAACTTGTGACCATTACGATTGTTGCAGGATCCCCATGGTCACATGATCTACATTCAGATGCATAACACCTGAATGTTTGCAAGTTCCCAGGATCATGTGATCCCTTTTGTCACCTTCTCACAAGCAAAGTCAATGGGGAAGTCAGATTCATTTCACAAATTAAATTAACAACTGCAGTGATTCACTTAACAAATGTGGCAAACAAAGTTGTAAAATGGGGCAAAACTCACTTAACAAATTTCCCACTTAGCAACATCAATTGTGGCTGCAAGTTGAGGACTACCTCTAGATCTGGAGAGGCAAGGATGCTTTACAACTGTGTTTTTTCAAACCTTTGCAACTTTAAGATGTGTGGACATTACAGCTTCCAGATTTCCCAAGCTAGCATGCTGGGAGTTGAAGTACACAGATCTTAGGAATGCCAAGTTTGAAAAATTTTGACTTAGAAATATGTACCTTTGTTTCAGAGGCAGTCACCCAACCAGAGAAGCAGCAGCAGATGCTTGCTGTCCCTTTCTCTCGTAGAGAGAACATCCATTCGAACTCAGGACTCTGACATAGAAGGCTGGGCTGCAGGATCTGCAGTGTTCGTCAAAATGACAATGTCATGCCATTGTAAGAAACACAGATGCCAAAGGGATGGATGGCACTTAAATTGTACCACTACAATAGTTTTCATCGTTGGTTTCTCCACCCTTCCTACAGACCTGTGTGCATAAGCATTGGGCTTCTTCAGCTCTTCTGTAGCAGGGTCAGCTAATGTCTAGATCCACAATGGAGATAATACTGCAAGAACAAATCTGGACCATTAATACTGGAGCAGGCAGTTTTCCATCTGCAAGTCAGTTTTACTCACCTTTCTGTAGGAGCCAAGGCATCTTGCTCTCTTGCCATGCTTTCTTCATGCCCTTCTGTTCTAAAATCAAGGTGCCAAATCCTTCTTCCATGGAAAAACAGCCCTCTGCCGTTCCATGGACTCAGGGAAAAGAACAAGGAAGAGGATGGAATAGATCACGCAGATCATTATCCCATTGTTTTCAAGATGCATTCAAATCAATCTTTAAAATTTGCTCCATATTTTCTCCCCAGTGTTAGTTTGCTGGATTTTACACCTCCTTTTTTGAAAGTAGGGGTTGCTTGCTCCTTTCTGGTCAACTGACATTTCAGTATTTCAGATTTTTCCAATCTGATACACACTGTGAAAGTTCAGCCACATCATCTGTTCTGTGGGGCTCTCTGGTAGAATCCTCCCAAAAATTCACAGGTACAAATTTCAGACACACACACGTTTGAAAATTCAAAACAATGTTCTTTATAATGAAAATTCACTTAAACTAAGCCCTCTTTTGGTATAGCAAAGAGCAATGGTCTCCAAACAAACTGGTAATTTGTACAAGTCCCTTATCAGTTCTGTGATACTTAGCTTGCAGCTGTGAGGCAATTCACAGTCCTTCTTTCACAAAGTGAAACACACTTTGCTCTGATTTAGGCTCAAAGCAGGGAAAAATCAGCACACAAAAAGTCAAAGTCAGGAAAGCAGTCATGAAACACAATGATCAGATAATCCTCCACAATGGCCAAACCCACAGGCTGCTATTTATAGCAGCCTCACTAATTACCACAGCCCCACCCAACCACAGGTGGCCTCACTTTCGTTAATAATAATCTCTCAGTTGTTGTCGCCTATGCATTGCTCTCCTCATGCATGGCTGTATCATTAACTCTTGCTCTGAATCCAAGGAGGAGCTAGATAATTGATCTTCTGAGCTGTCTGCCACACTCTCCTCCTCCCTGTCACTCATGTCTTCTTGGTCAGAGGAGCCCTCATCATCAGATTCCACCGGGGGCAAAACAGGCCTGCAGCACGTGGATGTCTCCCCCACATCCACAGTCCTTGGGGCAGGAGTTGGGCCAGAGCTAACCACAACATCATCATGTTGTTCCTTTAACTCTGGGAAGTAATTCATCTGGTCTCGAAAATTTAAACTCCGAATTGCATGTGTGTCAATCTCAAAATTCAGGCCTATTCTTCATTCTGCTCTTAACAACTAGAACACAGGAGTTTTGTTTGAGAAGAATTAGAACAGGTTTGCCAGGATGGCAGCTGTACAATGTAGCATTGAAGACAGGGAAATGTTTGAGGCTGAGCACTACTTAAAACTCTTCAAATTCAAAGACACTCCAAATATAAAAAAGAAATTCTGATGATCAATGGAACTGGAGATGAGAGGGAAAAAATGTAAAATAAATATATATATGGCATTATTGTCCTTAGCTTCTCGTGTGAAAAAAACAGCATCCTGTTGCTTTGACTTGTTATCCAAAGAACTTTGAATCACAAGAGAGATATTTTTTTAAAAAGGCAATAGCCTCTTTGAATATTAGTAGCTCGGTTTGGAGCTCAAGCCAACAACATAGCAATTAGCCTTTTCCTGGAGAACTGATTATCTGTTCAAAACCACACTCACTCTCCAGAATGAAGTCTACGTATTCCAAGCATTTCACAATGCGCTAATATGAGTCTTAGGCAAGAAATTAGGTATTAGAATTATGCAGCAAAAGATAACCTCTGGATCATTTGTTAACTGGTAGCTACTCATGTGCACCCAATTGTTATTTGGACTTCAATGCCACTCAATGTTTGATTCAACATTAAGATAGAGGGAGGCATCAGAACAGCAAATTATTTACTTATATATCAAAATAGCACTGGAATTAGAGATACACAAAGTTTGTTTCAAGAAGACCCCCTAGCAATATTTACTACAGTGTGTATAAATAATTGTGTGTAATGCATTAAAGCCCTTTAAGTTTAGCTTCAAAAAATAATTTATTTCTTGTTAGCTTTGGAAAGAAAAGCTGTTTTTCAAAATATGTTTCTCTCCCCTTCTGCAGTTTATATTAAAGAGTTTCATTCTATAGCACCTTTTAACTAAAGTAGTTTTCTGATAGATTTGTTATCATTTGAGAAATCATTTTTAAATAGGAGATGCACAATGTCAAGATAAATCCATTTCTTGCACTTCCAAAGAAGTGTTTTTCTGGAGCAAACAGCGTAAAAGCAATTAAAGAAAATGACTATTTCTTTCAAACTTTTCCTATTCATTATTAAAATGCAGGTCAAGCTAATTCTGATGGGAAAGGAAAAAAGGTAGCCTAGCAGGCTTTATGACCTTAGAGTATTACAGCAGAAATAGGTTTTAAAGATTTGAAAATTTTTATTTGCTTTTTATTAATATCCCCAGACAAAAATTGGAATTGGAAATATACACATAAGAAAATAAAAGCAACAAAATAAAAGTCCTGCCAAGTGGGTATGAAAAAAAATTACTGGGGAAAAAAATTAGGAATGAGATATACTGTATTGTATATTGTAGCATTTTAAAGGGAAAGAATCAGCACAAAGAATGTAGTATCAAAAAGCAAGGAATAGTTAAGATTTGAATGGAATGGATTGGAATGGAATAGAAAATAGAAATTTGTTGGTCAAGTGTGATTGAACTACAGTACAAGGAATTTGTCTTGGTGCATATGCTCTCAGTGTACATAAAATATAAGTTTGTCAAGAATCATAAGGTACAACACTTAATGATAATCCAGGTACAAATAAGCAATCCAATCACATCAGGAAACAGTCAATATAAATTATATAAACAATATAACAAAGTCAGTTGTAGGAGGAAATGGGTGATGGGAACAATGAGATTAATAGTATTGCAGACTTAGTAAATAGTTTTACAGTGCTGAGGGAATTATTTGTTTAGCAGAGCGATGCCGTTCTTGTTGTCTAGTTGTTCTGGTGTGCAGTGCTCCATAGCAGTGATGGTGAACCTTTGGCACGGTGCCACAGGTGGCATGCGGAGCAATATGTGCCAGCACATGAGGTGTTTCCCTAGCTTAGCTCCAGCATGCATGTGCACAATGGCCAGCTGATCTTTGGCTCACACAGAATCTCTGGGAGAGCACTTTTGGCCTCTGGGGGGCCTCCTGGAGGATGGGGGAGGGCACTTTTGCTGTCCCCAGGCTCCAGGGAAACCTCTAGAGCATGGAGAGGCTGAAAAACGGTCATACCGAGCCCACCAGAAGTTAGGAAACAGGCTGTTTCTGGCCTCCAGGGAGGGGCAGGGGAGGCATTATGGGTGTGGGCACTCACGCAGGCGTGATACTGCATGCACACCTGGTTTCGGCACCCAAGGAAAAAATAAAGGTTCGCCATCACTGCTCTATAGCTTCGTTTTGAGAGTAGGAGTTGAAGCATAAGAACATAAAAAGAGCCATGCTGAATCAGGCCAAAGCCCATCGAGTCCAGCATTCTGTGTCACACAGTGGCCCACCAATTGTCCTTGTGGATCTTGAGCAAAAAGAGAAAGCAAGACACTCTCTTTTTCGACCCCCAACAAATGGTACTCAAGGGAATCCTGCCTGCCTCAACCAACATAGAGGCGGCACGTGGACATCCGTTTCAATAACATAAGCAGTTTGTGTCCAGGATATGAGGTGTCTGTAAATATTTTCACAGCCCTCTTCTTGTAGTATACGGGTCCTCAATGGAAGGCAGGTTGGCAGCAATTGGTTTTTTCTGCAGTTCTCATTATCCTCTGAAGTCCGTGTCTGTCTTGTTGGGTTGCAGAGCCAAACTCAAAAAAGAAAGGCAAATGAGTTTGAAATAAATTATTTTGAAAAAGGTAAATAAGAAGTTTTCATCAGAGTGTAATTAAAAATAAAACTAATGAAATTATTTGTGTGAAGAGAATGATAGAAGGATCATGTAAGACAGTTGTATGGAAATGTTAGTGATACATTGAATAGTGGTAGTGAAATGAATACAACTGTTAATATTGAATAGAAATGGATGAAAAGGAAGCCATATGTACAATGAGAATGTTGAAGGATGGAAGTGTGGTTGGTGTAATTGGAGAAATGTTAAAAGCCAGAGGTACTTTCCTTATGTACTGGCTATCTGTTGATTAGGCTGCATCCCTATTTTTTATAAGTGGCATCTCTATTTGACAATTGGAAGAATAATATTGCACAGCAGAATTAAGAAAAAGGTAGGAGTGAATGCAAAAATTAAGGGAGAATTTGTCAAAGATGGCTGGGAAGATTTGACAGCTTTGATTGAAAGGCATTATGACCATGAGCATAAATTGACAAGTGGACTATTAACTTTGCCCTGAGCTATCAAGGGGATTCGTAATACATTTTTTATCCTTAGCAGTTAAGCCCCACTGCACATTCTGATTTCTTTTCAATTCCTTTTTGATGGACATTCAGACCTAATTTCTGTACTCTAAATCTAAAGACAGCCATATGCTTTTAAAAATTCTCCCTGTGCTAATTTTTTGCGTTCCTTGGACCAGGTATCTTTTTCTCCTTGGCTTTTTAGCGGTAGGCACATGAATGACATTTCATAAGTAAAGAAGTAGGGACCACTGGTGTCCTCTCATGACACAGACTCGTAGAATTTATGTAAAATCTGCTAAATTTGTATAGTCCAGTACATGTTCCAGATATTATTTTTACAAAATATACCTTGTCTGAATCTGGATAGAAATTCTTTACAATAAACTATGATCCTGCTTCCACTGAACTATTTGACATTTTAAACTTTAATATAATGCACACATATCCATGACTGCCAAAATGTTTAATGTGTTTTTCTTCCTCTTTCACGCTGCAAAGACACACGTTCCTCCCCCCGCCCTCCACACACACACTTCAGTAGGCTTAGGATGTGAAGTTACCCATGCAAATATTTAATGTCTGTAGAGCAAAAGCCAGATTACTGGAAACTCACCCTGACTGGGGTTAATTTGCTGTTCTGGATTCCATAAAGTTTTTTTCTCATTAAAATCAAGAACGTAACAGAAGCCTAATAATTCCCTTTGTTTCAGTGATTTTTTCAATCTGGAAAGAATTTCAAATTCCATTAAGAAGTAATTCATACTGTAAGCCAGTATGGTTCAGATGCTTCAAATTGTCTTATCTCTTAATGTCTGAGCAATGAACTTTACACAAATCATAAATCCAGCAACAGAAAGATGAAAAAGTAGGGAGTAGCATTTGTCCTCCTTGTTGTGTTGAAATTATATGTTGACAGTAAAAAACTGAGATACCTCCGGATACTAACATGACACCAGTTCAGCCTTCATTATATCCAATGTCAAAAAAGGCTAATCTTAAGGCCTGGGAAGACTGAGGTAGACAGGTCAAACACAATATTGGATTCTACCCATTGCTGGTCTCAGAGAGTTATCTGAAGAATCTCCTCTTTAATAACATGTTGTCCTGTGGAAATGCCATTTTTAAAAGGACATTTCTCACAGTATCATTTCAGATTAGCTTATTTCAAAATTGCCCCAAACTCTTTTTCTGTGTTAGATTGTCAGGGTACATGTTAACAAAGTTAAGTCCTATTTCCTCCAAAAGTTTATCCTTTCATTCTTGTGAATGAGTCTGTCCACCATTGAAGTATAATATTAAATACCCTTAAAGCTAGTCATATTAACTTTAGAAGCTAGAAGTTATACTGTAGTTAAAACCTTGAAGGCCTCTGAATTCCCACAGTTAAGATCCTAAGTTCCCCGTAGTCTGGATAAAAAGTCAAATACTTGTTTTATACATTTTAGATTATCTAATTAAGACTACCTACCTACAATTACATAGACTCCACTATAGAACACTGGAGAATCCAGGTTGCTGGCAAGGATTATTGCCCAAATATTAGGAAACTATTCTCTCATAAAGCATCTTTCATGTTTATTATAACTATAAGCACCACATTGACATTTTAGGTAAGAATACCCATGCTGCGTTCATGTACTGAACTAACCCTTCCCCCATAATTCTGATCAGGAACAACAAAATATTCAAAAAATGATTACATCTATTAGTACACTACTCAAAAAAAAAATTAAACATAACAGTTAAACAGAATATAACTTCAAGTAAATCAAACTTCTGTGAAATCAAACTGTTCACTTAGGAAGCATTACTGATTGACAATCAATTTCACATGCTGTTGTGCATTCAACTTTGTACAGAACAAAGTATTCAATCAATTCATTCATTCAGATCTAGGATGTTTTATTTGAGTGTTCCCTTTATTTTTTTGAGCAGTATATTTTAAAAATGAACAACTAAATTATTCCAGAATAATTTTACTGTTTGATTTTTGTAAATGCTGTAAATCCAGAATACTGTAAATTATAAAATCCTGTATGGATTTTCGCCACATTATGTATCTCATCATCTCTCAAATCTTAACTTCTTATTCTCAGACTGTGGTAATGACTTCCGTGTTGCACTCCTTCTGCCTGGATGCAGTATTTTTGCCAAGCACTGGATTGGATCAGATTAGATAAAATCATCCAAAAACTGGGGACTCACCTCCCACAGCCATTTTGCTTGCTGCAATGACCCCCCTACAGTAGTTTTAATCTACCCCAAGTGCTACCTGACAACCTGGCCAGGGTTAAGTCCTATTACTTAATGCCAGCCAAGGCTTCTTCCTGGAAAGGGTATTATACTGTGTCATGGAGCTGGTCCTCCATGTCCGCTGCAGGGAGTCCAAGCAATGCATTTCCTCTGCTTGCAAATTATATCCTTCCTTTCATTCAGCTCAAGGTGGCATATGCTTCTTTCTGTTCACAACAGTAAACATCTCTTGATGAGAGGCCAGGCCATGCTGGCTGCCTGGAGAAAGTATGGATTTGTAGCACCAGGACACAGACTAACGATCTGAGGAAGTCAAGAAATAACCAATCTTGGAAGAGAGGAAAAAGTGAGCCAAGGCAATTGATTCTGGCTGAGATACTTTGGGCTACACTCCAGAGTGGGTTCTGACTGATGCAGAAAATGGAAAGGCTTTCAGAGGTCACAAGTAGTGACAGCAATCTAGCTTTGGCCTTTGCATATTTATTTATTGGACTTCTATGCCACCCCTCTTCGAGGACTCGAGGCAGCTCACAACATAAAACAAACAAAATCCAATTAATTAAAGTCTAAAAAACCCCAAAATCCAATCGTTCCATTTACTCAACATTCTCAATGTTCATTGACCAAGGGGCAAGAATCTAATAGCCCCAAGCCTGACAGAATAAGTGAGTCTTAAGACTCTTACGGAAGGCGAAGGTGGGGGCAGTAGGAATCTCCAAGGGAAGCTTATCCATATTGTGATACCCACAATTCCTGGCAACTCATGTCCCTGCTGTGGACAAGCCACATTTCAGCTTATCCCCAAGTCTTTTAGAGCCTGATAAATATTCGTTTATGATTCTAGGTGGTCATAGCACCACATATTTGAGAAGTCTTGACTTAATTCTTTGAAGGACCCTGGCTGTTAGGTTATGTATGGAAAGGTAATAAATTCCCAGTCCATTTTGGACATTGAGCTCAATGAAAATATTCTGTTCCTTCCAAACTCTGTAGACCATAAGTTCACTGCATTTTGCTTGATTAGAATCTTTCACCTCAGAAGCCAGTGGGCTAAATTCAACATAGATTCTAGTTGGTAATGGATTTTGAATTCTATTAGGTTATCACAGCTCAGTAGGAAAAATTCTGGAATTGTAAATTAGTCCTTTTCAGAGCTATTCAGCTTAATAGCTGATGTTAAAAGTAAAATGTCCACTAAATATTTTATTCATTAAAAATACATCAGAAACTAGTTTTCTGATCAGCTTTTTAAATGGTAAATGTACTATTTGCATTCTTTCCAAATGTTTCTTGTCTGTGATCACTTACATAATGAGCATTTCTTTTAATTTACCCTTTATCTATTTTCTTGGGTTGAAATAGACTGTTATGGCCTGAGCAAGAACAAACTCTGATGATATTTCCCCCTTTGAATCTTCAATGAACACTCTAATAGCAAGACTCCCATCTTGTGGCTGATTATAGAATTGTAACATGATAACCACAACACGATCTTTGCCATTTGCAACTATTAATTGTGCTTAAAACTGTTTTATCTCTGGCTGATGCTTCAATAAAATGAAGGCTATAAAGCTGAACATACTTTTTCAAGTTCTGGAGGTAAACACAACCGATTCCTTAATTTGACAGAGAAACATCTCTAGAATCCCTTCCCACATTTTTCCTCAGGCTCCGCTCCTTTCCCAATTTTAAAAATTACAAAAGTCCCTAAAACAGCTTTTGTTTGTGTGGGTTATTATCAATATTTTATACATTTAAAATAAAAATTGATTTATCTGCTGCCCTTAATACTTCTCACAACTCTCTGAAAGGCTTTTAATATTGTATTATTTTTAATCTTAATCTTAAATTTTAAGGTGTTGTGATTCAGCCTGAGGCTGCTCAGGGACCAGCTGTGTCTCTGCTGGCTCCATGCCTGGAGGATGACAGCGCAGAGGAGGGGGCTGAACAGTTGGACGGGGGAGAGGAAAATCAGGAATGAAATGGAGAACAGCATGAGAGCCCCGGGGGGGGGGGGGCCCTCTCCCCAGCCAGTAGCTTGGAGTCATTAGATGATGATGCACAAGCTGTCATTGACATGAGACAGCGACGTTCAGAGCAACAAAAGGAGCAGTTAAAGAGATATTTTCACCATTGAATTAGGAACAGCTGGGTTTGGGTGTGGTCCTCATCAGCAGGGTTTAAAAGGCAGGCAAGCCCTTGAAGCCATGTGTAATGTTATCAGTTTGGAGTTGCGTTATCCTGTCTTGTTTGTTGGCGTCTCTGTTCCTGGCTTGTGGCCCAGCAGCTTTGGAAGACCCATGGGAAGTGTAGGTCTGCTATCTACAGCCTCGGCTTGGCAGCAAGAATTCTGTATTGCTGCATGGACTTTTGGCCTTCGTGAATATATCTGAAGTTACAGCATTTTCCTGTTTGTAAGGACATTTTCTGTTACCTGTGTTTTTCTTGAATTGTATAAAACTTTGCCTTTTACCAGTGTGTCTGGATTCTCTTTTTGGGTTGGTATTGGCTTCTGGAGTGACCCAGACAGAACATAAGGTGGCAATTTTGATTTTGTAGACCTCGAGGTGGTCTTGGGGAATGTCTAGCTAGGAATCCTTGGACCACACTTTTGAAAAACATTGCGTAAGAAAAGCTGCATCTGCAATTTGATTTCACTTTCCTTAGCAAAATAGTTGTTGGTTCTAAAAAAATGGATAATCAGAATATGATTTTTGCTCACAAACATGAAATACACAAACATACAGACACTAGTCAAGTAAATCAAGAAGTCACTGACATTTTCCCAGTTTCAAAACCCAACCAAAGGATGCAAGATTCAGTCAAACCTCTACATAGGGTTGTTTTCGATTCTTCAAGAAAAACCACAATCTACAACTGCCCAAATGTTATATATTTTTTCATATTTCTGAAGAATTGTCTGAGAAAAATAACCATTAGCAGAATGTAATAGAATACTAGAATATAATAATAGAAAATCTTGTGATGATTTTGTGAATGTGAGCAATGAGTGAAGAATATAATAACAGTAAAAAATCTTGTGATGATTTTGTGAATGTGAGCAATGAGTGAATCCCCCCTTTTTAATAATATAATTCCTTCAAAAGTCCAGGACAGATCAACCTGCAAACAAAACACGATCATCAACAAAATGTGAGGCTCCTATGAGGCAGAAAAAGTGTAATCTATGCATAACGTACAAAAAGGAGAATGGATTTTCAACATCTAGGAAGGAGATTCTGTTAACTGTCTCTGTAAAAAATTCTGATAGTACAATAGCAATGCTGAAGCACTGATAAGACTAAAAGATTAATATGTTGTGGCTTAAAAAAAACTAAACAAGAGATGTACAGTGATACCTCGTCTTACAAACGCCTCGTCATACAAACTTTTCAAGATACAAACCCGGGGTTTAAGATTTTTTTGCCTCTTCTTACAAACTATTTTCACCTTACAAACACACCGCCGCCGCTGGGATGCCCCGCCTCCGGACTTCCGTTGCCAGCGAAGCACCCATTTTTGTGCTGCTGCGATTTCACTGAGGCTCCCCTCCATGGAAAACCCCATCTCCAGACTTCCGTGTTTTTGTGATGCTGCAGAGGAATCCCCAAAACGGGCACTTTACTGGCAACGGAGGGGAGCCTCAGTGAAATCGCAGCATCACAAAAACACAGAGGTCCGGAGGTGGGGTTTCAAGGACTTCGGTGTTTTTGTGATGCTGCGATTTCACTGATACTCCCTTTGCTGGGAAACCCCACCTCCGGACTTCTATTGCCAGCGAAGCGCTCGTTTTTGCGATGCTGGGATTCCCTTACTGGGATTTCCCTGCAGCATTGCAAAAACACAGAAGTCCGGAGGTGGGGTTTCCCATGGATGGGAGCCTCATGGGAATGCCAGCAGTGCAAAAATGGGCGCTTCGGCTGGCAAAAGGGGTGAATTTTGGGCTTGCACGCATTAATCACTTTTCCATTGATTCCTATGGGAAACATTGTTTCGTCTTACAAACTTTTCACCTTAAGAACCTCGTCCCGGAACCAATTAAGTTTGTAAGACAAGGTATCACTGTACTTTTAAATATTCTTAATATGGGGAAAGCATTAAGTAAGGGCTTGTCAGACTTTGCATGACCATTCACAGGCTTCCAGAGAAGGAAGCCATTACCTACTCTGCAAACCTGCTTTATGCAGGGATACAAGATCATATTCATTTATTAATTGGATTTGTATGCCGGTTCTTTCCGAATACTCAGGGCGGCTCACAACATATCAAAAAACATAGTAAATACCTTTTAAAAAATCCAATTATATGATCTTTCTATTCTCTTGGAGAAGGACAGAGTGATGCCATTTTCACTGATCTGCATTGTAAGCATTACTTTCTCCCTTTTAAGCCTATTTAACTTTCCATAAGTCCTACTGCTGATTAGACCCTCCCATTCAGCGCCCTCCCCCACAGGAAAAAACACATTTTCTTGTGGGTTGTACAAGCAAAATGCTGAATATTTTATAAAATCTAAAAACACCAATTCATCTAAAATACCATTATTAAACAATTGATTCACTAACATTGATGAGTCTGTATTTTATTTTTACTAAAACTTAACTCCCCTCCAAGTATTAACATGCAAGACGTCTTAAGATAGCTTTTATTGTTAATATGACATGAAAAAGTATGCAAGTTACACTAGAATTTAAAAACACAGATCACACATTAACATAAGCCCATTTCCTGATTAAATTGCTAAGTAAAACTAGTCAAATTGTTTTATAGTCCTTCATCCTATTTATGTCTAATATACGATAATTTTCTTTACAAATATTGAGTAAAATTTGTGTATCTTGATTGCTAAAATACAAAAGTTTTCCATACAAAAATTTTGTTGAAAGCACTTTTCTTCCCCTTCCAAAAAGCATGTAAGAATGTAAAAAGATAAAGAGTAGATGGCTAGACTAACAACCAAACCCCACACAAGTATTTTTTTAACAAGGATATTAAAAAAGGACCACCGTAAAAATGAGGGTTGTTTTTTTGAAAAAACAGTACATAGTTCAGTGTCAATATTTCACATTTCAAAAAGCTATATATATGATCTGACATACAAAAACCTCCATCTCTGGGAGAAAGGAAATTAAGGCCAGACACAGCTTTAAAATTCACAAAAGGAAATACAAAAATATGTTGTGCTTCCAAGAAGGTTCTCCTCTGCAAGAAGGGATAAACATAAGTGAGGACTAGATGATTGGCATTTACATGATTGCACAGCTTCTGTTGGTTCCTCGTGGGTCTCCCTATTTTAAATATAAAAAAATGTTAAGATTATAACTGATATATAAAACTGTAAAATTTGATATACATTCAATGTAACAAATAACTTACCTATTTTCCAAAGTTATAATAGTATAAATAATAAGCATCTCTGAATCTTATTAACAATGCATTTTATGTTCTGTCATAGGAGGAAAACATGGAACAATTCAAGAGTATTAAAATTATTTGCATGAAACAATATAAATTCTGGATGACAGCTATTATATAAGGGCCATCTCTCGTCTATCTAAGGAGAGATGCCCCTTATATAATAGCTGTCAACCAGAATTTATATTGTTTCATGCAAATATTTTTAATACTCCTGAATTGTTGTAACAATATTGTTGTATACACAATATTAGAAAGAACTACTTGCTTCAAAATCTTGAAAAAAGTTTTCATATGCAAAAGCTGAAATACATTGAAATAAATTCTACATTGTTGTTAGAAAGTATTTAATGTGGGGTTGCAGCATGAATGGAACAGTTTTGAGTGTCTTTGTCTAGACTAAACCACACATTTTATCCAGATATGGGCCTGAAATGTGGAATGTTCTGTTGGAATGACTGGGAAAAGCAAGCAAGGCCACTTGATTACAGTGGTACCTCTACTTAAGAACCTAATTTGGTTCTTAAATAGAAATGTTCTTAAGTAGAAGCAATTTTTCCCAGAGGAATCAATGTAAAAGCAAATAATGCATGCAAACCCATTAGGAAAAAAAATAAAAGCTCGGAATTTGGATGGGAGGAAGAGGAGGAAGAAGAGGAGGAGGACAGTCGCTGCCGAAGGAAGAAGGTGAGGTGAGGGGAATCTAAAAAATCCAAAACTTTTAAGGCTTAAAAAAACGAGAGACTTTGAGGCAGTGAGGAGCATGCACCTCCCATACACCCGGCGCAAGGCTGCCTCCCATACACTGCACCAGAGAGAGAAACCCAGGGGGAATGGCAGGAAACTGGTTGGGCGTTTGTGCGGCTCTCAAATTTCCTGGGAAATTTCTCGGGTTCTTAAGTAGAAAATGGTTCTTAACTAGAAGCAAAAAAAGCTTGAACACCCAGTTCTTATCTAAAAAAAATTCGTAAGTAGAGGTACCACTGTATAGCTAAGATAATACAGTAATACCTCGTCTTACGAACCTAATTGGTTGCCGGGGGAGGTTCGTAAGACGAAAAGTTTGTAAGACGAAACATTGTTTCCCATAGGAAACAATGTAAAATCAATTAATCCGTGCAACGGAAAAAAAAACGCAAAAAAACGCCGCTGCCCGGCTGTCACCTTTTGAAAGTCGGGGGGCTTCCCAGCGTCCTCCTGAACCCGAACGCCAAACCCGAACTTCCGAGTTCGGCGTTTCGGGGGGCCGCCGAGAAGCCCCCCGGCTGTTTTAAAAGGTGACAGCTGGGCGGCGGGGCTTCTCAGCGGCCTCCCGAACCAGAACATTTGCCGAACTTCCGGATTCGGTGTTCGGGAGGCTGCTGAGAAGCCCCGCCGCCCGGCTGTCGCCTTTTGAAACAGCCAGGGGGCTTCTCAGCGGCCTCCTGAACACCGAATCCGGAGTTCAGAAATTTTTTGCCTCTTCTTACGAACTTTTTCCTTCTTACGAACCCACCGCCGAGAAGCCCCGCCACCCGGCTGTCGCCTTTTGAAACAGCCAGGGGGCTTCTCAGCGGCCTCCTGAACGCCGAACCCGGAAGTTCGGGTTCAGGAGGACGCTGAGAAGCCCCCCGGCTGTTTCAAAAAGCGACAGCCGGGTGGCGGGGCTTCTCAGCGGTGGGTTCGTAAGAAGGAAAAAGTTCGTAAGAAGAGGCAAAAAATTTCTGAACCCCGGGTTCGTATCTCGGGTTGTTCGTAAGACGAGGGGTTCGTATCATAGGGTACCACTGTACAACAAAAGGTGCAGTATTTTCAGGGGGGGAAAGTGGTTGGAAATGCTTAGATTCCCCACTTGAATTCAAGTACAGTGGTACCTCTACCTACTAACACCTCTACTTACGAACTTTTCTAGATGCCTCTTCTCAAGAACCTTTATCCACTTACAAACACGAGCCTCTGAAACTAACTGGAAATGGCGGGGAGAAGCCTCCATGGGGCCTCTCTAGGAATCTCCTGGGAGAAAACAGGGCCGGAAAAGGCGGGGAGAAACCTTGGTGGGGCCTCTCTAGGAATCTCCTGGAAGGAAACAGGGCTGGAAAAGGCGGGGAGAAGCCTCCGTGGGGCCTCTCTAGGAATCTCCTGGGAGGAAACAGGGCCTCCACCCTCCCTATGGTTTCCCCAATCACACACATTATTTGCTTTTACATTGATTCCTATGGGAAAAATTGCTTCTTCTTACAAACTTTTCTACTTAAGAACCTGGTCACGGAACAAATTAAGTTTGTAAGTAGATACCACTGTATAGGGAAAGGCACTAAGATGTTTAAGAGGCAAGGCAGCTCGTGAAGACAGGAGAGGTGCATACATTTTTTTTTCCTACTAGTCCTTTAAGATCCTTCCAATATTTTTCAGCCAAACCACGGAACAAACAAAATATTCCAGTTTATTAAAACTTAATTATTTGCAGAAGTTTGCGAACCTCTGACTCACAAGTGTTTATTTTGAATTCAAAAACAAAAAAACCCCTACAGTTTCTATGTTGTACACACTCCTAAAAAAAACAAGGTGGTCACAAGGCAAGCATTAAACTTAGTGCCATGGTTGTTTACAATGGCTTGGATCTAAAGAAGCTCAGTTCTGAATTTGCCTATGGCTCTCAAAACTATTTTAAGTTATAATTTAGCACCTTTAGGCCAGCCCTATGTAAACAGTGCTGAAGGCTATGATCTAGACCAGTAATCCCCAATCTTTGTGGTTTAGCAGTCCAGCCCAGCTGGGGCAGGGAAGCGGGCTGTGGGATAACATGTGTGCATGCTGGCCCGCCTTTTGCGCGAGTGGAGCTCCGTGCGTATGCCAGCCTGGCTCTCGTACAGCCTGATTCTGAATAGACCATAGCCAGTAGTTGGGGATCTCTGATCTAGAACATTTCCCAGCCTCCCAACTATAAGAAACATATCTCTGAACTCTCAGAATTTCCCACGCAGCATGCTGCCTGGAGTATTTTGGAAGTTGAAATCCACCCATCTTAAACTTGCCAGGGTTGGGAAGTAATAATTTAAAGTAAGTTTAGGGAAAAACTGGGACATATCATTTCAAATTAGGAACCGGCTAAACGGAAGACTAAATGTATACTGAGGAAAAGTTGAAAAGCATTTCAAACATAAACAAGCATAAATGTATCACTCTTCCCATTTTATTCTTCTACTACCTCATGAGCTAAAGATGGTTAATGTAGATCTGGATAGACATGGTGATACTTGCTTAGTCGTAATTCTTGTGCTTATCAATCAGTCTAATGACGTTTCTTTAATCTTGGCGTTACAAGGATGGAGTGATTGGTCTTTCTTCCCCTACTGATTTTTTCAAATGGATAGTTAATAGTTCCTTCTTTACCCTCTAAACCAGGGATGTCAAACTTATGACCCATGGGTTGGATGCGTCATATGTTGACCACGGCCACTCCAATTTAGCAAAGGGGGGAAAAGTCCCAATACGTCATGTGATGACGTGAGTTTGACACCCCTGCTTTAGATTACCAACAGCCAAAAATCAGCAACCCTAGCAAACGTTAATATCACATTATAGCTAGAACTGTCAGAAAGGTTGTCTGGAGCTCAGTCTGCAGTAGATTCTTTGAATTTTATTTATTTCATTTGTGAGCTCTCTATGCTGGTTTGATAAAACAATTAAATGTATTCCTATCATGGTTTTCTGTAAAACCCCTTACATTATTCAGAAGAGACCATTTTTTTTAAAGATATCTGAAATTATAGGATACCTGCTGGTGAAACAGATCTTCCTCTTCTACAGCTTCAATTGGTTCTTCTTCTACTTCTTCCCCCTCTTCAACTTCAAGTAAAGTTGTTTTGAAGACGGTGCTTCTCTGAGCAACTTCCTATAATAGAGATGGTTGGGTTATTACCAAACACTCAAACTACAGTACAGTGATCCCCCGGTTATTGCGTCCCCGACCATTGCGAACAGGGTAATTCGCGATTTTTCAACCCGGAAGTCAAAACACCATCTGCGCATGCGTGCCCTTTTTTCTATGGGCACGCATGCGTAGATGGCGCCCGGCAGATCAGCTGCTGGGCAGCTTCCCTGGGTCTTCCCCCTCTTGCTGGCGGGAGGGCGAAGCCCCCCCCAGCACCCGCTCGCCCGCCCTTCGCCCAGGAGCTTTCCAATGAGTCCCGAAGACGCGGAAGTTTGACGTTTGTCTTCGGGACTCATTGGAAAGCTCCGATCGTTTTAAAACAGTTGCGCCGTTCTCCGCTGACTCCTGGTGAACTTCCCCGCTTTAGGAGTTAGCGGAGAACGGCGTGCCTGCTTTAAAACGATCGGAGCTTTCCAATGAGTCCCGAAGACAAACGTCAAACTTCCGCGTTTGTCTTCGGGACTCATTGGAAAGCCGCGCGGGTGTTTTAAAACGTCCCCGCCGACATGGGGGGCTCGCTAGCACCCCCCCGAACCCCCAACCCGGGTTAGGGGGGTACTAGCGAGCCCCCCATGTCGGCGGCGACGTTTTAAAACACCCGTGCCGCCCCCAATCTTCGGCTCCTCGCTAGCGCTGCGGAAGTAAAAACACCATCTGCACATGCGCAGATGGTGTTTTTACTTCCGCAGCGCTACTTCGCGAAAACCCGCTCGTTGCGGGGGGGTCCTGGAACGGAACCCTCGCAACGAGCGGGGGATCACTACTGTATTTCAGGACTTTTTTATTATCTATTGTAAGCATGCACTGCTGCTGTGAATATATAAACCCCACTTATATATTCACAGCAGCAGTACATGCTTATATGTCACAGATGGCACGCAAAGCCATATCGGAGGGCACACGAGGTGTTGTTGTTAATTATTATTTATTAGATTTGTATGCCGCCCCTCTCTGAAGACTCGGGGGCGGCTGCATATGTTGCTGCATATTCAGCTCCAGCGCGCATGCATGCACCGGACAACTGATTTTTGGCCTAAGGCAGTGATGGCGAACCTATGGCGCAGGTGCCACAGGTGGCACGCGGAGTCATATTTCCTGGCACGCAGGTCATTGACCTAGCTCAGCTCCAACATGCATGTGTGTGCCGGCCATCTGCTTTTTTGCTCGCAAAGGCTCTGGGAGGGTATTTTTGGCTCCCAGAGAGCCTCTGGGGGATGGGAGAGGGCATTTTACCCTCCCCCAGCTCCAGGGAAGTCTTTGAGGCCTGGGGAGGGTGAAACATGAGCCTACTGGGCCCACCAGAAGTCGGGAAACAGACCATTTCCGGCCTCCAGAGGGCCTCTGGGGATTGGGAGAAGCCATTTTTGCCCTCCCCAAGCATTGAATTATTGGTGTGGGCACTCACACATGCACAATCGTGCATGGGCATACTCTTTTGGCACCTGAGGAAACAAACATTCGCCATCAGTGGCCTAGGGGAAGACCATTTTGCCCTTCCGGCAATGGGCAAACCGAAAGTCCATTTTTATAAACTTCCGTTTTGCCTGTTGGGCCGTTTTTTCACCATCCTAGGTTTCAGTGAGGCCTATGCGCATATGACTGTGTATTTGTGTGCTTGCGCAGCATGGGGGAGCACACATGTTTTGGGAGAAGGAATAGGTGTGTGCACGCACACAAACCCTTTTGGCATATAAACCAAAAAGGGTTCGCCATCACTGCTATAAATTAAAAAGAAAATCAGAGCCTTATCCTCTATTCGGTCACATCCTTTTAAAATAAAATTAATTACATTGTATCAAGGCAATGGAGTCATATGTATCTACGTTACCTCTCCCTGAGAGTTTTTCAGAACAACTTTCACATCTTTGCCAGTGCCCCAAGAATTCTGGTTCTTCCAGATGAGGTCAGAGGGAGGACTGGCTGTTACTCCAGCATTAGCAGTCCATATCTGAGAAAATGAAACAGATTGTACAAAATTAATATATATCTGCCAATAAGTATCTTTGCATCTCTATTTATATACAAGGTGAAAAGACAAAATACAGCTAAACTGCATGGTTTTTGGATAAAAAGTGCCAGAAATCTTAAGTAAAATAGCAGTTTAAAGACATTGCTCTATAATCAATAGATGGCCTCATTTTTTTATGGAAAAGAATCCAATGACACTCATTGATTAGTATTAATTTACACACATTTTAATTAGTTATTATTCCATTCAACCTGGAATTTTTGGTTATTGTCCAAATTATCTTTTATTAACAAGCTACATTTTGAGTTCCACAAAATTGATCTCACTTACTGTAACTGTCTGGCCTGCCTTCAGCACATATCTTGAGGTATACTTATAATTCACAGAAACATCTCCTATTTTTCTGATCATCTCCCAGCCTCCCATTGGTTGATCCTAAATTAAATCAGAGGACAAAAAGATCTGTATTAGGCAATTACAATACATGAAAAGGGTTAAGTATCTCGTGACATTTCAACCAAAATGCCACAAAAATGCATCATCTGCAGATAAATCTAGTTTAAAACTTTTAACCAGTGACAGATAGGAAACTGCAAATTTTTAGGTAACTGTTTTAAAAATTGCATAATTTTAATGCTGTGAGGCGTTTAAAAAATCTGGTTTATAGCTAGATCAAACCAATTTTGGAGTATTATTTTGAAACCTAAAATTCTTGGCTTAGCCATGAATACCTACAGTATATATTTTTGCCCGTTAAGCCATTTAGATTAATAGAATATACAATATATTTTGCATATACTCTATCCTTTTTAGAATCAACAAAGAATAAGTACAATAGTTTTTCTTTTCTAGATTGCCAGTTTAGTCATAGAAAAATAAATCATGCAATCCTATACACTGTAGCTAAACAAGAAGAACCCCTTCACTTCATCTTCCAACAGTTCCCTTACCATGGACAATGAAATAATGCTACATTTTAGGTTCTGAAAGGCTTTAAGTTCCCGACTCTACCTTGTCAGCCTCATCCATCCTTCTAATGATATAAAATTCAATTCCAAATAATATCTAGCTAGCATGGCAATTGCTGAGAATTAGGGAATTTGGCAGTTGGAGTTGAGAGTTGGAGAATAATAAATTGTTTAATAAAATATTGTATGTCACCACTTGGATTATAGAACTAAAACTTTTAGTAGAGATTTAAAACAACCTTTCACTGGCTGAGTTTGTTTGTTTGTTTATTGGATTTATATGCCACTCTTCTCCGAGAACTATATACTATATAATCAAAAACAAATCAAGTATACTATGTCTTAGTATATAATTAACATACCTGCTCAGAAGTGTTCTTCAAGCGAATAAATTTCCCATCTACATCTATCTCCTCAATACAGATATTTCCAGTTGCAGAAGCTGAATGAGCAATACTGACACTACTACTGGCTTCCGATTCTTCTACATCAACCCTCTTCCTCTTTCCCCTTGTTGTACGAACACTGCGGCTTGATGATGCCCGAGAGACAGTTACACGGGAAGATGGGCTGGGAGTAAGTTTCAACCTGAGGAAACAAATTCATGAATAGTTATTTTTCTTCAACCATGTCGCCACCCACGTTGTGTTACGAACTTGTAAAAGTTCATAGTAAGGTTTCTGAACCCCACTCTTAAATAAAATAAGTCAATCTATATTTAAATTACCGTATATACTCGAGTATAAGCCGACCCGAGTATAAGCCGAGGCACCAATTTTTGCCACAAAAACGGGGAAAACGTATTGACCCGAGTATAAGCCGAGGTTAGAAAATGCAGTGGCTACTGGTAACTTATAAAAATGGAAAACAATAAAATTACATTAATTGAGACATGTTTTAGAATATTTATTTTAAAGAAAACCAGTAAACTAGCTCTGTAAATTTAAAAGAGGGTAAACAAATTAACAATATTAACAATAAATTAAAAAGTAAAAAAAGTAGCTCGATCAGGAACAAAGCTAAAACCTAAGAGTTAAAATCCTTCAAAACTGGATTCCTTCTCATCATTAATTGGATTTACATTATTGTTCTGTTTTTATATATGCTGTGAGCCACCCTGAGTCCTTGGAGAGGGATTGCATATAAATCCAATTAAATAAACAAACAAACAAACAAACAAATAAATAAGTGTATCCAAAGAAGAGCTTCAGCGAGGTTATCAGCATAGAAAACCAAATAGATAGATAGATAGATAGATAGATAGATAGATAGATAGATAGATAGATATAGATATAAAGATAGATAGAGACAGACAGACAGAAAAATAGATAGATAGATAGATAGAAATAGATACAGATAGATAGAGAGATAGATAGATAGATAGAAAAATAGATAGATAGAAAGATGGAAAAATAGATAGATAGAAATAGATACAGATAGATAGATAGATAGATAGATAGATAGATAGATAGATATAGATAGAAAGATAGATAGACAGACAGACAGACAGATAGAAAAATAGATAGATAGATAGATAGATAGATAGATAGAAATAGATACAGATAGATAGATAGATAGATAGAAAGAAAAATAGATAGATAGAAAAATAGATAGATAGACAGATAGATAGATGATAGATAGATAGATAGATAGATAGAAATAGATACAGATAGATAGAAAGAAAAATAGATAGATAGAAAAATAGATAGATAGAAATAGATACAGATAGATAGATGATAGATAGATAGACAGATAGATAGATATAGATAGATAGATAGACAGACAGATAGAAAAATAGATAGATAGATAGATAGATAGATAGATAGAAATAGATACAGATAGATAGATAGATAGATAGATAGATAGAAATAGATACAGATAGATAGATAGATAGATAGATAGATAGAAAAATAGATAGATAGAAAGAAAGATAGACAGATAGAAAAAGAATTCCTGTCTAGCTCTGCCTCATAACACATTATTAGATCCTATCCAAGCAAGGACAGCAACTACCACAAAATACCATTTTTTAAACAGTTTAAATCCTTTCAAAGGAGGGGGAGGAGAATCTGACAGCAGGAGGCCTTTTTAATCCGACTAAGGGCAATGCAGAGAGAGCAAGGAATAGTTACTCACCATTGCTTTTCCCCCCTCTCGGTTGGAGCAAATGGCTGCCTCTTTTGCTTGAGCCAGGGAGAGGAACTACGGCGTGCGAGAGGGGACAAAAGCTGGTGCCTCCTCGCTCTGGCTCAAGCAATGGCGCCCTCGTGTGGTGACTTTGTCAATGACCCGAGTATAAGCCGAGGTTGTGTTTTTCAGCCCATTTTTGGGGTGAAAAACTCGGCTTATACTCGAGTATATACGGTAACAGACAGGCTAACATTTTCAAGTACGAACAGTTCATACTCTCTCTGCATAACCAACATTATTAATTGAGGCTAGTTTTTAAGAGGTTCTAAAACAAAGACTAGCCAAAGAATAATGTATTAAATTGTCCTTTATTCAGCAGCATACACTTTATATGAGGAGTGGTAGACAGAAAAAAAAATGCCACATGGATTTTCTGTTGGAGATCCAAAACATGACCAAAGCAATCTAATACTAAACTTGGAAAGAAAAAGTAGTAATGAATCTTCTTCTAAACCTAAAGACTTCTAGCTCATGATAAGTAGGCTGAAAAGTATGGAGAGGGTGATATTTACAACTATGCAATTTCTTCTGTGCCCAAACATTTCTTTGAATTTTACAGTACTTTCACACCAATACACGAGCATCATAAGTAACAGTGGTTTGGCAGTTGGATGGAAAAAATCCAAGAATATTAGCAGGTTGGTGGCTAAGAGGAAGTAGATAAGATTGGCAGACTGGTGATCTGCAGGCCATTTAGGAATTTAGAAAGCAGAGGCTGCTAAAGCCTTATTCAATCTTCTCTAGAGTTCATTTACATCAAGGTGTCAAACTCGATTTCACTGAGGGTTGTGTTTGACCTTGGGAGGGGAGGCAACTTGACGTCACTTGTGTCGGGGGCATCTGTGGTGGCCCAAGTGCTCCGCCAGCAAAAACAGGCTACTGAGCTCCGTTTCTGGTCTACAATGGCCTCCTGCAGCACTCTGCCAGGGAAAACAGAACTCGCTGAGGCCCTCACAAGCTCTGTTTCTGGCTGCAATGGCCTCCTGCAAACCTCTGCTAGAGAAAATTGAGCTCAGGAGATCTGTGTACTGCAGGCTGGTCTTTTGCTGTTTCCCGGGCAGCTCTGATCTAAGTATCCTGTGGGCTGGATTTGGAAAATTGCAGAATTGCACTTTAATTGTCTTTGAACTGAATACAACGACAAGTGTACATGCATGTGGAAGTGATTTGATATCCAGCAAATCCAAGCTAATTTATTTATTCGATTGATTGATTAGATTTTTTTATGCCTCCCTTCTCCTTAGACTCAGGGCAGCTTACAACATGTTAACAATAGCACTTTTTAACAGAGCCAACATATTGCCCCCACAATCCGGGTCATTTGTCCTCATTATTATTTATTAGATTTATATGCCGCCCCTCTCCGAGGGCATTGAGAATGTTGTGTTTTCAGGTTTTAAACTAGCTACCATTAAGTATTTTTTATTAAGTGATGGTAACAAATACAGGTAATCCTCATTTTACAAGTTCATTTAGTGACCATTCAGTTACAACAGCTCTGAAAAATGTGATTTATGACCATTTTTCACTCATGACCATTGCAGCATCCCCATGGTGACGTGATTTATACTTGGATGCTTGACAACTGACTCATATTTCTGACCTGTACTGTGTCCAAGATCATGTGATCCCCATCTGCAACTTTCTGGCAAGCCAAGTCAATGGGAAAAGCAGATTCACTTAACCACCATGTTATTAATTTAACAGTTGCATTGATTCACTTCACTGTGGCAATTAAATTGTAAAATGAGACAAAATTCACTTAACAACATACATTTTGGGCTCTATTGTAACTATTAAGTTGAGCAATTTTCCTCAATGATTAGAATACTTACACAATCCAAATCAATACTATTTCAGTACTGTTTATACTATACTTTCTTACTGCAAGAGTTTTAGTTGGATTTTAGCTACTTTACATATCATATATGGCTAAGCCAACAAATATAAGAGTGATCACATAGAAATCCAAAGAAAATTTTCCAAAGAGGATCTTTCCATTTTGACCTTCATTTGTTAAAACCATACACATATCTTCTGTCATATCAGGGTCTCTCCTGACCTTCAGAGGGGGATGTGTTTAGTGAATAGAAAGATTAATGGATCTTTACATTACCTTTCTTCTTCACCCTCCAACAGCTTCCTATAGGCATTGATTTCCATATCCAGAGCCAATTTTACATCTAGCAGTTGTTCATAATCAGTCAACTGCTGTTGCATCTGATCTCGTATCTCTGCCATCTCTCTCTCTTTGTCAGATAGTGCCCTGCGGAAGGTATCCCTTTCTTTAGCCAGGATGTCCTCCAGTTCTTGCATCCTCTCTAGCCATCCTCTAGACTAAAAATTAGAAACAAAACAGAAAACTCAGCAACCTTAACTACTGAGAATATATATGTGGAAAGATGCTATTAAAAACTTACATTGAAAAACATGAAATAATTTTATATCTGTTTTGTACATAAAATAATTAGCACTAAGGAATTAATTTGTCCTCTTATGCCCCCTCCCCCCAAATATATATTTCCACTGATTATTAAGCAATCTAACACAAAAAGAAATAAGCACACATATTTCCTGTTTGGAGCAAGAAATGCCATCACTGAACAATTACAAAACAATCCCATTTGCAAAACAATTCTTTTTAATATTTAGAATTTAGTTCTTTTCCCATGCATTAACATCTTGGGTAAATACTAAATGTAACACAGCACAATATAAGGATTTACTCAATATAAGATTTTTACTCTAAAACAAGTGAAGTATCTCTTCCTATAAAAGCATTTAATATATTGTATGCTGCCTTACATTTTAAAATATGTATATATTTTAAAATAATTTTCCCAGGGTGATTTATACAAAAAATAATTTAAATTTATAATTTAAAATAATTTTCCTAGGGTGGTTTATACCAAATAATGTAAAATATTCAACTTTTTGCTAGCACAATTTTATATTATTTTCCTCAAAAATAAGAAAAATAGTTTTAAAGAAAAACATTGCTCACTCTTCTCTGATAGTACTACTGTTACACAACCAAATCAGTCAAAAGCCAAAGCAATCATTTTGATAGGGATACCTACTGTGCAAGTTCATTGGAACTAAATACATTAAGTAGAATTAAAAAAACACGTTAAAGCACAAATGAAGAATTAAAATTAAACTAACTACAAAAGAATCAACACAATTTACCTAATGGAAAACATACCAATTCAGATGTGTCTAACATTCACCCCAAACATTTAAGGAGGATTGACTGCTGACAATTATTACCCTTTTTTCTCTTAAAAGCAGAAGGAAGACCAAGAAACTGCCTCATTGGTATTCGCAATAAAAACAAAATAATCCCTTGTCCTGAAAAGTAATATAGTTGAAATATATGGTTTTCCATTTTCAATCATCAGAGAGAAATACAAATCCAATTTAGTTAGAATCTGCTAGTCGTCACTTAGAATCTTAAATTCCTTACCTCTTTCTGTAAAGCAGACAGTTGGGAAGAGAGGCTATCAATGCGCATGCGACTCTCTGTAAGTTCTTCTCTTACGGTGTTAGCTGCTGAGCTACACATCTCAGAGGAGAGCCTTGCGTTTTCAAGCTACAGAAAAGCATAGAGAAAGCATACCATTTACTTTGCCAACAAATATAGTAACAAGTACTTACTCTTTAAAAATCTGTAACAGGATTAAGTTACGTAATACAGGAAACCTCTCAGGCTGGCAAGATGACAACAGAGAATTTACGTAATATTTTGCTGGTGAATGATCTTCCAACCATCAAAATTATTCAGATTACTATTTTTCCCCCCAAACAGCAACATTTTCACGATACTTATTAATTCAACATTTAATAAACAGATATAACAAACATTTAATAAACAGATATAAAAGGATCTAAGATAATTGAAAGAGGGTGTTAACAGTTCACTGGAAAAGGGCAGCAAACTGGTGCTTAATAAGTTGAAAAAAATGTTCCAGTTCAGTGAAATTTCAGTTAATCACCAATTTCAGCTTGTCTGTTTAAAAAATCCAATCACACAAAATAAGTTATCTATTGCTTTAAGAACACTCTGCGCTATTGTACTTAGGGCTAAACATACAGGTAACAAAACATAATAAGCATGTAATCTCTTTATCTACTAATGATTCAGTCAGGGGGAAGTAAATGTTCGCCACATTAGGACTTTCTTAACAAGAATAACACTGAATGAAATGCATTATCATGTGAAGAACCCTTTTAGTTTCTCACACAAAATTTGGGAAACATGTAAAAGGGGGGAGGTGACCTCCAACTTCCACAGGAAGAATGGTAAACTGAAGACAGCTCTGCAAGAGAGATGAGTCAATGACCAATGTCTGTGGAAAGAAGAGAGGAATGAATCCACTCTTCAAATTCCTCTCCGGATTAAGGAGAGAATATTCCGGTGGTTTTAGAAAGTGAGGAGCTGGATCAGCTTTGCACAAGCTGCAATTCAGAGCTTTCAAAGGGGACAGTGAGTTCACCCACTTCCTTTTTAAATTACTTTCATGGGTATATGGATTGCTTTCTGGCTTTTAATAATCTTCAGGATTAATAATATTTATTAATCTGGTTTCTTTTAATATTCAGCTAAAGAAATTTCATGTAAGTTTAAGACCTTACAAGAATTTTTTTTGTTTAAAAACAAACAACAAAAGGGTGATTAGAATACCGATTCTGGAAAGTTTTTAAATGTACTAACAGACTGGATTGACTGGCAATAAGATTAGGAAGTATAAGAATGTTTTCTGTGGTTTGTTTAAAATCCTATTAAAATATATGAAGATTTTGAATTTACCGGTAAATTAACAATCTTAAAATTAAAGTAACAATCTTCAGTTGTTAAACAGAGGCATAAAATCAAAATCATATGAAGTATTAGTATCACTTTATAAACCCTTAGTAAGGCCACACCTGTCCTGGACTATTACATCCAGTTTTGGTCACCACTTTACAAAAAGGATGTAGAGACATTGGAAAAAGTGCAAAAAAGAGCAACTAACATGATTAAAGGTCTGTAGTCTAAAACATATGAAGAACAGTTGCAAGATTTGGGTTTGACTAGTCTAGAGAAAAGAAGGACTGGGGACTATGATAGTAGCATTTCAGTATTTGAAAAGTTGTCACAAAGAGGAGGGGGGCAATTTATTTTTCAAAGTACCAGTGGGTGGGAGAGGCAGAACAAAAAACAATGGAGGGAAACTAATCAAGGAGAAAATCAACCTGGAATTAAGGAGAAACTTTATACAGTGATAACAATTAAGCAGTGGAACAGTTTACCATCAGAAGTTGTAGGTGCTTTATCACTGGAAGCTTTTTTAACAACTGGACAGTCACTTATCTGATGGTACAGGGTCTCCTGCTTGAGCAGAGGATTGGACTAGAGCAGTGTTTCCCAACCTTGGCAACTTGAAGATATTTGGACTTCCACTCCCAGAATTCCCCAGCCAGCGTTCACTGGCTGGGGAATTCTGGGAGTGGAAGTCCAAATATCTTCAAGTTGCCAAGGTTGGGAAACACTGGACTAGAGGACCTCAAAGGTCTTTTCCAGCTCTATTCTGATTGAAAAATGTAAGAAATCTTTCCTTGGACAGATGGTATGGATTAGAGAAAAACATTACCAGAATAGATTTGAAGATAGGTTACTAGAAGCAATCAGAAAGTACTAAAGATTATGATTAAAGAAGAGCCATTAATCCAAATTGGAAGAATGTTTTAACTCAGAATTCAAGGATGTTTGACAGCAATATAATCAGAACTTTCTTTTTAGATTGTTTGTGGTTACAAAAGTGAGCTCAAAGAAGGATACAACTGAGAATCATATTGCTTTGGACGTGGATTTAAAATTAATTCAATATAATATTGATTAAGATGGTATACAGAATGTACAAATGAAATTGAGGTTATAATAGCTAAAAGGGATGTATCAATAATAAATCTGAACTGCAACTTGGATATGTAGATTTTACTCAGAGCATTTTTTGGAATCACAAGAGAATGAAAAAAAAATAGTTTCTGGGACACTACTTAAAAACAATAAACTTCGCAAAATTAAAAACATTTATCACATTGGCTTGATTAATTTTATTCAACAAAGCTTTTAAAAAATTGTTTATAGCAGCTTTTAATGGCCTTTTCATGATCAGCACTAAATGATGACCCATGGGATTATAGATGAGATATGGAAAGAAGAGGTTTTTTGTTGCATTTTTAGAGAAAATGGTAAGCTATGATACTGAAATTGAAGGAAAACCAAATCATAAGAACTGATTAGACCATTAATAGATAAAAAAACTAAAAATGAAGAAGCCGAGGTACTTTAGAATTAAAGTAGACTGGGACTTTAGAATTGAAATAGACAAGTACCTGACACATATTTAAAATTGCTGACAAGACAAAAAGTCTGGATAGTGTACACTGCAGTAACTGGAGAAAGCAAAATAGAAAGAAGTGGAGAAAAATCACAAAATACAAAACCTGCAAAGAGAATTAAATGACTCCGCTAAAAGAAAACAAAGATTGTACTAACGGTAATATGCTATGTAGCAATGTAGCAGGAACTAAGAGCACACATTTTTAATAAGTCAGAATTCTAGTTTATCATTTCTACAGTCAATATATATCATCTGCATTGGAAATTTTTCAGCTAGTAAAACAATCTGAAAATATTCAAGTGTTTGGTACTTTGGCATGGTAGGTTTCTTCAAGCTCCTCTTTGTAAAGTTTCACTTGCGCATCATGTTGCTCTCTCATTTCTTTCAGTGCTTGAGCCAATTTGTATTCATACTCTATCAGACGCCCAGAGTCCACCTCAACAAGGCGAGTCTCATGTTTCCTTCTTGTTTCATTTATTTCCTAAGAATAAAGAAAGAAAGTTATATTAAAAGCATTCACTAAAAAAAAAAAAAGTCAGGATGTCATATTATGTTAGGGCTATAATACTGGTTACAACTTTTCCCATGCTAGCAATCCTCCTCAAAACTACTTCTACTGATAACAGAGGCTAGCAATATGTGCTTTGCCATATTAATGACAAAGATGTGTTCAGAGAGGATCTGTGAGCCACAAACAATATAATGGTTTACCTAACCTAGCTGAAATAATCTTTTGATTTTAGAATCTCAACTCATTACCTCTTCATATATATTTTTTCGAAATTCCAAGTCTTCCATCAAACTTTGGCAGCGGTTTTCGAGATCCACTTTCAGTAACGTTTCATCCACCAATTGTTTCTTGGCAGCTGCTAAAGCAGCTTCAAGCTTGAAAAGAATATTAAAATAAAATTATAGCACAAATTTGCCAAAATACCAGTACAGGAGAGAATAAAGTATCATCTGATCCAGTATTTATATAATTGACCAATTACAGTATCCAAAACCTGCTTAAGTAATATAAATATTTGAGATTTCTTTAATTTCTACATTCTAAGTTTACAGGTAGTCCTCAACTTACAACTGATCATTTAGTGACCATATTAAGTAATGACAGACCTCCCTATGGGGTACCTATGATGCTGTTCTGAAGTTCTGACAGCTGCATATTTCAGAGTCTCAGCAACTGGTCTGCATTTACGGCCATTTGCAGCATCCAATAATCATGTAACTGCATTTTACAACATTTCAGTTGTAAACCTGCATTACTTTCAGTTATTTGTCCATAGCCAATAAATAGTTAACTGCAGTGGGCCCTTAGTGACTGCAAACATTATCAGTTTAAAATTATTCTTCTATGTGATGAATGGTAACTCAGGTAATTGTGGACAGGATCTAAGCATAATGGAATAATTGCTTCCTCTGGCAGCTACTGCAGTTATAAGTAGTCCTCAAGAAACAATCACAATTGAACCCAAAATTTGTGTTGCTAAGTGAAACATTTATTAAGTAAGTTTGCCCCATTTTACAACTTTTCTTTCCACAGTTATTAAGTCAATTATTGCATTTGTTAAGTTAGTAATCCACTTGTTAAGTGAATCTGGCTTCCCCATTGATTTTGCTTGCCAGAAGGTTGCAGAAGTTGATCACATGACCCCAGAAAATTGCAACTGTCGTAAATATGAACCAGTTGCCAAGCATCTGAATTTTGATCATGTGACCATGTGGATGCTGCAATGGTTAAATGTGAAAAGTGGTCATAAGTCACCTTTTTCAATGTTGTTATAACTTTGAACAGTCACTAAACGAACTGTTTTAAGTCAAGGACTACCTGAATAGGTGACCCCTTCATAAAGGACAATTCGGTGAATGAGTTAGGTCCCATGTTTGGCAAAGGGCCTCAACCAGCCAAAACCATTTCTTCCTGGCAGAATGCTGCAGGTGGCCTATCAGGCCAAAAATGGGGCAAAGCCCCTCATGCTCCATTTTGGCTGGCAGTATACTGCAAGTGACGTCTGTCCCCTCTCCCACCAATCCGCACCTCCCTCTGGAGAACTGCAATGCTGATCTGGTCCTCCAAGAAATCCCATTTGCATCCCTGCTCCAGACTTCCATTTTAATTAAATTCAGTAAAATATAGCTATTCTAGTTTGTTTTTAACAGTTTTTATTGAATTATATACATTTTTTAAAAAAGACAAACAAACATTAAATAAAACAAACCATCACATTTACATTTATACACATATACCTCTGGGGCAATATTGGGCTGCAACATGGACGGTCCGGTGCGCCATCTCGGTAGGAAAAATTGAGATGCGCACGCAGGAAATAGTATAAGGGCAGACTAGATGGATCATGAGGTCTTTTTCTACCATCAATCTTCTATGTTTCTATCTCCATGTCCCTGATGTGTGCAGGCATACATGTGTGAGATTTGGGTTTTGCACATGCGCAGGAAGTAAAATCTCATGCCAGAACAATCGTGCTGAGAGATTTTGCTAATTTTCAGTGCTTTTTTTGCTTCCGCACATGCGCATAACCAAAGGAATTGCCAAAAATAAGTGAATCATATTATGGTACACTCAACGATCAAGTTTTGCTTCTGCATGATTTACTATACATAATATAATTTCATCACTAATAATATTTAAATATGTTTGTGTATATAATCTAAGGTCATTAAATAATTATTGTCTTTCCTAATGTATGTATTCTTTTGTAAATATTTTAAATGTATACTTTATTTCCATTGCTATCATCTATTGCTTAATATGCACATTTATAATACTTCTGATCTAGTTTTAACTATAGTTAATTTAAAGAACTCTAGTTTATTAAAATCGAGATGCAACATTTTATCTATAATTAAGCATTAAATCCTCTTGCTATAAACCTAAGGGAAAGGCAACATATAGGCTCAATCCTTACATGCACAAGAGACTATCATTTAAAATGTAAACAATTAGGAATGCACTGTACATGGTTATTGCTACTACTTGTAGTAGAATTAATAGCAATGGCAGTTTATTTCTCCAAATTATATACTGTACAGCCAAGTAGTACATATTTATACCAACTATAAAATCCACAAGTTAGAATCCAAAAAAACACCAACTGTTTGAAAATATGACTGGTTATGATTTACCTGAGAAATCTGATCCTTTAGGTCCTCAAGGTCCCCTTCCAGACTTTTTTTCTCACCAAGCGCTGTAGCAAGGGCTGCTTCTTTTGCATTAAGAGAGGCTTCAAATTCACGAAGCTTTGCCAGAGCACAATTCAGATCAGATTCTTTTTTTGCATAGCTAAAACAAAACAGAAGTTCAGTTCAAAGATTAAGAATGAAAACGAATTAACCTAAATTTGCAACAAATTAACTTTAGGTACAGCAAAATATTGGGAAAAATCTGATTTATATGGGTGAGTTGCATATATGTTGTGCTTTAGTTGGTAGGCAACCATGATGAAACTGAAATTGTATAAATCAAAAGACTACTGGAACAATCGTTTACTTGTTTTAATCACTAGTACAATATGTATATCTAATCTGGGTTTGTTCTTGGAATTGAGTGATCTTTGCACTGTTGGAATTGAGTTTTCAAAAATATACAAAATATTTCAATTGGAGCTAATTTTGTTTTAAACATGACAAAAAGCATGTTTGTATTTTATGTTCACCTTTTCAATAAATAAAGCTCTTGAATTACAGTAAAATAACACATAATCTAATAACAGCAACAGATGAGCCACGGTGGTACAGTGGTTAGAGTGCAGTCCTACAGGTTACTTCTGATTGCCAGCTGCCAACAATTTGGCACTCAGCCTTTCATCGAGAGGTGGGTAAAATAAAAATCCAGATTGTTGGGGGCAATATGCGGATTATGTTTAGAGAGGGCTGTAAAGCATTGTAAAACAGTATACAAGTCTATCCTATGCAGATTTCATTGATACAGTAAAGTTTATCAAAGCTGTGTTCTGAAGATACTTAGTGTGGGCTTAGTCTTGTTACAATTTTAGCAAGGAAAGAATGGAGAAGACTTATATTATAGCATGTTTAAGTAGAATTATATTATAGCCTCAAATGCCCCTAGTTTATATTTGGTTGGTGGTTAAAATCTGCTGCCTATTATATCATTAGTCTACAAACGTATTAGCTACAGTCTCTTAACTTATTGTGCAATGAAAGCAAATGCTTTTAATTAAGTTAACAAAGATCTCACACTTAAATATAACCTGCATTTTAGAGGGAAAAACTAAATTAAAATATTGGGCAAGTATAAAACTCTACATATCAAGTATTTCATCCATCATATTTTTCAGTTTATAAGACGTTCCTTTTTACCTCAAAAAAGCGGGTGCATCTCATACATCGAATGTTGCATGGAGGATTGACTGGTGGTCAACAGCGACGGCAGCAGCGCTCCCGTAGTCCTGTAGTGGTGGCTTTTCACACGGTTTGGTGGCTGGCGCCAGGCGCCTTTACCAAACTGTGCGAGAAGCCACCACTGGCAGATTACAGGAAGGTTGCTGCCGCCGCTGCTGACTACTGCCACTGCAGCATTTGAGAAACCCGCCACTGCCAGACTACAAGAAGCAGCTTCTTTCAGCAGTGGCGGTAGCGGCTTTTTGCTGTGAAACTTGGCACGGCATGGGAAAAAGCCGAGTTTCTGTCCTCCGTCACATGGGCACCTCTCTCCCTTGGTAGGTTTGTCTCCCGTGGAGAGATCGACGTCTATCTTTCCTCCCCCCTCCCGGCTGCCGAAGAGAGCAGCATGGCACTTGCAATGAGAGCCATCTCGGTTGCCCACCCCACGCTTGCAAGCTGCCACACTGGATTGCAAAGCAGGAAAGCTGCTACCGCTGCCGCTAACCACTCAGAAAAACCGCTGCCACCACCGCTGATACCACCACTGCTGGCCACCGCTAGAAGAAGCATGCATCTGAGAAGCCGCCACCGCTTCCCCTGCCTGAAGCAAGCTGCCTGACAGGTTTGAAGACCAACTTCCAAGTCTGAACACTCCTGAGTTAGGAGTGCAAGGGTCTTCAAACCTGGCAAGTTTAAGGCTTGTGGACTTAAACCTGGCAAGTTTAAGGCTTGTGACTGGAGGAGGAATTCTGGGAGTTGAAGTCCACATGTCTTGAAGCTGTCAAGTTTGAAAACCCCTGAGTTAGGAGTCTTCAAACCTGGCAAGTTTAAGGCTTGTGGACTTCAACTCCCATTTCTGAGCTAGCATAACTGAAGAAGAAATTCTAGGAGTTGAAGTCCACAAGTCTTGAAGGTGGTAAAAAGTGTACATGGTTTTAAAATGTGTACATAGTTTTAAACAGTATACATGGTTGTAAACACTGATTTCATTTTATATCCCATTCCTGAAACAGAAAAGGCAAAATTGGATACAGGGGAACACTAGCTGATACCTATGCTTCGCTACGAAACTATGTAATGGGGCTTGATAAATTGACTTAAACTTAAAAGCTTGAAAATTAATGAAGAGTTAAAAAAGGGACTGCATTATTTCGTTAGAGATGATAAACTAAGTTTCTGTTACAGATGAAGACATTATTTGCATAGCAGAGATTTCAATTTGTTCCTCAGATGAATTGCTCAGGATCTCCCTGTAAACAACATTCCAGGTTTTGCCGGCTGGCTGGAGGATGGCCAGGGTGTCAGGTGAACTGACTCTGGAGCATGCAACATAGAACTGGCAATGGGAGAAACAGGCAGCTTTACTTACTTATGAATTCCTAATCCCATCTGTAAATCTTTTGCTCTTTTTGCCTCTTTTCCCTTTAACTGATGTTGCAGTAGAAGAAACAGATCCATCTGAACTGAGGAGGGAAATGGGGGAGGGGGAGGACTGTCTCTGCCTACCAGTATCCATCAGTATTCATCTGGCTAGTGTCCTCGTTACTATGTGAGAGTTGAAGGGTGTTTGGAAACCCAAACAGTATTTGCTATGTGAACAAGGAGACAGGAGTCCGTGCGTGGCTCCGCTCAACTGTTCTGTAGTAAAGCTGCTTGCTGCTGTGAAAGTAAAAGCAAAACTGAAACTCCTCTGCTTGTTTTGCATTTGGATCAGATTTCTTTTCAGGCAGGGGGAATAAAATTCCTTAACATCAGAGCTTGTTAATAATGATAATAATACAGTGGAACCTCGACATACGAGCAGCTCTACTTACGAGCTACTCGAGATAAGAGCTGGGAGGGGAGCGACATTTTTGTTCGCCTCCCGAGCTCACATTCGGGATACGAGCGCCAAGGAGCTGTCTCCTGAAGCCGAACACTAACTTCCGCTTTCGGCTTCAGGAGACAGATCCTTGGCGCTCGTATCCCGCGTGTTTTAAAAGGTTGCAGCCGGCCTGGGGGGCTCGGGGGGGTGCTGGCAAGCCCCCCAGGCCGGCTGCAACCTTTTAAAACACGCGCGCCGCTTCGCAGCTGTCTCCTGAATCCGGAACGCTAACTTCCGCGTTCGGATTCAGCAGAGAGCTGCGAAGCGGCGCAGGTGTTTTAAAACGTGGCAGCCGGCCTGGGGGGCTCGGGGGCTTCCGCCCGAGCCCCCCCAGGCCGGCTGTGACGTTTTAAAACATGCGCACTGCTTCGCAGCTCTCTGCTGAATCCGAACGCGGAAGTTAGCGTTCCGGATTCAGCAGAGAGCTGCGAAGCGCCGCGGGTGTTTTAAAATGTGGCAGCCGGCCTGGGGGGCTCGGGGGCTTCCCCCCGAGCCCCCCAGGCCAGCTGCCACGTTTTAAAACACGCGCGCCGCTTCGCAGCTGTCTCTGAACGCTAACTTCCGCGTTCGGCGGCAGCGGTTTTTTTTGTTGTTGCACGGATTAATTGACTTTACATTGTTTCCTATGGGAAACAATGTTTCGTCATACAAGCGTTCCGACTTACGAGCCTCCTTCCGGAACCAATTAGTCTCGTAAGTCGGGGTTCTACTGTATAAGAAATATTCATGCTCTGATGGTCATTTTAAAAAACACTCCTAGGGAGCACCCAGAAGCCAAGAGGAACATATGTGGCAAATTTCAAGTTTGTAGGCTTTATGGTTCTGGAGATTTCAGGATTAATGCGTGAGTTATTTTCACTTTTATATATATAAGAAAAAAAATCTATGAAACTTTTATCAAGTACTGTCTAGTGATGCAGCTTATATTTTACAGCTATTAAAAATTGGTAACAAATATTTATTTATGAATTACATTTCTACATGGCCCATTTCACCTAAGGGTGTTGTGATGTTCATAAAACAGATCATCCACACCACTGATCTGATTTTATGACCTTTTTTGCCACATCAATATGTGAAAATTACAGTCATTAAGCAAACCAATGGTTTGCTGTGGCCCCATTTTTTAGAAAACAGGAAATAAAAGGCAGGATTTGGTAAAAATGTTGTAAAATGCAGTAATGTGATTGTGGTGGTGGTTAGTCAGGTCATTAAAGTATTTTTATATCTACTTTTTCTTCGTATTTATTTACTACAAAGAACATACCATATTTTTGGAGTATAAGACGCACCTTTCCCAGCCATTTTGCTGTCCCGAAGCCCCGCCCTCTGCCTGCAGAGAGCTCTTGGGTGCTGGGAAATGGCAAAAATTCTCGTTTTGAGGGGGAAAGGACTGATTTTCGCAAAACTGGGGTGGACAGAGGATCTGGGGAGCCTGGAGAGAGTTTCTGAGGACTGGGGAAAGGCAAAAATGCCTCCATGTTTGTGAACAAACAGGCAAAAAATGGCCCGTTTTTCACAAAAATGGGAGCATTTTTATTTATTTATTTATTTGATTTTTATGCTGCCCTTCTCCTTAAACTCGGGGCGGCTTAGAACATGCTAGCAATAGCACTTTTTAACAGAGCCAGCATATTGCCCCCACAATCCGGGTCCTCATTTTACCCACCTTGGAAGGATGGAAGGCTGAATCAACCTTGAGCCGGTGATGAGATTTGAACCTACAGATCTAGCCAGTTTTAGTGGCCTGCAGTACTGCATTCTACCTGCTGTGCCACCTCGGCTCTTTTTTTTTGCCATCCCCCAGCACCCAAGAACTCCCTGCAGCTTCCCAGTTCCTCTGTCCACCCAATTTTGGTGAAAAAACAGGTGAAAAAAAGCTCATTTTTCACAAAAATGTGGCTGTTTTTGCCTTGTAATTATCCCATCTAGTATGCCTGGAGGAGGAATTTTAGGGGTTGAAGTCCCCTAGTCTTAAAGTTGTCAAGTTTGAAGTCTGTAAAAAATGTACATTGTTGTAAAAAGTATTCTGCTACGCTGGTATTTATTAAATAATATATTACTACACCGTTTGGTTCAGTATATCTTTTCCTTGTTTTCCACCTCTAAAGTCTAGGTGTGTCTTATACTCCAGTGCATCTTATACTCCAAAAAATACGGTAATGCATGAAGTGAAATTCCAAGGGTTTAGATCCTGAAAGTTAACATAAACCTTACCTGTGAATCCAGGAATAATAAATGAAAACTTCAAACTCTGAAGAACAAAGCAGAAGCAGAAATTTCCTAAAGTGGATTTTTTTTAAAAAAATGTGGTGACTTCAATTTGGCTTTCCTTCCTCTATTTCAGTGATGGCGAACCTATGGCATGGGTGACACACGTGAGCTGTTGCCCTACTTCAGCTCCAACATGTATGTGTGTGCCGGCCAGCTGATTTTTGGCTCGCACAGAGCTCTGGGAGAGTGTTTTTGGCTTCCAGAAAGTTACAGGGAAGCCTTTGGAGCCTGGGAAGGGTGAAACACAAGCCAACTGGGCCCACCAGAAGTTGGGGAACTGGCCATTTCCAACCCCCAGAGGGCCTCTGGGGATGGGGGAAGTTGTTTTCACCCTCCCCAAGCATTGAATTATAGCTGCGAGCATTTGCGCATGCGCAATAATGTGCACTCACATTCTTTCGGCACCCAAGGGGAAAAAGGTTTGCCATCACTGCTCTACAGTGATCCCCCGATCATTGCGAGGGTTCCGTTCCAGGACCCCTAGCAATGATTGGGTTTTAGCGAAGTAGCGCTGCGGAAGTAAAAACACCATCTGCGCATGCAGATGGTGTTTTTACTTCCGCCGCAGCAGCGAGGAGCCGAAGATTGGGGTTTCCCCGCCGCCCACGCAAACTCCTCGCTGCTGCCGCGCCCGCCGCTTGTCCGCCGCCTGCCTGCCCGCGCGCCCGCCCTTCGCCCGGCCACCCGCCGTTCGCTCGCTGCTCGCCCGGCCACCCAGGTTCGTTTGGCTTCGGGACATGCCGGCGGCGACGTTTTAAAACAGCCGCGCGGCTTCCCAACTGAGTCCCGAAGTCAAAGGCGAACTTCCGCGTTTGGCTTCGGGACTCAGTTGGGAAGCCGCGCGGCTGTTTTAAAACGTCGCCGCCGGCATGTCCCGAAGCCAAACGAACCCGGGTGGCTGGGCGAGCAGCGAGCGAACGGCGGGTGGCCGGGCGAGCAGCGAGCGAACGGCGGGTGGCCGGGCGAGCGGCGGCAAACGGCAGGCGAGCAGCGAGCGAACGGCAGGTGGCCGGCCGAACGGCGGGCGAGCGAACGGCGGGCGAGCGGGTGCTGGGGGGGCTTCTCGCCCTCCCGCCAGCAAGAGGAGACCCAGGGAAGCCGCCCAGCAGCTGATCTGCCCGGCGCCATCTACGCATGCGTGCCCATAGAAAAAAGGGCTCGCATGCGCAGATGGTGTTTGTACTTCCGGGTTTAAAAATCGCCATATAGCCGTTTCGCAATGATCGGGATCGCAATACCCGGGGGATCACTGTATTTCTATCAAACCTTTCCTACAGCTTGCTGATAGGAAGATAAAATCAGCCCACAAAAAATCTTGAGTTGATTATCAGAACACTACAAGAAACTGGAGATCAGTGGCTACCAATTTTTTTTAAATGACTGATTTATTCTTTGTTCTGTGGCTGTGGGTAGAGGAAAATCCTCAATTAAAGGAACAGCTACCTTAATAATAACCTCTTCATAAATAGATGCTTAGCTCTTCCTTTCTCCTTTTGTATTGTTTAACCTTTGGGAGGGGGGTTGTTTACATGCACAATAAAGAAAAAAACAGTAAACAAAACTCCCATATACCTATGATTTATTTCTGTGTCTTGTTATATCCACAGTATAGTATTTGAACAAAATGATTAGCCACATTTTTAACACATGTATTGTTTTCTCTTATAGTTAAACTAAGTTCCGGTTATTCTGAGAATGGGCGAAGTAAGATGCTAATAGAAGCATACCCAAGACTTAATACATTTTTTTTAAAAAAAATCACCCCCTTTTGCTAAAGGTAGTTCTTGCTTAACCAGAATTCATAATTACAACAGAATTAAATGAAGGGACTTGGCAACTCTGGACACTTGGCAACTCATGCACTTACAATTTGATTGACAAACACCTGCAATCATGTGATCACCATTCATAATCTTCCCTGCTGGCTTCCCCAGAAAGTCAATAGGAGAGCAGGCAAAGAAAGTCACAAGCTGCTGCTACCTGTTGACAAGGCTCCCTCTGGTTCCAGGGGGTGGGGGATTTGCTGACAAAAGTACATCTTGGAATCCAAGCAGGATTTTGGAATGGGGTGTTTGCAGCATGGGACATTTGCAGCCAACAACTGAAGAAATGTATTTAGCCTATCTTTCCACAATGTGGGACATGTAACATCTGTTTCAATTTTGCTTGTTAGGGAACAGTTGCCCTATGCACAAAATGAATCGTACTTTATACTTGTTGAATCAATTAAGTCATTGTCTAAAGGCAATGATAAACATATATTTTAATATTACTTCATAAATACCATTTTAACAATGAAGCAATCTATTTTAAGGGAAATGACATCCCTAAGAAGCAGGGGTCTTCAAACTTGGCAACTTTAAGACTTGTGGACTTCAACTCCCAGAAATCTCCAGCCAGCTATGCTGGCTGGAAAATTCTGGGAGTTGAAGTCCACAAGTCTTAAAGTTGCCAAGTTTGGAGACCTCTGCTAAGAAGCTAGCAATCTTATGAATGTTGAAATTGGACAAGTTCAATGTTTATATTTGAAATGGATTTTAAGGTAATATTTTTGGTATTTTTTACTACTGTACTCTTCATGTATTAATTCTGAGATGAGCTGGACAAATATTTTTATTAAAATATTACAGATGCCTCAGTTTATTGAAGGGCAGCTTATTTTCCCATTGCAAAGGAAATGGAAGTTCACAAGTACTATAACTCTTAAGGTCAAGCTCAATTTCCAGAAATTGCTATTGATTCAGTGCTTGCCTATGGTTATCCTCAACAAAATAATTCAATTTCCTATTATTACGTACAAGTGTACTATATATAACTCCATTGTTTTTTAGATGGAAGGGAGAATTTTAAATAAATTATTCCTTAAACTGATATCTGTGCTTCGAATTCTGTTTGTTATGTTGTATGTTTCTTTTTATATGTTTTCAAATATGATTATCTTCTATCTTGACTTATCTTGTAAGAGAAGTCAATTTTAGTAAATAAAAAAATAACAAAACAACTATGCAGTATTGCCCACAATGCTCATCTGTTTTCTCTCTAGACTTTCTTGGTTTACTGTATTTTAGAATATATAAATAGAAACAATAGTAGCAATTTTGAACTTTAGAGATAGAACATTAAAGAATATTAGTTCTGTAATCATGTATTTGAAAAATTATTTCAAAATTCAGCCACATCGAATTAAAGAAAAAAAGATTTGACCATCCTATTTGTCACGTACATAAAGGATGTATGCAAGCATACATTCCAAAGTGGCATATCCTTTCTTAGAATATTTAAGATGATAATTTTGCATGAAATTTTTATTAACTATTATAAAGACATATCAGGAACCAATGTGAGGAAATTTAATACATTATATATACCTATGAAAAATATAAGCATTTACCTTTTGCTATCTAAACTAAATATTTTGCTCATTAACATATATTATAAATAATATACCTATATACCTTTCTTTGTTATCTCCAATGGTCTAGTTTTCTAAATATTAGTTAATAATTTTAATCAATGCTGTTCAAATATTACTGTGTTGGAATAATACAAATGCATTACATGTTTTGCAACACACACATACACACACACAATTTACTCTAATACAAATATATAAGTATTATATTATTTATTTACCTAGCTTTCTTTATAGTTTTACATTACTATTCAAAATACAGATGCAATTCACAGACTATCAATTGCAAACCCATCAAATCACAAAATTACATACCCAGCTCTATAACATTTGTTATACTGCTTGCCTCTTCTCTGCAGTACAAATCAACTGATCTGCAACAGGCAGCTTGGTTAATTTTCTTTCTAAACACGGATTTTAATATCTGAGCATACCTCACTTTATGAAATATTTCATATGAAGCTATTATTAATACTTGACAGAAACTTTCCCAAGGCAAGTACCAGTCCACCTACGCTCATACAAAATCAAACTTGCTGAAAAGGCAAAAATGATAAAACAGGTGTTTTGAGTGTCATGACAGCAAAGCTTTGAACTCTTAATTTATAGCATATTAGACAGTGATTGAAAGATGTGAAATGAAAATATGCATTTATATCACATTTTCTTAGCATAGTTGTAAACTAGGGATCCAAGATGCACCTCTAAACTCATTTTTCTCTGCCCATTTGAAGGATGTAACAGGTTTTATCATGCAGTGTAAAGATGCAAAGAAAGAAAGTCTTCTGTAACTATAATCCTGTTAGATTTGGCCAGATACTCTAGCTATAGTACTAATCTACAGGTAGTACAACTGGTCATTTAATGATAATTTAAAGTTACAATGGACATCCCTGAGCTATTTATGTCCCATTTTTGGCGTTACATCAACTGTACAACCCCTCTTTGCAATCATGATGTTTGGAAACTTTTGCTGACCTTTGCAGTCATTTGAAGTGGTCACAAAGCCATTAGTTTGTGACCTCTTTTTTTGCCAATTTCCACGGAGTAAATTGATTCATTTAAACTACTGACAGTCACTTAATGACTGTTGTAAAAAACCTAGGAATAACTTCAAATCCAGTTACAGGATACCTCAACTTGTGACCATGACTTACAACTAGGCTAAATTGTAGTTGTAACTCAAGGACTATCTGCAGACTGTTCCAAGTAGCTTAATTTCTTGTGCATAACTACTTTTGAATAAGAAAGGTTAATATTAATTAAAATTAATAATATGATATGTTAAAGATTAAAATTAAAGGCCTTACCTAACTATATGAAAAGACACATCTATTTTCCCAGGCTACTTACTGTCTGAAGAGCACAGTGGTTTTCTGGGAAGACTGACGTTTATCTACTCAAATATAAATGATAAATTCTCAATCAGTACAATATTTAAAAGTCTGAAAGTATAAACAAGACATACTTTTGTACTGTACACATCATGAAAAACACAATGCCACCTAGTCTCTTTTCTAATTTTCATAGTGTAAACATTTTATTATGGAGAAATAACCTACTTAATAGAAAGAAGTAAAAAGTGAATAACCTGAAAAAAACTAGTCCTATACAAATAATAATCAGTTAACACTAGTGTTGTGGAAAATGTTCCTTTCAAAGCCCTAGCTGAAACGTGTGAGTTGCTTTTGCAAAATTGAAAGTGTCCATTACTAAACAACATCTCATCAAGGCCCTTGAAGCAACTGCTTTGATGTGCAGGCAGAAAAGATGCTTCCACCCCTCTGGTGAAGTGAAAAAGCTAGTCTCAAAGCTTTAATAGGAGTGGTACCTTGGTTTCTGTGAGTAAAGCTGTTTATCTCACATTGAATCTGTCCAATTATATACAATGCAAAGCCATTTTGCAAGACCTATTAAATATACCGTATTTTTCGCTCCATAAGACGCAGGTTTTTTTCCTCCCAAAGTAGGAAGAAAAATCAGCCCCGTCTTATGGAGCGAAGATGCAGGCAGGGAGGGGGGGGGAGGCTGCGAACTCGGAAGCGCCATCCCGCCGGCTGGCTGGCTAGCTGCTGCCTGGCCCCCTCCCTCCCGGAGGAGGGTCTCCCTCCGCACCACCAGCGGCGCTCCCCCCGCCAGCCAGCCAGCCAAGCCCCGCGCCTGCCAGAACCGGCTCCTCGCTCTGCCCCCGCCGCCCGCCGCATTTGCAGGAGGTGGGGAGGGTCGGGCGGCCCGCCAAGGCCAGGAGGGATGCCGCTGCCCCCCCTTCCCTCTCTCCGCCCGCCGCTGCGCCTCCTTGACGCCGAGAGGAAATGCCGGCAAAGGTTTTTCTCAGCGGAGGTCTTCAATGTCGGGGGCGCACGGGCGGTTGCGCGCGCTCACTATCTCCCTACTAGCCCACTCGGAATATTCAAAATAAGAAAAGCCTTTGCCGGCGAAGGTTTTTCTTATTTTGAATATTCCGAGTGGGCTAGCAGGGAGATAGGGAGCGCGCGCAACCGCCCGAGCGCCCCCGACATTGAATATCACCTTCGCCGGCCTCGCCTCTCCTGCAACCCCCTTGCTGAGAGCCCGGGACAGAAAGAGACAGAAAGAAAACAAGACAAAGTGAGAAGAAGAGAGAGAAAGAGGGGGAGAGAGAGAGAAAGAGAGAGGGGTAGAGAGAGAAAGAGAGGGAGAGGGAGAAAGAGAGTGGGAGAGGGGGGAGAGATAGCAAGAGAGGGAGAGAGAGAAAGAGAGAGGGAAAGGGGGGAGAGGGGGGAGAGAGAGAGAGAGGGAGAGATAGCAAGAGAGGGAGAGAAAGAGAGAGAGGGAAAGGGGGGAGAGGGGGGAGAGAAAGAGAGAGGGAGGGAGAGAGAGGAAATAAAGGAAGAGGTGAGAGAAAGGAAGAGAAAGAAAGAAAGAGGGATAGAAAGAGAGAGAGAGTGAGAGATGCTCAGTGAGCCTTTCTTTGAAGTTGCCTTTCTTTCTTTCTTTCTTTCTCTCTTTCTTTCTTTTTCTCTCTTGCTCTTTCATTCTTTTTTCTTTCTCTTGCTTTCTTTCTTTCTCTTTCTTTCTCTCCTTCCTTCCCTCCTTCCATTTCTTTCATTCCCCCTCTCTATTTTTATTTCTCTTTCATTTTCTTTCTTTCTCTTTCTTGCTTTCTTTCTTGCTCTTTTTCTTTCTCTCTTTTACCTTCCCTTCCTCTATTTCTTCTTTTCTTTCTCCTTCCTACCTTTTTCCCTCCCTCCCTCCCTTCAGTCCTTCCTCTCTTACTCTCCCCTTTCATAAGTTTCCTTGCTTCCTTCCTCTGTTCCTGTCCCTTCCCCCTTTCTTTCTTTCCTTCCTTCCTTTCCTCCCTCCATTTCTTGCTTTCCTTTTCCTTCCTCCCTTCTTTCCTCCCTCACTCCCTTCTTTCACTCCTTCCTCTCCCCTTTTTGGCTCAAAATATTTTTTTTCTATTTTCCTCCTCTAAAATCTAGGTGCGTCTTATCAGCAGGTGCGTCTTATAGAGCGAAAAATACGGTACTTGGATCTCTCAAATTTGATTGATATAGTCCTATAGATAAACCAATCATAAAATCAACTGCAGTAGAGAATCTACATTATGGCATACATTGCTAAAGTTGAAGTAACTTCCACCTCATTCAGATTAGGATGGCAACTAAAGCATACTGTTTTACTTCAACATTTGCAAATATATTATTGGTTTACTATTGTTGTTTTTTTACATTTTTGTAACCAACCATTATTATCAGACACCATACATATTTGCAATGAATGCATAGATAACATTTTTCAATAAGATGCCAACACATACTTTGGACTTTAAAACTAGGGTTTACTGTTTGTTGATGGCAAATAAATAAATAAATAAATAAATAAATAAATAAATAAATAAATAAATAAATAAATAAATGTGTGTGTGTATCAACAAAGGTAGAAGGCACCAATTTATGAGAAGTTGCCCTAGAACCATAATGGTGAACCTATGGCACTTATGTCGGAAGTGGCACATAGAGCCATCCCTCTAGGCATGCCAGTTGCTCTTCTGTGTTCCAGTGCACACATGCGGTTGGCCAGCTGGTCTTCGTGCACGGCGGGGGGGGGGGGGGGGAAGGGAGAGAATACAGTAAATCAGAAGAGCAGCTCCATGATGCACATGCGCACGCCGGGAAAGTGAGCTTCCAGTTTCCAGTGCTTGCATACATGCTGGCCAGCTGGTCTTCGCCCGCACACGGGTGGAAGACCAGGTAACCGGCATGTTTTCCAGAAACCAGAAGCTCAGCTACTCTCCTGCCCCAGCCCCTGTTTTGCCAACACTGCCCTGGAACACATATCAAAACTATAAATGAAACATCCAAATTTCAAAGGAGTGGCAAGTTATCAAAAGAAACATAGCTAATAAGAACCAAAAATTGCAATACCCTAACAATTAAGAATGTAATTGCTTTCCTTAAAATTGATTTGCTTGCATTTTCACTTTCAATGATACAAGGTTTCTTATTAGCAAATAAGTGCATATTGTCCACTAGTGTTGTTCAACTAAGGTCAAATGACTACCACCACACAAGTATCTTCAGACAGACATTCCTGAACTATTTAAAATGGAAATATGAATCTTTTCTGTAAATGTGCATGATTTTAATACATATTTAATACCTATGCACTACTTCACCAAATTCTTTCACAGAAAACAGATTTTAAATAGCATTCAAAAACACAGTGAGACTTTGACAGAAAGCTTTTTAATGAAACTAACTAAATCAACCTCACACTTGATATTGTATCAACCTCACACTTGATATTGTATAGCATGGAGGTGCAGATTCGTTCATTAGTATCTCCAAATAAGAGTTGGAGAAACTCCTGTCTGTCAGAACTGCAGAACAGCTCCCAAAGAGCATCAACAATATTTGCCTAAGCGGGCCAACAAAAGCCAATATTAGAGTCCAATATCATTACACAATAATCGTATCTAGATCCCAAGTAAATGTTGAATTTTATAGTTAATTAACTATTCACATTCAAAATTAAATGATCAACTCAAAGGTGAAAACTGATCATTCAGAAAATAAACAATGTAGCAGAGGGAAGAACAGGAAACTTATTCTCATTCAGCCAAGAAAAAAAACAAGAGCTGAAGCACATGGCCCAGATGGTAAAAACTGAATTAATATACTACCGGAAAAATGATTGGGGGGGGGACAGGAGCGGGAGGAGACAGTAACATTCCCTGGAGGCATTTCTGTTTCTCATTTGTGAACGTAGCAAACATAGAGATTGGAATCTTATCTGAATTTCAAATGATTCGAAAGAAGGAATTCGTTATGAAACGGGGATTTACAACACAGGAAAGCCAAATGTTAAGGTTGGAATCAATACAGGTTTCCATTTCATATCCTGCGTATCCTCTAACATCAGATATACAATTTTGCAGCCCCTCAACCAAAGCTGTAGTGCCTCGCCTGTTATTTATTCATTCTCGCGCCCCCCACCCCCCATGGTCGGTGGCAACGGATGTATTACGAGAGGGGAGGGGGGCAAAGTGACGATTTTGCAGAATGGAGACGGATGACAGACAATTACTGGGGGATAAGAGAGAATCACTAGGTCGGTTACATCAAAACCCATTAACACCCCCCACAATTCCCCCCTCAGGAACATGGACCCTGATGGGCGACCACGTGGCTATCTTGGGGAGAAACGTAACAGAAGGGACTAGTATCTAAGGGACGACAGGAAACCACATGGCTCCGGTTGAATGGTCGCCCTGTATCCATTAATGAGCGATCTCCCGTTAAAGTTACTATGGGGGGAGTTGGGGGGGGCGCGGAAAAACAGGCCCCAAAGTCAGGCAATACTTACTTGCCAAGGAGCTGGTCGTGCTCAGCGCGGATCTTGCCCACCTCGATCTGCAGTTTGGCTCTCTCCCGAGCCATGTCGTCCAAAGAGCGCCTGGCATCGGCCAGCTCGGTCTCATAGAGGGATTTAAGGCCGGTGAGTTCCCGGCCCCTCACTTCTTCCCGCTCGGTGACTTGGAGGTGCAGCGCGCTGTTCTCGATCTCCAAACTGCGCACCTTATCGATGTAAACGGCCAGGCGGTCATTGAGGTCCCGCAATTCTTCCTTCTCCTGCAAGCGGGTGATGCGGGTCGGACTAAGCGGCGTGCTGGCCGCGCTGCTCCGGGTGCGCTGCCCTATCGGTGTGGAAGCCGCCACAGCAGCCGCCATGGCGCGAACAAAGCGCGGGGAAACGGGATGAAGAAGAAAAAAAGGAAGGGCAGAGCGGGAAAGCGGCGGGTGTCGAGGAGGCTCGAGCCGAAGAAAGGGGCCCGAAAGTTTCTGAGGGGAAAAAAATAGAGTCGGAGGACGCAGACGTCTCCAAACAAATCGAATTGAAAAGCAGAAACCCGAACAACAACAAAAATAAGAATGGTCCTCGATTCAGATGTAGAAAAAAAGGGGGGAAGCGAAGCGAAAGGAAAAAAAACACCAAGTCCAAGGTTTCGAATGAATGAACTGTGGAGCCGAAAGGAAGCAGCCAGGCGCGAAAAAGGAAGAAAAAAAAAAAGCAAAGAGGAGGAGCGAAAACAAATGAGGCTTCGGCAGGTGGTGAGAGGGAAATACAGAGGGATTTTTTTTTTTTTAAGGGAAGCGGTAGAAGGAAAAGTGCAGATGCCTCGAAAGAAAACCCGCGCAGACTCCCCCGCTGGCGCTTGCCGTTGGAAAGAGCAAACCCAGCCACCCAACCGAGATGGTGCACAGCCTCCGGCCGCTCCTCCCGCGTAGAAAAGGACCACAAAACGGGCGGGCTCAGCGCAAAAACCAATATGGCCGACACGCGCCTCGGCTTCCAATCCACCCGCCACGTCCCGCCCTGTTTTCCCCCCCTCGTCCTCTCGGCGCGGATCCCTAGGTCACGTGCCCGAAGCTAAGCCAATCGGACGGCGCAGCGCGCTCAGCTCCGCTGTTTATGGCGATTGGGACGCAAAATTCAAACCGCGCAGACTTGCAACTGTCAGCGAGATAGCGGCGCGCGCGCTTTCCCCGCTCCGCCGCCCACCTTCGCCTTCCCGCGCGCGCGCGTTGCTGAGCTCGCTCTACCGCCGTCCTTTGCTGCTGCGTCCCCTCCCCCACACTCCGGCCGGGATTTGCTCAGAGGAGGAGAAGGAAGCTGGGGGTGGGTTGGGAGGGTCGTGCTTGTGTTCTCCTTTCTTCCCCAGCTGCTGCCGTGGTGTTGAGTTTCTCCTTCCCCTCCATTAATGCGGGTGTCCTACATAACAGCTTTATTCCTCGCCGGATATGTCCGGTCAGAAAGGGAGAGCTGGTTCTGCCCAAGCGTGTGAACCGAAGTTGTTGATTAATTTTGCCTGGGTTTGCTTTCGACATTAAGGCTGGGCAGGTTTGAGGGGTTTGAAAGCCTGGATTGACCCAGCTCATTAATTAAGGCAACAGCTGGGTTGGGGTTTTTTTGTGGCTTTACTGTGGTGTGGTGATCCCAACCGCTGGGGATTGCTAGTCAGGTTTTTGTGGCCGAACGTGAAGCCCAGCCTGTTGTGATTTGTACACTAAAGCGAATAATGGCTTAGCGTGTCGTTTTGAAGCCAAGCTTAGCCTGAGGTTATGCATGGCGGTGTGGATTACTTGCTGACTTTCACAATTAGCTGACTTCCCATAGCAAACTTAAGCCAGGAATTTGGTTGGCGAGCCTTAGGTTTCATACGTGGTCAGTTAAACGCAAATCCTGTGGCTGAAATGAACATTTCGTGAGCTAATGTCTGCAATAAGGCATGTGGGCTGCATCCCAAATTAAATAGTTCCTGGATCCCCCCAAAAAGGATTTTAATTAACATTGAATTAAAATGGTTGCTTTCATTTTTGTAATTTTCTCCTCAGATTAAAAAATACCATTCAGTAGAAAAATTACCATTTAGTAGAAATGTCTTTAGTAGAACACTTAAGATTTTTAATGGGTTCTCTCAGGCCTTACATTGTGTGTCTTTTTGGCTTAAGTGTTATGTGTAAACTACATCTGAGAAGGTGTTCCTGTATACTTAACCATTGACCAAATTAGCCAAATTAATGTATTAGCATTCCAAATAGTTAAATATGTGGCTGGGTTCACACAATAGGTTCAGTCAAAATATAGTTAATTTTTTACTCATTTGTAGAATACACAGCTAATGTGTTTCTCATATCTTGGCAGTTTAAAAATGTTAATATAAATATCTGTAGTATAAAATTACCGTATTGCTCAGTAAATATCAAATTATTATCAAGAGGCTGTATATGATTGTGCTGATATGCAATTAATTGATTGCTAAGTTACATAATTCTACAATCGGCTGTTCAGAAGCAATCTCATTTATTCAGTTAGACAACTTCCTGAAAAGTATTATACAGTAGATTGGAACTAAATACTACAAATATGTTAGATGCTTGTGATTATGAGTCTATGCTTGTTTGCTCTGAAGTGACAATAGAATGTCCTTCTTCCAGAATTAAGAATTGGGTGGGGAAAACACTTTTCTACATGAGTAGCGTTAAGCCAAAAAATTAACAATCCTTTCTGACATGCCAGGACACCAATGTGTTTAAAGGCAAAACAAAACATAAAATGTACCCATAGATACAAGGTCATACATTTTTCAAAGTTTTTTTTTCCTTTTGCTGTTCTTCAATTCTTCATAAAATTATATTGTATTGAATGTTTGAAATGATTGCATGATGCTGGAACTAAAGCTTGCAGTAGGGTGACAGGTTCCTTTGTAGAAATTATGATTTTGCTATTACAGTACTCTGGCTAAGAGTAAAAAAACTACATTTTTCATACGTAATCCCTTTGATCTTGAGGTGAATACAGGGTTGATCTGCTTTCAAAAAAATAGCTCACCCTTGTTTCTTATAAACAATTTGATATAGTGAACATTGTAATATTGTTTTTTCCTATTTCCCTACAACAATTATCCTGTGAGAGAAGGTGAGCGAAAATAGCTGGGTCAAAGTCAACCAACCTCTTTTCATGGCTAAAATGGGAAGAGAATTTAGAGTTTCCCAGTTTTTAGCTTGGTGATTTAACCATTAGACCACACTAGCTCTATTTATCCTTTAGTTTTTCTCAATCTTTAGTTTTATTCTCATTCTTTCCATTCTGACATTTTTCTTAGTCTGTTCCATTTTATGTTTATGCTTTTTCTTATGCTTGGCCTCTGATCTGTCAAACTGGCCCTAAATTCTCAGGATGTTGCAATTTCAGAGTCAATGGCAACTCTATATCTATTTGAAATTCTTTTTCATATAATACTCCTGAGTTTAAAAGAGCTTTGTGATGGTTTGTTCATGTCCTGTGCAAATAGTTATGCACTCAGAGGACGCAGACACTGTGGAAGGGCGAAGCAGGCGTCCTGTATTTCTGGCACCTGAGAGTGATAGTGAAATTGATCAGAGGTCGGGGTCAGAACAACCAGGGTCTTCTGCACTTCCTGGCATGAGTGAGTCAGCACTTCCTGTTAGGAATGACTTTACATTTCCTGTCATGAGTGACTCAGGGGAAGAGGAGGTGCCTCTTCTGGTTACAAGAGTTCAGAGGGCATCCAGGAGGCAGGAATGGTTGACTAAGAGAAGAATCATTCATGAATAGTACTGCTGGCTAATGGGTCACACCCTCAGGGTATGTAAAAGTGAGCAGAGCTCCACCTAGTTGCAGAAAACAACGTGTTTCATTCTAGCAGCTAGTTCATGTTATTTCAGTTTGTGTTTTTAGCTGTTTAAAGATCTCCAGAATTCAAACTCATTTTCTTGGATGATTCTGCTTCTGAATAATATTTCCAGCTGGAAAATTATTCTCCTGCTTACTACTGCGACTGTAGCCAGCTGATAAGACTTTTTAAACATTTCGGTAAAGCCATTTGAAATACTTTAGTTTTAATTTGAACAAACTTGAACTGTAAATAATTCTTGTAAATAGTAAATCCTTTATTATTGATAACCGGTGGTGTGCATTTGTTTTTTGGGGGGATCGGTGCTAGAAAATAACAAGCTTATTATCATGTAATCATGTATCAGAATTTACCCATATTTTTCGGACTATAAGACACATCTCCCCCTCCCCAAAATGGGTAGAAATGTCTGCATCTTATAGAGAAAATGTTGCTGAAATTGGGCCATTCGCCAGCTCCCACCCTTTGGCCTCTGCCTCAGCAATTTGCCTCCTTATAGCAAACAGTCTGCTCTATTTCAGCACAGCCTGATTTAGCATGAGCAGCTGATTGATGGTTGAATCGGCCTCCTGGAGTACTGCTGATCAGCTGATCCAGGATGTGGGGATTGATGCCGCCCATCGGCACTGATGCCATCCTTTGCATGCCCCATTTTTTGCCTCTGTTGCATTTCTGGCCTGTTCCAGGCAGCAGAGATAGGTGTTGGGAATCCCCGCTGCTTGGAATGGGCTGAAAACAGGATGCACAGAGGCCGAAAACAGGTTGTGCAAAGGTAGCGGTAGGTGGTGGGAGCTATGGGTGACGACAGCGCTGAAGCGCGGCAGTGATCCCCACAGCCTGGAACAGCTGATCTGCTGTATTCCGGGAAGCCGATCCAACCGCCAATCAGCTGCTCGTGCTAAATCAGGCTATTTGCTGTTTGCTGCAAGAAGGCAAATAGCTGGGAGACAGAAGCAGATTTTTTTTTCTTGTTTTCCTCCCCAAAAGCTAGGTGCACCTTATAGTCCAAAATCCAGAGGGTCTTATAGTCCAAAAAATATGGTATTTCTTTTTAAACATATTTTTTTAAAAGTTGGATTTATTAGATGATCTCATATGTACTGGAAAACAATTGAAATGAAATCCAGTTCATAATTCTCTGAGGGAGATGGGTGGTTCAAAAATGTGAAGTAAATGATATATCCAGGCCAGCTGAGCCTGAGCTTTATTAAAAGGAGCATTGTTTCTTTTTGTCTTTTAAATACAGGTCTTTTTTTCCAGGTCTCACATTTTTTTAAGATTAAAAGTATATTTAATTTATATAGATATTTTGTGGGGAACAATATCTGCTTTATGTCTCATAATAAATAGAATGGCCTAATTTCTATTTCTGTAATTGAGTTAATTCAGAATAGCGTATTTATCTCTTTCCGAGAAGCAATAATATTGTCCAGATATACATGCATTCTTCATCCAAATTTATCATTTTGTTTGAACTAAACCTGTACAACAGGATTTTTAAAATATGTGAGAATAGCCTCAAAATTACATGGATTAGCTGCACCTTGGCACCTTTTCAGCTCATACAGAAGTGATTACTATATAATCACTGCTCTTTTAATATACTTTTGCTAGTAAACAGTTCTGATAAACATTGGTGAAAGAAAAACAAGCATCAAATCTTGCTTTGAGTTGTTTTTAATTGTTCCTATGGTTTTTTCCCCAAAAGTAAGTCAAATGTGTTGATGAAATAATGCATCTGTTCTATGAATATGTTCTGTGAATGTTTAGTCACTCTGAGATATAAGACGATTTATATGAAGATCTATGAATGCTTTAAATATTTTATGGGATTGTTATTACTATCAAATAATCTTTATCTCTCACTAGGTTTACATAAGTATATTAAAATTCTAATTAAATCATATTAGGATTTAAGGACAGAAAATAAACAGCAACGTCAGATAAATATTGGCCTAATACTCTCCTTTTTTTTACTTGGCACAAAATAATATAATGCCTAGTTAACAGTCACACCACTTTGTTGTAATCTTCAAATAAATGTGTTCTAAAATCTTATTTAGAAGTTTTAAAGATGAATGGCAACACCTTAATTTTTTAATGGATGCAGTGTTTTGTAAATTGCATTCCTTTGATTTTAGAATTAGAGTATTTGAATATTTTCATAGTATAAAAGTATTCAAGTACAAACTTGCACATTGAACCTAGTGTGCCAGTTTTAATTCTTCATATAGTTTAAAATTTATGAAGCTGCTGGAAAAGGTCGTGTGACAGTTTGGAATTTGGAATCATGAGTATGCTGTTGATATCCATTTGTACATTGGCATCCCAGCTTGGACCTGTGATGGCTACATTTTATTTATTTTATTTATTTATTCAATTTTTTTATGCTGCCCTTCTCCTTAGACTCAGGGCGGCTTACAATATGTTAGCAATAGCACTTTTTAACAGAGTCAGCATATTGCCCCCACAATCCGGGTCCTCATTTTACCAACCTCAGAAGGATGGAAGGCTGAGGCAACCTTGAGCCGGTGATGAGATTTGAACCGCTGACCTGCAGATCTAGCAGTCAGCTTTAGTGGCCTGCAGTACTGCACTCTACCCACTGTACCACCTCCACTCTTTGTCTTATCTTAATGCTAAGAAGCTATAATAGTGTGAATAAGAAACTGAACTTTAAGCACATGATTATTGCTGATCCAGATTTGGGTGTTTAGTACAGGGGTCTCCAAACTCTTCAGGTCACTGAGCCCTTAATTAGATTTCAGATTGTTGATTGATCCCCAAGCATTTATTATATGAAAATAAAATCTACTTTAACTAATAGTATTACAAATAATAATTAAAATAGATAGTCTCTGGTATACTGATATTGACCACATTGAAGAACTTGATCTAGGGGAGGCATTGTCCCTGATAAAGTAGATTCATGATTTAAGGTTCCTCATGAACTCACACTTACTGTATTTTTGGGAGTATAAGACGCATCCCACCCCCAAAGGCTGAACATTTGGGAGCATTTTATACTCTGAATAATTTTATACTCATGGCTACTCTCTCTGAAGAAGGGTTTTTCCAGCCCTAACTATGGGATAAAATAATGTGCTAAAGCTGACCAAATTAAGGACACTAGCCAGTTGAATATCTGATAGATAGATTTTCCCCCCTCTATTTTCCTCCCCCAAAACTAAGGTATGCCTTATACTCTGGTGTATCTTATACGGTACCTTTTGATGAGCAAGTGGAAATCATGACCAACATAGCCTTTAACTCTGACTTTATCATACCTAGAATGTTAGTATCTTTCTCAGCACAGGTAGTCCTCGAGTTAGGACAATTGAGCCCAAAATGTATGTTGCTAAGTGAAACATTTGTTAAATGGGTTTGCCCCATTTTACAACTTTTCTTGCCACTGTTAAGCGAATCATTGCAGTTGTTAAATTAGAAACCTGGTGTTGAGTGAATCTGGCTACTCCATTGATTTTACTTCTCAGAAGGTCGCAAAAGGTGATTCCATGACTCTAGGACACTGCAATCTGGATAACCACTTGCCCAGCATCTGAATTTTGATAATGTGACCATGATCATGTGACCAGGCTGCAACGTGGCCGCCTGTCTCCTTTTATTTTTACGGAAAAAGTTCAGATACCCGGCTCCTCCTCCTCTTCTCAGAAGATGACAGCTGGGCGGCGGCGCTGAGGCTGGGAGAGTGGGGGGGATTCCCCTCTGCCTGCCGCCACCCCCTCCCCTTTCCAAAGAGTGCCGGGGTGGACTTCACCTCCCAGAGTTCCTCAGCCAGCCAACCTCACTTTTAGACTTTGTGGACTTCAACTCCCAGAGGCAGCCAGAGGGGAATTTCCCCCCCCCCTCTCCCAGCCTCCACACCGGCGCCCAGCTCTTCTCAGAAGATGACAGCCGGGCAGCAGTGTGGAGGCTGGGAGAGTGGGGGGGATTCCCCTCTGCCTGCCGCTGCCCCCTCCCCTTTCCAAAGAGTGCCGGTGTGAACTTCAATTCCCCAGCCAGCCAACCTCACTTTTTGACTTTGTGGACTTCAACTCCTAGAGTTCCTCATCCAGCTTCGCTGAGTCAGAGCCCTCCCCACCTCCACCTCCCACCCACCGCGGTGTTAGAGCGAATGCCGAACCTGAACACAGACTTTTTTAAAAGTTCGGGTTCGGTATGCCGAACACTGCAAAGTTCTGCACGGACCCGAACTATGCAAGTTCGGTTCGCTCAACACTAATTAGCATGCAGATGGTACCCAATTATACATCTCCATCCTGGACTATTAATGCTGTAGATTTTCTTTCACGGGACTCCACATCCTAGACCTAAAATGATAAACCTCAGATACAAAAGAACAACCCTCCACACACAGATATAGTCACTCCTTACTTTGGGGATCTATATAGGGAACAACAGACCAGATGAATCCAAGGATTGGCTGTGGGTGGTTTCTTCTGCATTTGGATGTTTATCATCTTTGATTTTGGATATGGTTGCATTGAACCAAACCGATACATTTTGTTTCTTACCAAAGACATAGTAAAGTCCCCGGTTTTTTCCTTTGAATTTTGGTTGGATTGTAAAAATGATAACAAGTGGGCATGTAAAAGATATCGCAGGATATTAAAGATATTATAAATGAACAACGTAGGGAATGAAAGACGTACTTGAAGATATGGACTGCATGGAAGCAAAACTGGAAAATATAATACAAAGAATAATACATGCAGACCAGATAAATGAGGAAAACAAGGAAGATACAGAAAGAGTGGAAGAAACAGGAGGAACGGGAAAAACACGAAGAAAATACAACAAATGGATAATGGAAACACCGAGGGTGAAAAAGGGATTGGAGCAGAAGGAAAAGATCAAAAATTGCAGGGGAAAGATAAGGGAGGAAAAAAGGAAAAGATAAAGCTAGAAAAGCATAATAAAAGAATGGGGAAAAGGAGAGAGTTTAGCCAAAAAAATGGATTTAACAATAGAAATGAAAGTTGAAAGAAATTTGGAGGAGGCAACCAAAACAGAAAGGATTAAAAACTATTTAAAAATATATTGTTAAGGCTATTGTATAGAGATATGAAACTCAGAAAGCAAACACAACGTGAGATGTAGAAAGACTAAAAATAAAACTTATTGGAAAAAAAGAGGAAGTCTTTCAGTTACTTATGCTGTGGTCATTTCCCATCTCTTCTACATGGGACTACTCAAGTATTTGGAAGTTACAGCTGATAAAATGTGGGAGTGTGGGCAATTAAGGCCCCCTAAGACTGCACACTTAACACCTCTCCTGTGTGAGTTGCATTGGATGTTAGTTTGCTTCAGGGTGCAATTCAAGATGTTAGTTACATCTTTAAAGTCCTTCATGACATTGGCCCAGATTACCTTAGAAACCATCTTGTCACAATTATATTGATGTGTTCCAGGCTGGTCATGCAAAAAAGGACATGCAATAGACCCCTATTAGTTAAAAATAATTTTGATTAATGGGGGCAATTGGAATCTTGTTTAAGCCAAGTTAAGGGCCTCTTAGGCTTCCTCCGTGTGAGTAGGAGTTCACTTTTTGAATAGTAAGAATTATTTGCCACGGGTGGGGGTCATCAGGATTTTAGAAATGTTTATGTGTGGCATGGCCCAAAAAAAGGTTGGGAACCACTGGCTGTGTATTCTGGTATTAGCCTCATCCTGATTGGATCCCACTTTTCTGGCCATTCTGAAGAATGTCAAAACCCTGCTCTGTCAATGGCATAGGAATCCAAGAGATGTACAAAACCATGGAATGGTACCTTGACTCTATTCTCTCCATTTTTAAAATTTTGTCTATGTTTTGTAAAGATTTAATGTTGCTTTTTTAACTTATAAACTACTCAGTCACTTAGACATTGAGATGAATGGCAAGATACAATTTTTTGTTATATGCACCGTGGAATGAGCTTCCTGTAAATATTTGATCAGATTATCTTCTTGAATACCTTTTAAGGGCGTTACAAAAGTTGTTAAAGATTGAACTTTTCCAAGCAGTATTTGATATTTAAATGGTCACTAGTACGGATTTTACTTATTTTTATTGTCATTTATATTAAATAATACCATGAGAACTAGATTTGCTCTTATTTGAGTTTGATTTTTAATAGAAATATTTTAATATTTCTGTTATTATGCCTGATAAGATTTTTATTATTGTAAGTTCTTGACTAATTTAGGAAAGTTGTTGTGTTGTTAGTCATGAATTCATGTCTGACTCATTGTGACTCCATGAACAACGTCCCTGCAGGCCTTCCTGTCGTCTACCATTTCCCAGAATCAATTTAAACTCACAAATTTAAAAAAATAGAAATGTGATGCATATATAAAATAGAACCTACTATATAAAACAGTATGCGAACAGTGGTTTGGTAGTAGACATCACTATAAAAGTCTTACATTATTTAGAAGAAAAATGCTCAACAATTATGCTATCTACATATGACAGTATGGTATAGTAGCTAGCATTTATAAAACATAAATGATGCAAAATATTTCACTTTCCTTATATTGTCAGATGACTCAAAATTTCTGTTAAAGGGAAGTAGCCCTGTGGTTAATGATTAGAAATTAGAATAAGGAAACTAAATAGTGTTCTCCAGATATTTTAGAGTAGAAAGCTGCAGCTAATATAATGCACAGTAAGGGATTGTTGATAGTCCTGAATCCCTAATAGATCAGAGAAGCTACTAAAAACTAAGCTCTGATTACCTCATAAATGCTGGATAATGCTGTTGCTATTATCTGACATCCCAATAACAAAATAATTTCCTTCATTACCTATAGCCAATTCATAATACAGTACTAGAAGAGAAATATATATATGCAACTCCTAAAAGAAAGCATTCATTCACTCACTCACTCATTCATCATGTTTATATGGCCACATATATCTCACAGACAGTGCCATACAACAAAGCTACAGATATTTATAAATAAGTATTAATATTAAAACTTTAAAATTATAAAAAGCACAAAATAAAATGTGGATAGTGATCCAAGTGGCATCAACTTAATAATAATATCACACAACTAACCAGAGCATACAAAACATTCACCAGACCAATCCTTGAATACAGCTTATCTGTCTGGACCGTACTGCCTGTCAACTACTTTTTCAGCTTCAACCACAATGATACATGAGCACATAACAGATACAAACTCAAAGTGAACCACTCCAAACTTGACTGTAGAAAATATGACTTTAGGAACAGAGTGGTTAATGCCTGGAGCTCGTTACCTGACTTATTTCATCACCAACCCCAGCAAAATATTACCCTTAGACTGTCCACTGTTGAGCCACCCAATTCCTAAGAGGTCAGTAAGGGCACATGCACCAGCATGCCTACCGTCCCTGTCCTAACATTCCCTCTTTATATGTATCTAAACTATGTTATATCTATGTATATTACCAATACATACTTGACAAACAAACAAGCAAATAAATAAATAAATATCAGTTATAATACTTCAGTGAATCTGATTGCAGAAATACATTAGCTATCATTTCAATATTCCTGCTATTTGCATCCCTGTCTAACCCTATTTAGTAAGCAGAAAGGAACAACTAATTTCAACAAAGACAATAATGAAAAATTTTGAATGGGGAAAAAACTAAATTGTAATGCAAACAATATTTTCCATTTTCATGAACTAGGAGAACCAGTTCTTTTATTATTCATAAAAATTTGCATTTCAAAGAAAACTATACTACATATTAATATTGTTTTTTGAATTTGAAACAGATACGAAGCACCTTTTGAATTAATGTAAAGCGTATAACATGAAATATATATAGAGAACAATATTCCCTAATCTGATATTTTATTGTTGCATTACATTATACTGTTGTTCCATTCATCCCATCAGTGCAGAAAAAGTCATTACCTTGACAAGATAGTTATATTGTTTCCATCCTGCTGGGCTTGTGCCTGTAGGCTTTGGAATACTGTACAGTGCTTTGTGTTGGAATTAGACTGCTTGTTATCTGATTTTAACATTTAGCTTCCATGAGATATGTTTCATGCTAGGCATAAATCTTGATGTAGAACTTTCTGTCTGGCTGGAAGTAATAATAGTTTATTGTAATTGTTTTTTTTAATGTTCTTAATATGCTGTCATATATGCTTATGTATTAGAAACTGTATCCTATACATTGCAAAGAAATTGACATAATGTATTCAAGTATTCTGCCTGTTCTCCCTTTTTTCTTCTTTGATTGTAGCCTTTTATTCTTTCCAATCTAATACTGTTGGGAAGGAATTACATAGAGGAATTTTGGAATCTGGCTAACTAGCAGAATAGGAGCATTTAGGAGCGTTTGCGTACTGTGTTACTGCATCTCCGACATGGGCCGGTTCAACCCCCTGCACTTAGGAGAACCTGCTGCTGGCCCTTGGCGCCTCAGTGGCCAATGGTTTCTGGGATTGATCCCGAATTTAGTGCATGGGATAGACGATAGCGCTGACTGCAGCCCCAAGCCCATGAGCTCAAGCTGTCCATGCCATTCTCAGCCTCTACATGCTGAATTACAGGCTCTAAAAGCTGGAAAAGGAGAGACAATTCTCCCCCAACCGACTGAGACAGATAAGTAGTGACTTGCAGAAATGTACACTGCTCAAAAAAATAAAGGGAACACTTAAACAACACAATATAATTCCAAGTAAATCAAACTTCTGTGAAATCAAATTGTCCACTTAAGAAGCAACACTGATTGACAATTTCACATGCTGTCATGCACATTCAACTTAGTACAGAACAAAGTATTCAATGAGAATATTTCATTCAGGTCTAGGATGTGTTGAGTGTTCCCGTTATTTTTTTCAGCAGTATACATATAACAGATTGTCACACAAAAGATAATCCAGACACTTTCTACATGGCCACTGCTGGTAAAAGGATTAGAAATAATTGAAAAAGTTATGCTCTGCAGGATTTTCCTGACTTGCTTGTTTTTTCCAGAACAATAGAACAATGGGAAGAAATTGTGTAAAGGAATATAAGGATAACTATTTTTTAAAAAGGGTGGTGGGAAAAACGGCAAAAGAAATATCACACTGGAGACATAGGTATTGAGAAGGAAGAAAACAAACCTGTGTGCCCCTGTGCTACCAGCTGCTTTCTTAAATCCACCTCTTTCCAGAGCAGAACTATTTTTAAATAATTGGGAAGAATTCTAGAAGCCAAGCTCTGAGGGCTTCCTTAACTGGCTTTCTAGATTCCAGATCTGGTTGTGGTCAATTAGAGCAGTGTTTCCCGACCTTGGCAACTTGAAGATATCTGGACTTCAAATTATTATTATTATTATTATTATTATTATTATTATTATTATTATTATTATTATTATTTATTAGATTTGTATGCCGCCCCTCTCCGTAGACTCGGGGCGGCTTACAGCAATGATAAAAACAATATATAATGACAAATCTAATAGTTAGAATCTAAAATAACAATAATACATTTAAAAAGTCTAAAAAACAAGAAACCCCAATATATATATTTTTAAAAAACATACATACAGTCATATCATACACAAAGAATTAGAGGAATGAGGGTGACAAATGATACAGATTTATGCTCAGTTGAAAAATAATCCTGGCTATATAACCTCAGAGCAGTGTTTCTCGATTATTTTCTGTTCCCCCCCCCTCCAGGAAGAAATAAACAGTGTTCCTACTCCTATTGCTTTTTTATCCACTGTTGATCATTCTGTAGCTGAAATGATGACCCCACTGGGCATGGGTTGTCTAGTTTTAATTAAAAAGACATATGTTAATCTCTAGTATATTCTTAATTTAGTATTGCAGTTAATTCCCTGCTTATGATAGTGTTAATGATTAGGTTCTTCAATTTTTTGTAAAAGCTAGTTTAATTAAGAACTACATAAATTTAATGCAGGTTTTTTTTAACAAAGGAGAAGTAATCAGCCACTTCTTACCCAGCAGCAGCACCTGTTTTTAACAGACTTCTGTATGTTTGTTGCCACCACAGCTGGTGATACTGATTGCTATGGGTACCTTCCAGTTGAATCTCTTCCCAGAGTAATGTAATATCCATTCATCAAAATTAAATCCCGTTTTTAGAGCATTTAAAAATTTAATTGATAAGTTAATAATGTATATGCTGTCTGACTCCCAGTGTCTCCTTTATCTAAGTAAGTCTGCGAATAATCAAAATAGAATTGGAAATTTATTTTCCTTCTTTGTATTTCATAGCTAATTATTGACAGAAGTTTGTTGAATTTCGGTATAACCATAAAGATAATTATCACTCTCAAAACTATCCTCACCCAGAACCTGAAAATAAAAATGTGTCAACATGGATCTCCAATCAATGGTTCGATGTGCTGCCAAGTGCAAAAATCTATCCCTGTGTTTATACGCCAACAAATGGTTGGAACTCTGATAGTTCCAACCACTTGTTGCCGAGGGTGTGGGGGAGAAAAGTCCTGCTCACAATAGATGATTGTCTCTTAATGAGCCATGTGTATAGTGTTAATGTGCGGACTTTATCCAGTAGGAGCTGAGTCCTTATTCCAGGAAGCGTACAAGGAAGCACAAGTAGTTGCATGAAATTAAGTGTTGTTTATAAAACGTTTGTGAAATATGGATCAGCAGCTATCTGATTTTGCTGCATCCTAGAAGTTCCTTTTAAAAAGAAGCTAAATAACCAATATGTTAATGTGTAATAGTACAGGTAATCCTCAACTTACAATCACAATGGAGTCCAAAATTTCTGTTTTTAAATGAGACATTTCTTAAGTGAGTTTTGCCCCATATTACAACTTTTCTTGCCACAGTTGTTGGTGAATCACTGCAGTTGGTAAGTTAGTCACCTGGTAGTTAGGTGAACCTGGCTTCCTCATTGACTTTGATTGTCAGAAGGTCATAAAAGGTGATCAAATAATCCTGGATACAGTACAGGTCATAAATACGAATTTGTTGCCAGCAATTCTAATTTTGATCCCATTATGGGGATGCTGCAAAGGTCGTAACTGAAAACCATCGTCACATTTTTTTCCAGTGCCATTGTAACTGAACAGTCACTAAATGTACATATAAATCGAGGACTACCTGCAATGCTGTAAGCTGAAGATTTTTTAAAAAGTAAAATGTCCATTGATGTGTAATTATTTTTTATTTTGTTTTGTTCTGTTCAATCATGTCTATTTCTCAGAGACTGCTTGGACAAGTCCCAGCAGATTCTTGGCAAGGTTTTTCAGACCTGGTTTGCATGCTTCTTTCCTACAGGCAAGAAACAGAAACAGTGACTGGCCAAGATTACTCAGCTGGCTTTGTGTTTAAGGCAAAACTAGAGCTCCAGGTTTCTAGTCTGATGCCTTCCTTAACTACTACAGTGTTCCCTCGATTTTCGCGGGGGATGCGTTCCGAGACCGCCCGCGAAAGTCGAATTTCCGCAAAGTAGAGATGCGGAAGTAAATACAGTACACCATTTTTGGCTATGGACAGTATCACAAGCCTTCCTTTAACACTTTAAACCCCTAAATTACCATTTCCCATTCCCTTAACAACCATTTACTCACCATTATTACTGGTACTCACCATGGAATAAGACACTTAGTGATCCTGATATTTATAAACATAATTATTTATTAACAATAATTATTTTTTTTGTTATTTATTTGCAAAAAATATTAGTTTGGCAATGACATATGACGTCATTGGGTGGGAAAAACCGTGGTATAGGGAAAAAACCGCGAAGTATTTTTTAATTAATTTTTTTGAAAAACCGTGGTATAGGCTATTCGCGAAGTTCGAACCCGCGAAAATCGAGGGAACACTGTATATCAAACTGGTGCTGAGTGTATCTAATAGAGTACTGTACTTTTATACTTTATAGTTATGGTTTTAAAATAGCTTTTAGATGATTAATCCCTCTATAGCTAATTAGCCAGTCACCACACATTAGTTCTATTTGTATTAAATATTGTTCTAAAAATATTCCCCTGAATCCAGTGTCACTCCAAAGCAATAAAATATACTTTACTTTTCCCCACATTTAAGAGGAAATGTAATACTTTACATTATTGTATTGTATTTATGTATTTTGCTTAGGATAGAGTATCAGTGAATAAAGGGGCTTATTTGAACATCAGTAAAGTAAGGTTCTATTGCAACTATACTCAAATATCTGTTGTCTATTTGGTGAAAGAAAGAAAGTGTCCTCAAACTGCATAACAGTATGGTACACTGGTTTAACAGCTGTGGACAGGGAAGCACTGCAGAAAGTGATTATATGCTGGCTGTTAAAAGTGATATGCTGGCTCTGTTAAAAAGTGCTATTGTTAACATGTTGTAAGCCACCCTGAATCTAAGGAGAAGGGCGGCATTTTAAAAATCAAATAAATAAATAAATATTTGGACACAAGGAATTATTGGTTGCCTTCTAACACCACTGGATGACATTGCCAGGTCTCACTGTTTCAGCAGAGTAAGGAAGATACTTAGGTATGATTCACATCCTGGCCAGTGTCTCTTCTCACTTTCATCATCTGGCAGAAGACATAGAAGTATAGCCAGCCAAACAAACAGGTTTAAAAACAGCTTCTCCCCATGGGCTATCAGACTCCTAAACACAATCACAATCCACTCCACATACATATGGAAACGCATTACTAACCCCCACCCCCAGTTACTTATATAAGGATTATTCTCAATACTGTTTATCATATTTTGGTTTGGTTTGGTTATGGATTGCACCAGTAGAGGCTAAACCAATTTTGTTGTGTACATGATGTACAATGACAATAAGGGCTATTGAATTGAATTGAAGGTGATTTTTTAAAACATTTAAAATAATTGTTAAGATTTCAAAACAAGAATAAAGCACAATTCATTTAAACCATTATTGAAAAACTATATATTTTCAAAATATTAAACTAAATAAAAGCTTAAAAAAACAAAACAGTGGGAAAGAGAAAATGTGGAATAATGCAATAATACTGTACAATTGAAGTTTTCATCTTTAAAACATTCCATGTCTTAATTATATCAAAGTCTAGTCCTGGGAGTTCATTTTAAACAATAAGTTAAAGCTGGCAAAGTTTTTCTCTGTTGCTCTTTTGACTTAGTTGAAGGAGAATCACCCTTAACCTCAACCCCAGAACACCAAAGATGAAGTAGCAAGTCTCTGTTCAAAATCAACCCTTTCAACCTGCTCAATCGTGCCACTTAATAGCTTTTCCAGAGGTGGGATTCATAAGGTTCTGACCAGTTCTGGAGAACCAGTAGTGGAAATTTTCAGTAGTTCAGAAAAACAGTAAATACCACCTCTGACTGGCCTAACCCCCATCTATTTTTGCCTCCTGAGTTCCAGCCGACTGGGAGGAAATGGGGATTTTCTCTGCCATGTCCAAAAAACTACGCTATACCATGCCTACCATGAACCGGTAGTAAAAATGTTTTGAATCTCACCACTGCTTTTGTCCCACCTGCACTTCCTTTCTCCTTCCAGCTGTTGCTTCCTTATAAGTCTTGGCTGTACCTTAATGAAAAAAGGTCAATGTTTGTATAAACTAATGGAGCTATTTTTTGATCTGGATTGTTTTCCAAGCTAGATTCCATTTAGAGCAGGGCTGCCAAACTCCCAGCCTACAGGCCAGATATGTTTGCACTGGCCATGGCCATAGCCAGTTTTGCAAAGTCCCATTATGTCACGTGATGCCACCATGACAATGTGAGTTTGACACCCCTTGAAGCATGCATTCAAAATAATTATCACTAGAGTATTGCTTTGATATGCAATTTGTGTGTAGGAAAATACAATCCTCTAACTGAATTTAACTTTTTTTTTCTGGGAAGACATGCCAATCTCTGTGGAACCACAACAGTTTTATGGCCATGAGGACAATTGCGTTGGTTTCTACTTCATAATTGAAACTGTGCTTGTTAGTACATGGTACATACTGTTATTTGGGATTGCCATGTCTGTTAAACTGCCTATTGTAGTTTATGCTTTTACAGTTGTAATATCACTTTAAGGACTTTGGCTGGCTAGCCATAAGAGGGCGCCTGTACTCTCTCCTGTTGATGATGCTGGATTGCTCATTCACCTTTTGCCTTTACCTTGAGGGGGGAGTGTATTTTGCTTCGTGCTTGCTATGTGCGGTTTGTTGATTATTTCTGCTATATGTATATATGTAAAATAATACTTATTCAGCATACTAAGTCTGTGTCATTATTGGCTGTATCACACATCCACACTCTTCCTTAATCTCTGATCAGCGTATGTCGAAGGTTGTGTAGCCTAGCTGCACGGAGACATACCAACAGTGCTTGTTTCAAAATATGTATGTATGTTCTGTTGGGCTTATTCTTACCTAAGGATCACAGCTGAATTACCATAATAAACTTTATGATCCCTTTCACAATTAAGATATTATTATATCAATAAATCAGTCATGGAGACTGTAGTACATTGTGTAGTATTTATATTATATCCTGTGTAGATTTGTATGTACATGTGTATAATTTCATTACCTTCATGGATTTTTACTCCCACATAAGCAGTAATATGGAAATAATGTGGGAGGATGACAAGAAATGAAACTAAAGGCAGTCAATTCCTGAAGAAAGCTTGTTGATCCTTTAAAAAATTGCCTACAGAACTGGTAGTAAAATAAAAATAAAACCCACCTCTGGTCTTTTAGATTTTGTAAGTACCATCTTACCTCTACTTAAGAACTTAATTCGTTCCGTGACCAGGTTCTTAAATAGAAAAGTTTTTAAGTAGAAGCAATTTTTCCCATAGGAATCAATGTAAAAGCAAATAATGCGTGCAAACCCATTAGGAAAGAAATAAAAGCTTGGAATTTGGGTGGGGGGAGGAGGCGGAAGAAGAGGAGGAGGACAGTCGCTGCCCAGAACGAAGGAAGCATATTCTTTTATATGGGGTCTGGCAGACGTTTATTCCCTATCCAAGTGCCCAGAGAAAGGAAAATGCTTTGTTTGCTCTGGACTGCCAAAGCCTCCTTAAGCACCACTGAAAGGCTGCTTTGACAGTACAGAAAAACCCAAGATGGCCAGGATTAAAGGGGGAATGGCAGGAAACTGGCCGGGCCTTCGTGCCACTCTCAAATTTCCTGGGAAATTTTTTCAGGGTCTTAAGTAGAAAATGGTTCTTAAGAAGAGGCAAAAAAAACACCCAGTTCTTATCTAGAAAAGTTCTTAAGTAGAGGCGTTCTTAAGTAGAGGTACCACTGTATTAGAGTTTTTTCATAGTTTTAACTGGACTACATATTCCTGTTGGGGCCTGTCAATTGTAGCAGGGAATAAATGGAAGGAAGGAAATTCCTTTGCGGTTACCGCCTACTGTGAGGATAAACAGAGGTGGTACAGCTTTTAAAGTTTTCTTTCAAAAGAGAAGTATGGGTTTGGGCAGCTTTAGAAAGGATTGTTTTTCTTCTCCTAGGACTTGTTCAATTGCTATCAGACATTCCGAAAATCCTGCAGTCAGCTATGCTGACAGTGAGGCTGACATTTAAAAACATATCTTTCCAGCTTCTTAATCTAAAAGGGAATGTTGTATACTATTGTTAAGCCTTACTGAAGACTGGACAATGGGATACAGCCAATAAGGGTGTACTTGATGTTATCCAGTAATGCCTAGTTGCCTAACTTCATACAAATGGAATGGGAATTGAATATTTTTTTTAACAGACCTTGTAATTTCTGTTTGATTCCATCTGATTTAGCAATAGAGTACTACTTTATTTATTTTTATTTATTTATTTTATTACTTAGATTTGTATGCCGCCCCTCTCCGAAGACTCGGGGCGGCATACAATATAGTCATCTAGCCTGCCCCCAACTTCATTTATTTGTCTAGAGAATCATAATTTACTAATTCTTCAGCAAGAAGCAGTTCATCCATCACATGTTTCTCCTTTTTTGAGAGACAAAAGGCATTGTTGAATCCTTGCTGGTATGGGTACATAATCCAGATTAACAAATGCAAGATTTCTCAAACATATCCAGAACATTTTGGGGGATTCAGAGATATTATTGGAGCATTCGATTAGAACTTTATACAAAACATAATATTGAAAGTTTTCAAAAACAAGTGAAAAATACAAACTAAAAGCAAGAAGGAAAAAAAGAAAAGGAAGAAATAAAAGAGTAAGTTTAATTGAAAAAGTAGAATTATAATTTAAAGTAACAAATAACAATTTAAAATATATGAATTGAAATTTTGAATCAAAACTATTTTAATGGGAATGAAATTCAAATAGTATTCCAATCATTTTAATTCAAAACAATAATTTCAGCTTGAAAAAAAGTGCTGTGCATTGACTGCCATGTCTTTGCAAATAAACAAACAAAAAACTTTACAGAGTTTTGCTTCTGCTGTTCAGAAATCTGCTTTGAAGCAAAATTGGAATTGGATCCTTTTGTCTGGTGCAACATCAAAATGATTTCTGTTCTTTTCACTGTAATGTAATATGAAAATCCTGCTCTATATAAATACATCAACGAAATAAGCAGAAGTAAATTTGCTTGTTTTTTGCATTTGAAAATTCATGTTAAACTCACTTTGTAAGGAATTGCTAAATGTTCTGTTGAGAGTCAAAAATAAGGAACTCAGATCCTCATATTCATGGACTGCAATGCCGAGCTGACAGTTTAATTGTAATTCAACATTTCTGGGAATGCAATATTTATTAATTAATAAAATTTGTACACTGTCCATCTCACTGTCTAAGTGAATTTGAACTATTCTAAAAAAAAATAAAGCACAGATCATACAAGTGCTGTTCAATGGCCCTGTAGATATTATCAACTACAGAATTGTTTTCACTGTACAATTAACATTTGATGATATAAGCTGATATATTAATATATTTTTGTGACAATTCCTCACATTGAATCACACCATGGTAGCAGCATAAAAGAGAAAGAAAAAATGGTGCAAAAAAAGAGAGAAAAAGAGTAGCAAAAAGATAGAAAAGAAAGAAAAAAATATAAAAAGTAGCTTTCAATATTCTTTACATCAGTTATAAATATAATTATAAATTGGCCAATGTTGTCATTATTAGCTGGGAATCATAGAAGTTCTGGTTTCTGCACCTCCAGAGTTCACTAGGATACACTACTAGGCTGATCCATTGATTGTACCTGAAGCATACATCTGATTGTAGATAAAAAGCAAACATATTTAATCTGAATTCTGAGCAGCCAAATTCTTATGTATTAGAATGACTTGTCTCAACAAGAATTTAATGCTAGTTTATTAATATCAGAGTCCTTGAGAAGGGATTATAAAATAGATTATGCAAATACCTGATGAATCCCAGGACTGTATTTTTAAGATGTACTTTGTCAATATTCCTTGGTAATGAATCATTACTAGGGAAACACTCATAGCTGTTTTACATGCACCCCTGTTTCAACACTAATCCTTCCAGAAACACCTTTTGATTACCTTATATACATGGAAGCAATTTCTTTTTCCATCAGAGTATTTCCATTTAATGCCAAAGAGGGAGAATTTGAATTAGCCATCACTAGCACCCATCCCATCTGACCTAGATGGCTTTGACTACGCAGGAGGGGCATGGATTTAATTCACAGATGGTTGCACTTGCAGTCCCCAAATCATCATTTAAATAGGTGCTGGTAGTCGCCTCATCAAAAGCCATTGCTGGATTTTATCAGTCTGGATAATTTTTAGGGAAGGTGGCTGAGAAAGTGTTAACATTTTAGCTCTAGGGGATCCTGGATTAGATGGAATATCTGGAACCTTTCCAATCAGATTTCAGGCACAGTTATGGGACAATAAATGTCATTGGTCATATTTTTCAATGACTCCTGGTGGAACTGAGATGGAGACAGGGCATCCATCCTGGCTATTCTTGGTCTCCCAGTAGCCTTTGATATAATCAACCATGGTATCCTTTTGGGTTGGCTTCAAAACTGGATATTTGAGGGATGGGTGGAGGGTGCAGCATAGTTTGTGCTGGTTCAGCTGCGGGTAGGGAACTCTTCTGCATTTGATATTATTATATTCGGTCTTGGATGAGTAAGTACTGTCCCAGATAAACCCTGTGCCTTATCAGGTTCCTACTAGACTCATCTTTTGCTTGAGGAACAGGTAGCAATGATGGTAGAAGACCTTTGCTCAACTTCGTGTTGTAAACTCATTCCTGGATTTAAAGGCCCTATTTTGCCTCCCATGCTCTGCTCAACTTGGATATAGACTACTGCAATGCAATCTACATTGGGCTACTTTTAAAGGTGTGTTGCATGCCAGTTTCATAGGAGGGTTCCTTCTGGTTTGCATCGGTTCCATAGAACTGGTAGCAAACTGCTGATGATCTCATGGAGCCAGTTCTGTTGGTGCCGGTCTGTTGACGCTAGCATCGTTTTAAAAATAAATAAATAAAAATGGGGATGGAAAGGAATTTTTTGCTGAATTTCCTTCTGTGCATGCGCAGAAGCCGGATTTCTGGCACTACGCGTGTACTGTCATCTTGTTTTCAGCTTTAAAAAAAAAACTTCTCAATTTTCAGCACTGCACATGTATGTGCAGCCATTATTATTATTATTATTATTATTATTATTATTATTATCATTATCATTATTATTTAGATTTGTATGCAGCCCCTCTCCGTAGACTCGGGGTGGCTCACAACACAATAAAACAGTTCATAACAAATCTAATAATTTACAATTTAAAATATTTTAAAAAACCCATTATTAAACAGACATACATACAAACATACCATACATAAATTGTATAGGCCCGGGGGAGATATTTCAAATCCCCCATGCCTGACGACAAAGGTGGGTTTTGAGGAGTTTACGAAAGGCAAGGAGGGTAGGGGCAGTTCTAATCTCTGGGGGGAGCTGGTTCCAGAGAGTTGGGGCTGTCACAGAGAAAGCTCTTCCCCTGGGGCCCGCCAACCGACATTGTTTAGTTGATGGAACCCGGAGAAGGCCCACTCTGTGGGACCTAATCGATCGCTGGGATTCGTGCAGCAGAAGGCGGTCTCGGAGATATTCTGGTCCGATGCCATGAAGGGCTTTATAGGTCATAAACAACACTTTGAATTGTGACCGGAAATTGATCGGCAACTAATGCAGACTGCGGAGTGTTGGTGTAACATGGGCATACCTTGGGAAGCCCATGACTGCTCTTGCAGCTGCATTCTGCATGATCTGAAGTTTCCGAACACTTTTCATGGCCACCCGGTACACAATGCATACGCAGCCATGTAGCATGAGAGGAAGCGAATCGGCAGTGAGGTAGGTTACAACCCACTGGTGGCCAGTTTTCTTCCATGTCCAATTCAAAGTATTCAGAGCATTGGCCCGGGCTATCTTAGGAACCACCTTGTCCCAATTACATCAACCTATATTGCCCTGTCAGGTAGGAAGCCTATGTTATTATGGATCTCATTGCTTAAAAAAATTTACGCAGCAGAGTCTCTACCATGTTCCTATGGAACATTTTAACACCTGTGATGAGCTTGTCTCCACACTCTATTTGTCTTCCAGAGGAACATCAAGACCTGGCTTTGCCAGCTGGCATGGTGATCTAAGGGTGGCAGGCAACTTTGGGGTGGTTGGTGGCTCTTAATTGTATAATTCTTTTTAACTTTGTTTCTAATATTTCTTTAAAATTTGAGAATTGAGCCCAGAGTTGAACTGTAGAGTCCTTGGTGCCCTCTGAGCTTGATGGATTTTTTTGCAGACATTTCATTACCAACTAAATAACATCATCAGTAACCTGAACATTGGTTTGATTCCCAGTTTTTCTGTAAGTGAGATTCTCCCCTCGCTAAAATTGTGTTTTTTAACAGTATCCACACTATTGCAGTTTATTTTTATTTATTTATTTATTTATTTATTTATTTATTTATTTATTTGATTTGTATGCCACCCCTCTCTGCAGACTCGGGGCGGCTCACAACAAGAACAAAAAACAATGTATCACAAATCTAATATTAAAAAGTCTCTAAAAACCCCTTATGTAAAAAAACAAGACACACACACAAACATACCATACATAAATTATATAGGCCAGGGGGAGATGTCTCAGTTTCCCCATGCCTGGCGGCAGAGGTGGGTTTTAAGAAGTTTGTGAAAGGCAAGGAGGGTGGGGGCAATCCTAATCTCTGGGGGGAGCTGGTTCCAGAGGGTCGGGGCCGCCACAGAGAAGGCTCTTTCTCTGGGTCCCGCCAGACAACATTGTTTAGTCGACGGGACCCGGAGAAGGCCAACTCTGTGAGACCTAACTGGTCGCTGGAATTCATGCGACAGAAGGCAGAAGTTACATTGATATACTGATATTGTACCTTAAAATATACACTTTAATCACTGTTTTTGATTTTAATTCAGACATCAGTATTCCCTGGTGTTCTCAAAATGTATGCATTACAATTGCATTACCTCACCCATTGTAGCAGGGGTGGTATTCACTTACCTTGCCTACTGGTTCGTAAATGTAAGTGTACATGAGCATGTCTTCTGCGCATGTGCATGGCATCAAAAACATGATGTGCTTATGTTCAGGCTGGTGGGTGGAGCCATCTGCAGTCTGCACTACAGGTTCGCCCAATCTGGCAAAACCAGCTAAATACCACTACTGCATCATTGTTTATAGCTAGGTTATATTATTATGCAACACATGTAAAGCATGATGGCTTTGAAAGACTATGACATATAAATGTTGTGGTTTCAGTATCATTTACAAAATTATCAATTGTAATCAATTTATACAAAACAACAATGCTCATGCTTTAAAGTAAGATGATCTCACCAGGGAAAAGGATTATCTAAATCAAAATTCTTTACAACAAAACTTTCCCAAGTATTAGAGTGACACTTAGTGGAAGCAGAAAGAACATGCCAACTCATGTCTATCCTTTTTTTCTGCAATAAATTAAAGTCACAGATAGTGTGCAATCGCAGTGAACTAATTCCAATTGCTCATGTGAACAATTTGTATGCCGCCCCAAGTCTACGGAGAGGGGCGGTATACAAATCTAATAAATAAATAAATAAATAAATAAAATAAAATAAATAAAATTTGCTTTTTTTCCTTTGCCCTTCCATGCTTTTTTAATGTAACAATCATTCTACTTTTTAAAAATATTTTTAAATTGGTAGTAAATGGGTAGATTATTGCTTTTTGAACAGAAACATCTTCATGGGTATCTTCATCTGCAAGTATTATGAACTGTATATATTTAAAATTAAGGTCCTACCATCTTATTAAGGTGGGTCAAAAAACATTTAAAAATCTAATTGGCATATTAAGTCTCATGTGCTAGCCATTTCTTAACTGTATTCTTTTCAATTTTATTATTGTAGTGTACAAACAGAGAAAACAAAATTAAAAGTATAAAGTATAAAACTATGTTTTGAAAAACCAACAAAATTACAAATGAAACCTTGCCCATGCAAAATCATAACAACCAATTTTCCCCATTAACTTAATAAAGATCCTGTTCAAAAGCTAGAGCTAAGCACAAATCTTCAGATTAGCTTCTTTTTTTAAAGAAGTTTTGAGTATTATACAGGTAATCTTTGATTTACGTCCACAATTGAGCCCAAAATATACGTTGTTAAGTGATACATTTGTTAAGTGAGCTTTTCCCCATCTTACAACCTTTTTTGCCACTGAATCACTTCAGTTATTAAGTTAGTCATATGGTTCTTAAGTGAATCTGGCTTCCTCAAAGATTTTGCATATCAGAAGGTTGAAAAAGCTGATTATACAACTCCGGGACACTGCTACCATCATAAATATGAATCAGTTGCCAAGATCAAGACCTTGATAATTGATGCTGATGATGCTGCAATGGTCATAAATGTGAACAATAGTCATGTCCAGGAGTGTGTTCTGACTTACCTCCCTGCCAGTTTGCTTTGTCATGAGCTATGTGGTTACATGCTGCCCGGGTGCAGGCATACTTTGCAGGTCCACACGTGTGTGCAGTGCTAAAAATCCAGCTTCTACACATGCACAGAAGCAAAAAACCCAAGATGGCGCTGCTGTAGGCACCACCAAAAGAACTGGTGTCCACCGCCCATCGCTGCTGGTTCGGCAAGTGTGGGGGAAATTCCCACTACCAGTTCTATAGAACCATTCTGAAATGGCAGGAATCCACCTCTGGTCATGTCACTTTCTTCAATGCCAGTGTAACTTTGAACAGACACTAAACAAACTGTTGTAAGTTAAGGACTACCTGTAGTAGATTCTTACCAACAAAGCAAGATCATATTTTTGGCTTTCTCTAAACACTGTAGGATGTATTGTGTTGTTTAAAATCTCCAGGAGGAAAATGTGTAGCAGATGGATTAATTGTGCCTAGAAAATCCAACCATTTAAGTATCCACAAGCCATGCAATGTAGAATTTCAAAGGTAAAAAAGAACACTTTGAACTATGTTCTGAATCTTGTTGAAAGCTGATGTCTATTCTTGTGATATGGAGAGTATGAACACAAGAGTTACCTGATTTGATATAGTTATTCCACCCATTTATTACTTAATTAGTATTAACAATATTCCTGGGACCTGGTCCTAAATTCTAAGAGACTCAGTATGAAAACGTCTTGTCTATAATAATAATAATTTAATTTTGGCTTTATCAGAAAATGAATTAGGCAGTTGGAAAAGTAAAGATTTGATTGCTAGCACACATGGAAGAAATAAGTATTTTATTTTAAACTTCAGTATTAAATCCTTTGTACTATCTCTCTCTATATATGTGTTTGTAGCTGACCAAACAGAACTAGAGTTTTGATGAAGTATTTTAAAGGAGCATTTTTCAAAACAAGCATACTGTAAGTGAAACAGCCCTCTTTGAATCACAAAAGCAGCCATTTATCTCCCAGTCTTCACAATTGCTTTGAAAGCAGTCTCTGGTTGTTAGCATGTATTTGTGAAGTCACAAACATTCCACAGGAAGGACCAGTGAAATGAAGTGAACAGAAGAAAGGGTATATGCACTGATTTAGATAGCAAAGTACAGTCTTTTAAATCAGGGATCACCAACCTTTCAGACCTCAGGGACTACTATATTCATAATTTTAAATCCCACAGACAATTAATATGATTTTTTTAAAAAAAAAAGATAAATAGTATTTAGTGCAATATAAAAAAATGCAAATAATTCTTCTGCAGACCACCAGAAATTTATTGCAGATGACTGGGTGGTGACCACTGTTGTAGACCACCAAAGGTTACTATCTCAGTTAAGCTTAAGGTCTTACATGTTATTTTATAGCAGTGATAAATTTTAGGATAAAAAACCCCCAAGCCAACCTTGATAAGTTTTTGATCCAAACTAAGTATTATTTTTGAAGACACCTGTGTGGCCAGGTATGGCAAGCTCCAAAGCTTTTAATTGCTGAAAAGATTTATATTTCCTGAACAGACAGGGAGCATTGTTAAACTTTCCCCCATTGTGTTGCTCGTGTATTTTTCATTTGGAATCCATTGAGAAATACTATTTTGCAATTTATTAAGTTTGCCTTTAAAATCATTTAGATTGCATGCTTTATAAATATGCATAGGATTTAAATGAAGCAAATGATATATGCAAGGATATGACAATCACATTTCACAAAATTAATATTGTATTTAATTAAGAAAAGATGCATCTTAATGAGCCACAGAATAAGTCCTAATGTTTTAAATCCTTCTCAGAAATGTATAGCCTTTAAACTAAAGTGTGCTGATTAATAGTGAATTTAATTACAGCTTGTTTATATAGATAAGAAGTCACAGTTTTAAATGTGATTGCTTGTCTACCTTTATTTCTTATAGAAACAATGTTGACACGAGGGTTGAAAAATAAAAATATTCATGTTTGTTCATTGGAACTTTCGGATTTTTATATTTTATTTTTAAAATGTTTTCTTTTTGAATAAATAGTGACACAATGTAAAGATTAATGGTCAGTAGCTTCATGCCTTAGAAGTGGGCATCTAGCCATGTAAAGCACCATCTGCAATTGTGGCCATGGATCAAAATCTGAAAGAAAGCAGGTATGGCATTGTGATTCAGGCCCTGCCTTTTGTAAACGCTTGTGATACCAACATATATACAAAAGAGGTGGAGTTCGGGCCACGCTAGTTGTGTCTACTATCTTGCAGATTTTGATGTGACTGCACATCAATGACGGGCTGCATTTGCCAGCGTTATCAGAACATGCTGTGAGTGCAGAAGATGAATCTCGCGTGAGGACGTGTGTTTGTGTGAGATTTCACCAATTTTTGACATTTTTTTTGCTTCTGTACATACGCAGAAACAAAAAAAGAGCGTCAAAAATCTGCGGGAAATGGCTTCTGCTGCTGCTTGAAGGGTGAGAGGGGAAAAGAAGAGCCTTCTCCCCCACAATTTATTTATTTATTAGATTTGTATGCCGCAACAACAATGTTCTTCTCCCCCACAATGTTCTGTCTTGCATGGCAGCTGGCTGGTAATTGGCCCCAAATGAAAACCGATGCACACAGGTTTTAAACAGAACAAGAGTCTTTTTATGAGACGTTCGTTAAACTTCACAAACGCAAACCAAAGCAATGTTCCCCTGCCAAAATCCGGGCGTGAGGCCAACTGGATAAGACAAAGTCACACACACTTGCTTCTCAGCCAAAAGTCTACTCGCAATATTATTAAATGTCCAGTACAGTATCCAGGTTTATCAGGCAAAAACACTCTTCACAGACTCTTCTCCTTCGGAGGCATTAATATTGGCTTCTTGCAAAGAGCACCCTCCAAACTCCTCCCTTTATATACTCTCGGGGAGTGCAGACTATACACAGCTGTGAGCTCATTTCCTCTTTCTGAGCTTTCTTAACTGCTCCTGCCACCCCTGCATCCTTCTCTTATATACATTCAGGATTGGGTCCCTTATATCCTTGTCCACAGACCCTGGCAAATCCCCAGTTGGGGGTTCTATAGCCTCTGTAGGCTCTTCACACCCATACTCTCCCTCTTCTTCTGGCTCGCTATCTGATTCTTCCAACAGCCACAGAGGCTGACTGTGCCCAGGTGGCCCCAGTTCATCAGGCTCAAAGTCCGTTGCAGGGGACCTGGCTGTAAGCCAACCACAACACCCCGGACCCAACCTGCACAGGTAAGAGACCTCTGGCTGCCCCCGACACAAAAGGTGCCCCTACATATCCCCTATCACTCATTCCGGCTGCCCCACCCCCTTTGGTTCCCCTCTGTGTCCTCGCCACTTGTTCCGGCTGCTGGTTGCACCCACACAGCTCTATTTTTCCTACCTCCATGGCATCCCACCCCCTTTGTGATGAACCCCCCCCCCCCCTATGTGCAGCACCCTATGACTGCCGCACATACAGGCTTTATGAAGTAAAATACAAATGTTTGAATTTAGTCAATGAATATACAAGCAGAGCATGGGTGTGTGTGCTCAAGATGGCAATAGCAGTAGGGCAATTGTGGAGCAAAGTTCTGTCAATGCAGCTTTACAATAAAGTGGACTTTGCTTATCTGGTGATGATTCCTATCTAGTTTACCTAGCAAAGCCAATATCAATTTTGCAAGTCTGAAAGTACAATTCTTGCTCCCCCACATACCCTTTGCAGCTTGAGAAGCTAGGGTGGGTCTCTTCCAGACTATGCAAATCTCCCACTATTTAGTTGCAGATTGTGTTGTCTCTCTTCTGTTCCATTGGCAGCATTTCTTTACCCATTATCTCAAGGTCTTTCCCGCATTGCCCCTACATCTTTGCTGAAAACAAGACTTCGCTTGTATCATCAATTTAAATGTGGCATGGGGTGCAGCTAATTTGTAAGGCACCAGGAAAAAATAAAGACTGAAGTTTACTCCAGATCTAATTTAATTTACTGTAAAACAGCAAATCTATATGCACAGAACATACTCCAGTCTACTAAATTTGCACTGGAAAGTTTGTGGTGTTTTTTTCCTCAATATAAAATATAGCACTTGATTAGACTTCTTTATTTAGGACAAAACATTTAACCTGAAAATGCCTCCTGTAGAAGGATAATTTTCTTATTAAGTGACTCAATGTAAAAGAAGCTCCTTCTATTTTTGAAGCAAATATGAGATTACTAGAGATGCTTGAGATATGTAAGGAACTGTCAAGTAAAGATTGAGCTGTAAGTTTCTCTACTTATCAATGAAAAGCCTTACCTCCTGGCCATATCACAGGAAGAATGTTAGAAATAAAGTTTTTTTTTAAATCCATCCCCTTAAAGTACATGGGTATGTATTAGTTCTAAATGGCAATTAGCCAAATCAGAAGTTATATAAATCCACCCTTTTCTTCTAAAAGAGATTCTGAGAATGTTGCTTGAAAGCAATCATGTTCAGTTTTAGTTAGAGAATGAGAGCCATTTGCAATGGAAAAAACCCTCCTGAATGTTTCATTGAGAAAAATAGAACGACCAGTGGGGCTTACTATTGAAACCACAATCCTATTTTTGGGTTAAAATGAACTCTTTGGTGATTAAATCATATTGTGACTGGGGACTTGCAGATTAGACACATCATGATATTCTCCATAACAACAATTAAATTTCATGCCTACTCTAGTCCCCTTACTTTTCAATGATATACGTTTGATATAATTCAGGAACATTTTTCCTATAACAAAAAAAGTTTTACATTATTACCAACATTTCTTTTCCCCCATAATTGGAAGTTCTTTGAGTAAATTAAAGAATTTAAAACATTAAAAGCTGAAAGACAAAAATAGTTCAAATAAGAAAATACACTGATAAATAATATAAGAATTATATAACAGAGTCCAGGCTAATGCAGATTCTTAACATTAAAACAAAACCAAAGTATGCAAATATCTGAAAGGACACTTAAATTACCGGTATTCCTAGCTGATCAAATCTTACTTTCCTACTTTAAAAGTATATTTCACAGAATTATCTTAATTAGGAAAAAGACCAAGCAAACACATCTTTTCTTCTTCTTCTTGTAACATTGTTTATGTACAGCTGATGAAATCTCAATGGCAGATAAGAATCTCAGAGTTTGATTCTGAAGCCATAAGCCACCATGGACTTGTGGTATTTGGAGAGATGAGAATAAATGGGAATATCCACAACAATTGGTTCTTGTGGAACTTTCTGCATAATTTTCTTTCGGTCCTCCCCATGGCAATATCGCTCACTTTTCTCCAGAAATAGGGTGTCTTCACGGGCTCCACTATAGAGGTCAACTTGGTCAGCATGCTAATGAAGGGAAATCAATCGTTTTATATCCATGCAGAAAGAGCCTTCCAATAGTGACATGATTAACATTAATATTTATTTACTTGAAATAAAGGTAGGCACTGAGTTATAACCACAGTTGAGCCCAATTGTTGCTAAAGTGAGACGTTTGTTATTTTATTTATTTATTTATTTATTTATTTATTTATTGATTGATTGATTGATTGATTGATTGATTGGATTTGTATGCCGCCCCTCTCCGGAGACTCGGGGCGGCTAACAGCAATAACAGGACAGCATACAATAATTATCCAATACTAAAAACAATTTAAAACCCATTATTATAAAAACCAAACATACATACAGACATACCATGCATAAAATTGTAAAGGCCTAGGGGAAAGAGTATCTCAATTCACCCATGCCTGGTGGCAGAGGTGGATTTTAAGTAGCTTACGAAAGGCAAGGAGGGTTTGGGCAATTGTAATCTCTGGGGGGAGTTGGTTCCAGAGGACCGGGGCTGCCACAGAGAAGGCTCTTCCCCTGGGTCCCGCCAAACGGCATTGTTTAGTTGACAGGACCCAGAGAAGACCCACTCTGTGGGACCTAACTAGTCGCTGGGATTCGTGCAGCAGAAGGCGGTCCCTGAGATAATCTGGTCCGGTGCCATGAAGGGCTTTATAGGTCATAACAAACACTTTGAATTGTGACCGGAAACTGATCGGCAACCAATGCAGACTGCGGAGTATTGGTGTAACATGGGCATATTTGGGAAAGCCCATGATTGCTCTCACAGCTGCATTCTGTACGATCTGAAGTTTCCGAACACTCTTCAAAGGTAGCCCCATGTAGAGAGCGTTACAGTAGTCGAGCCTCGAGGTGATGAGGGCATGAGTGACTGTGAGCAGTGACTCCCGGTCCAAATAGGGTCACAACTGGTGCACCAGGCGAACCTGGGCAAATGCCCCCCTCGCCACAGCTGAAAGATGTTTCTCTAATGTGAGCTGTGGATCTAGGAGGACGCCCAAGTTGCGAACCCTCTTTGAGGGGGTCAATAATCCCCCCCCAGGGTAATGGACGGATAGATGGAATTGTCCTTGGGAACAGTGTTCCCTCTAATTTTTTTTTGGGGGGGGGGCGGAAAAGTATAGTGTCTGAGTGGCAGTCCCTTCAGGATTGGGCGGCACAGAAATAATAAATAAACAAACAAACAAACAAACAAACAAATAAAAAACCCACCCTGTTTTGCCTCAGAGAATTTCAAAATAAAATACTATACTGTGTGTCTATAACAGTGAGCTCATAATAGGGCAACTCTATCAATATCAAAATGCCACTGAAATAGTTGAGCTAGTTTCAAACTAGATTTTGATTTTCTTTCTCTCTTCCTTCCTCTCTTTTTTCTATCTGTTTCTCTCTCTTCCTCTCTCTCTCCTTCCCTCTCACTCTTTCCCTCTCGGCTTCTGGGCAGGTTTGGAAAACTCTTGAGTTGATGATGATTTTTAAGTGAGCGATTGCTCACTGCTCAGCTTAGAGGGAACTATGCTTGGGAGGCAAGACCCACAGCCACTCCGTCTTGTCTGGGTTGAGTTTGAGTTTGTTGACACCCATCCAGGCCCCAACAGCCTTCAGGCACCGGCACATCACTTCCACTGCTTCGTTGACTGGACATGTGAGTTATGTGAGTTTTGCCCTACGGGTATGGTCAGGAACGCAGTTCCGGTAGCGAAATTTGGAGCTCCAACCTAGAGCACCCAATTTGCACTGAAGGATGTTGAAAAATGCATAAGCCACACCCACAGTGTGGTAGTAAAACCTTTGGTAGCCTATCACTGGTTTTGCCCCATTTTAGACCATTCTTGTCACAGTGGTTAAATGAATCACTGCAGATGTTAAATCCGTAACACCATTGTTAAGTGAATCTGGCTTCCCATTGACTTTGCTTATCAGAAGATCAAAAAAGGAGATCACATGACACAGACTGAATTTTGATCACATAACCAGGGAGATGCTGCAATGGTTGTAAGTATGAAAAATGGTCATTTTTTAAAGTGTCATTGTAACTTGGAATAGTCATTAAATAAACTCTTGTAAATCAAAGGCTACCTATAATACACTGCTCAAAAAAATAAATAAAGGGAACACTTAAACAACACAATATAACTCCAAGTAAATCAAACTTCTATGAAATCAAACTGTCCACTTAGGAAGCAACACTGATTGACAATCAATTTCAAATGCTGCTGTGCACATTCAACTTTGTACAGAACAAAGTATTCAATGAGAATATTTCATTCATTCAGATCTAGGATGTGTTATTTCAGTGTTCCCTGGGGTTTTTTTGAGCAGTATATATTGATGCACATAAATTCCATTGTTTTTAATACCATTTCACTCCAAAGAATCTCTGGGTGGTGAATAACAAACCAGAAACCAACTCAGAAAATATACCACTGTTACTATTCATCATTGAATATTAGTATTGTAATTACAGGAACAGAGAAAAATTACAGTGGATTAATTTGAGTATGCAACATGTACTCTTGAGATCTAATCTGAGAGGTGCTAAGTTCAAAAGCTTCCTTGAAGAATATGATGGCCCCGATAAATATCCCTATTCTATATTGTCAAACTTCAAAGGACCATTCATTGTTGAAAACCCCCCACTAATGTCCATGGTTCTGTATTCTTTGAAGAGGAAACCTCTTATATAAATCAAATGAAATGGCCCTAATTAATTTTGGAAGTGGAGATGCCTTCTATCTGTGTTCTCTTTGGATGGTCTCATAGACCTGGAAAGATCTTTCAGTACAACTGCCTGCTTATATAGGAATTCAGATTGATGTATCCCAATGAGATGGCCATCTAAGTTCTGATGAATACATCCAGTGAAGGGATCGCCAAATCGATTTTTCTGAAAGTGCTTTCTCCTGCTAACATTTAACTAGAACCTGTCTTCCTATATCTTCAGTCCTTTATTCTATATCCTTGGGAATGATGGGGAACGGTCTTGAATTTCTTCTATCGGACATCCTTTCAGATATTCAGAATACTGTACTGTCTTAACCTTCCTCAATTGCCTTTTCTCAGTCGAATTCTACCCATTTCTTCTTTTTGTTGTTGCTGTTGTAATTTTAACTCAGTGTTGACTCCTAGTGAGACTACCAGGAATAGTCTCTACAGTTTGCTTGGCAAAATTTCAGAACTGGCTTGTCATTGCCACTTTCCTAAGACTGAGAGAATATGAACTGGTCCAGGACGACTCTGCTGGCTTGGGACTGAATAGTCATTAAATAAACTCTTGTAAATCAAAGGCTACCTATTATACACTGCTCAAAAAAAAATAAAGGGAACACTTAAACAACACAATATAACTCCAAGTAAATCAAACTTCTGTGAAATCAAACTGTCCACTTAGGAAGCAACACTGATTGACAATTCATTTCAAATGCTGTTGTGCACATTCAACTTTGTACAGACCATTCAATGAGAATATTTCATTCATTCATGTCTAGGATGTGTTATTTGAGTGTTCCCGGGGGACTGGAACTCATGGTTTCTCAGTTTTTAGCCTGGTGCCTTGATCACTACATTAAATTCAGTCTGGTTTCAAGTTAATCACTGCTGTCCTTCCATCTATCACTTCAGAAGTTTCTGAATGAGGTCTGTTAAATACTCGAAGTACTGTATTACTTACTTACTTACTTACTTACTTACTTACTTACTTACTTACTTACTTTATTTATTTATTTATTTATTTATTTATTTATTTATTTATTTATTAAATTTGTATGCCGCCTCTCTCCGTAGACTCGGGGGGGCTCACAGCAGTGATAGAAACAATGTTCAATACAAATCTAATAATACGAAATTAAAAACCCATAATTTAAAAAACATGCACACAACACACCATACATAAATTATATAGGCCTGGGGAAGATATTTCAATTCCCCCATGCCTGACGGAAGAGCATCCTCCTTCCTTCCTTCCTTCCTTCCTTCCTTCCTTCCTTCCTTCCTTCCTTCCTTTGTTTGTTTGGATTTTTATGCCGCCCTTGTCCATAGACTTTATCTCACTATATCAGAGTAAAGTGCATACATAAAGTATATGTTTCTTTAAGGATATCTGGGCTAACATGGGTAAAGAGCCATGTTTGCATTGGACACCAGGTTGAGTATGATTTTCTTCCTCTTTAATAGAAGAAAGAATGAGCTATTAAATTTGAAAGTATTCAATAGTGCTTTTATAAGTATTTATTGAGAGCCAGTTTGACAAATCACTTTTGAAATACTGCACCAAGATAACTGCAGGAATTTATCCAGGCAATTTCTGAGAATCAGACACGATTGAACAGAATAAAATAAAATAAAATGAGGCCTCTGTTTTGCATAAAAAAACAATTGTTCCCCCTGATTCCTACCTGCAAATGTAATGCTCTGTATTTCATATCTTGTTTCCAGGGCATCACATACCGTTCTGGCATCATTCCATGTTTGCCCGAAAATGTTGGTAAATGGCAATGAATAAACCTGGGAATATAATAAGGAGTCGACAAATAAATAAAACTGAAAATCATAACATTATGATATATCAAAAACATCTCACAAAATACAAATGTACTATTGCAACCATCTGGCCTCATGATAGCACACAATCCAAATAAAGGTGTCCAAAACATCCTAAGTAAACCAAAAGACCCAGAAGATCCAGAAAAAAGAACAGGAGTCATTTTACTACAACATACAGTGTAAGAATGGTAACAACCATTATGTAGGACAAACAGGCATAAGATTAGCAGAATGCATCTATGAACACCAACTAGTAGTCAGAAGACGTGATGAAAACTTTTTAATTACACAACACATGGATACATATCTCCAGGACCGCCTTCTGCCACACGAATCCCAGCGACCAGTTAGGTCCCACAGAGTTGGCCTTCTCCGGGTCCCGTCGACTAAACAATGTCGTTTGGCGGGACCCAGGGGAAGAGCCTTCTCTGTGGCAGCACCGACCCTCTGGAACCAACTCCCCCCAGAGATCAGAATTACCCCCACCCTCCTCGCCTTTCGTACGCTTCTGAAAACCCACCTCTGTCGTCAGGCATGGGGGAATTGAGATATTCCCTTCCCCCTAGGCCTATACAATTTATGCATGGTATGTTTGTGTGTATGTTCGGTTTTTTAAATAAGGGTCTTTTAATTATTTTAAATATTAGATTTGTTATATGTTGTTTCATTATTGTTGTTAGCCGCCCCGAGTCTACGGAGAGGGGCGGCATACAAATCTATTAAATAAATAAATACATACATACATACATACATACATACATACCATAATTTCTGCTGGGAAACTGTGAGCATACTAGACCAAGCCAAATCCAAAAATACTACAGAATTTCTGGAAGCCTGGCACTCTTGACAAATTGGCCATCAATAGGCATATAGAAATAAACAACATCTACATATCATTCAAAAGAGACAAAACCCCCAAAAGGAAACAAAAAGACCCAAATACCTCATTAGCAATCAATACCCAGATGTGCAGAAATTAACATCAAGATTAACTCTAGACCCCTGGTTAGGGGGGCAATTTCATTTTTAATGGGGGCAATTAGAATCTTGTTTAAACCTAGTTAATGGTCTTTTAGGCTTCCTCCCCACTTTTTGAATAATAAGAATTATATGTCGGGGTGGGGTGGGGTGGAGGAAGGCTTCAGGATTCTAGAGATGCTTAGGTGGGGCATGGCCAAAAAAAGGTTGGGAACCACTGCTCTAGACCAACAATCAAGTAAACAATATCCTAGTCAAGGAACTACTATCTCATATAAATTTAATAAATAATATTAATCTCAGACAAGCAAGCTAACAGTAAACAACAGCCTAATCAATTAACAACCAAGAATACTTATACCAGCACTGAAGGGGAAACTATATACAGTAAAATGAGAGCAAATCCTGCTTTCCCACATGAATTGTCTGCAAGAAAACAACCAAGTTCAGAGAGCACCAAGGATTTCACAGAATAAAACCTTGTTTTACACTTTCAAATGCTTAAAAAGAGAACAATAATCCCTATTCTTAGTGCTAAGAATGCAAATTGTGCCAATTAATTATGTTCTATTTATAATGTAAAAGGATTGTTACTTATTTTAGTTTTAAAACCAGTATGATGAAGTTAGTGTCAGAATTGGAAGCAGTGGTATCTACAAGGGAGATCCTAGAGGCAAATCAATAGTTGTGACATAATCATGAAAGCCTATCCTTTTGGATGTAGGTACAATGTCAACACAAAAGGCACAGAACTTGCAATGCCACATCTACCATCGTGTTGGGGGTTGTCGCGAGTTTGACAAGTTCGACTGAACTCGCGAGAAGTTTTCTTTTACAACGTGCTTCCCTGGACACAACGGTGAGGAATGTGAGAGAGCTACATGTCTCACTTCTGCCCCGCCCCACTTGCCACACCTCTCAATAACGAGATCGATTAGAATAGAATAGGATTTTTTATTGGCCAAGTGTGATTGGACACACAAGGAATTTGTCTTGGTGCATATGCTCTCAGTGTACATAGAAGAAAAATATACATTTGTCAAGAATCATGTGGTACAACACTTAATGATTGTCATAGGGGTCAAATAAGCAATGAAGAAACAATCAATATTAATAAAAATCTTAGGATGCAAGCAACAAGTTGCAGTCATACAGTTTAAGTGGGAGGAAAAGGATGATAAGAACGATGAGAAAAACCTAGTAGAAATAGAAGTGCAGACTTAGTAAAAAGTTTGACAGTGTTGAGGAAATTATTTGTTTAGTAGAGTGATGGCGTTCGGGAAAAAACTGTTCTTGTGTCTAGTTGCCTTGGTGTGCAGGGATCTGTAGCGATGTTTTGAAGGTAGGAGTTGAAACAGTTTGCATCCAGGATGTGAGGGGTCAGTAAATATTTTCACTGCCCTCTTTTTGATTCATGCAGATGGTGGGTAAGGGAAGCAGCCAGGCTGCTATTGCTATTGAGTCAGGTTGGAATGAGCTGGGCTGGGAGATGCACATCTTATCTTTCCAGGTCCAGTTTTTGGTGCTTGCCCGCTCCCATCCATTTCCCTTGCCTGCAAACTCCTGCCCCATTTGCAAGAGATCAGCCACCTGGCACCTCTTGCCAAGTAGTGCCCACCCAGTGTATAAGCCCCCCCCCCCCCCGGCCAAGCAGAGCACCATTCATCACATTCCTTGATGTTGTGTCTAGAGAAGCACGTAATAAAAAAGACCTTGTGAGTTTGAGAAGTTTGATTGAACTTGTGAGGTCAATGTAGCTTTGTCTCAATGTGTACCAAGTTTCCTGAATAAATATATTACTTGTTCTGTCGGGCTCTCTGGTAGACTCCTCCCAAAAATTCACAGGTACAAATTTCAGACACACACACGTTTGAAAATTCAAAGCAATGTTGTTTATAATGAAAATTCACTTAAACTAAGCCCTCTTTTGGTATAGCAAAGAGCACTCGTCTCCAAACAAACTGGTAATTTGTACAAGTCCCTTATCAGTTCTGTGATACTTAGCTTGCAGCTGTGAGGCAATTCACAGTCCTTCTTTCACAAAGTGAAACACACTTTGCTCTAGTTTAGTTTCAAAGCGGGGAAAAATCAGCACACAAAAGGTCAAAGTCAGTAAAGCAGTCACGAAACACAACGATCAGATAACCCTCCACAATGGCCAAACCCACAGGCTGCTATCTATAGCAGCCTCACTAATTACCACAGCCCCACCCAACCACAGGTGGCCTCATTTTCTTTGATAATAATCTCTCAGCTGTTGTTGCCTATGCATTGCTCTCCGCATGCGTGGCTGTATCACCAACTCTTGTTCTGAATCCAAGGAAGCGCTAGATAATTGATCTCCTTCTGAGCTGTCTGCCACACTCTCCTCCTCCCTATCACTCCTGTCTTCTTGGTCAGAGGAGCCTTCATCAGCAGATTCCACTGGGGGGGGGGCAAAACAGGCCTGCAGCATGTGGATGTCTCCCCCACATCCACAGTCCTTGCGGCAGGAGCTGGGCCAGAGCTAACCACAACAATTACTGTATAATGATTATTATCAGACAGGATGCTGGTTAGTGGACTGATTTAAATTGATATCTGTATGCCTGTTAAACCATCTTATTAGAACATGAACATAAGCTTCTCACATTGTTATAAAAAACCACTTTAAAATATAACCACAAAAACATTGCTTATTTTTTTTTGTATTTCTGAAGCATTTTCCTATTTACATATTTCAAGAGGATTACTGAACAAAGAATTGGGGATTTTTGGCAGGCTCAGTGAATTCTTAATCATTAACTTCAATTTCTTCCATTTCTAAAATACCTTCTGTGCTTGTTTCTGTTATTTGCACAATCAACTGCAATTGGAAAGCAAGCACAATACTCACTTGAGAAAAAAATTGGGCATTAAAATCAAAATCTATCTGCTGCTGGAAAAGGTACATATTTTTTCCCATCCTCCCAAATATCTGTCCGGATTGAAGTCCATCTCTTACCCTCTGAGGTTTGTATTGACCCCTTTGGAAATCCCATGGGGTTTAGGCCCCTCAGGGGTTTCAGCTTTGGAGCTGTCGCTCATGCTACAGGAAATGCTGCACCCTATTGTTAGTCACAGTCAAGCAAACTGGCACCTGCATCAAGACAAGGCTTATGATGCATCAGCCATTGTCATGTTGATGACATAATCAGAAATGCCCTTTCAATGAATACATGGTTAAAATATAACAAAATCCAAAGGAAGCTTTGATTGTTTTCCATAGGTGTTGATGAGGAAGCAGATGCTCATATATTTTGATGGAGGTAGAAAATGAAAAGAACATTAACTTTGAGAGAAGAATATGGGGATGGGATTATTGCATTTTGAAAACCTGGATTAAGGCAGTAGATAGTTGTTCTTAGCCTTGAGAGATCTAATTCAACAGAACCTTTACTTTATATATGATTAAATTATCGTACATAATTGTCCTAATTTAATTTAGGACTATTGGTAACTTTTATGCATTTTAATAAGCTTCATTAACTTGGGGATCTACCATGTCTTACTGCCCTCTTGCTGCCATTCCCCTTTTTATGAGTGCAGCCTAAATTTACTGCAACATTTTAGGGACATTGGCAGTATTTGATTTTTTTTCTTTTTCCCCCTTCTGGGCTCTGGCTATGTTTTTCCTATCGCAGTAAATGAGATTGAATGTGTATAATTTTAGAAGAGCTGTGCATGCATATGTGTACATCCACATACAGTTTATATAGCAGATAATGTGTATATTTTTGTGTGCCTGTGTGTAATATGTATGTACGCATATGGCATATATACATAGAATTAAATAGTATATTTTGGATGTTCAGTAATAGTATATAGATAGGGAAGTTGTATCTCTTTGAGGTGAGGAGAGGCCAGGCACTCTAGCCCTAGCCCAAACCCTTGACATCAGTGACCCGTTGGCCACATTTAAGCCAGTCACATGACCTTTAAGCCACCCCTCATCCCATGATCATGCCACTCCCACCTGGTCATATGGTTGACAAGCCATACCCACAGTACGGTAGTAAGAAATTTTGCAGCCCTTTACTGGATGTTGGGATGAAACATGGAATATTTTACTCATGATAGGAATTGACTATGTGACATGAATATTGAAGATAGTGATTCTGTATCTAAGGCCATCAGAGGCTAGGAGTTTGGGTAGGCCAAATCTGCTTGTAGAGGCAGTCCTCAACTTACAATTGAACCCCAAATGTCCATTGCTAAGTGAGACAGTTACGTGAGTTTTGTCCCATCTTCCAATCTTTCTTGCCACAATTGTTAAGTGAATCACTCCACTGTCAAGATAGCAGCACAGTTCAGTGAATTTGACTTCTCCTTTGACTTTGCTTGTTAGGTCACAAAAGGTGATGACATGACCCAGAACACTGGAACTGTCATAAATACATTCCTGTTGCCAAGCATATGAATTCTGATCATGTGTGAATGCTGCAATGATCGTGTGAAAAATAGTCATGTCAAGTTTTTCATAAGTTAGTGCCATTGTAAATTTCGAACAGTCACTAAAAAAATGTAATGTTGTAAGTCAAAGACTATCTGTAGTTTCTCTAGTGATTGATAAAATAATTTAAAACTTATTTCTTCCTCAAAGGATTCATATATCAGTAACAAATATGAACATGAAAGGAAAAATACACGATTGACGAATAACAATCTAACAGGAACAGCTCTACCTCTCTACCAATTTTTTTTTTTTTAAAAAACTTTTAAACATCATAACAATAACTAAAAATGGATTAAATCATTCCAAGGCAGCATGGCTTCCTTGTGATAATAAAGGAAGACTTAGGAGGAAAATATAACTTTGCTACAGGCAGTCTAGCGGGAAAGTGCTTTAAATATACAAAAATGTTTTTGCTCAGGAGCACCTCCTTTTTCCACAATAAAGTCACTGAAATCATTGTGTAACTTTGAACTAAAAAATTAACACAGAGAAATGTATATAACTGAAAGAAGCTGTTGCTCTTCCAGGATTTAACTACCAGTGTTGAAGTTTGATATATTGACAGAATAACCTAAGCAACAGTTTTACTATCCCACCACTTTCATTTTTTTAAAAGGCCAATTGGAAATCCTAAAAATCCCTCCCTAAAAAATCCCTCCCAAAAGCAAATTGAATAAATATCTTAAAAGAAAATAATTGTATTTATTTTACAAAATATAAATGAAAATAAAATCAGATTTACAATCTCCACTCTAATCTTGTGAAACCTTAGACTTAAGATATGTAAATCTACTGCCGTTTCATACAAACGTACTGCTTGATTTCTTAACTTTTTTGTTCTTTTAAGATGGTAGTAATGAATAGACATAATAATGGAGATTGAATCTAATTGCCTACTTCCATTTTCAGAATTATTAATTTCAAAACAAAATGTGAAACTGAGACAAGTTCTGTACCCAGTTATGCTGGCTAAATTCAGACTGAGATATTCTTCAGATCTCTGATATCTCTAACAAACTAAGTGGTCTAATTTGATACAGGATTGTTAGCTCAAAACTCAGGTATAAGAAACTGAAACCAAAGAACTGTAAAAGAGAAGTTTGTTTTAATTATTTAAAATTTATATTATTTTCTCGGAAAATGGTCAATATAAGCTGAAATAGAAGTTCTCGATTCATGCAATGTGTTGTATTTATTACTTGGTATTATAGAAACAAAACCTCAAGTTCTATCATTAAAACAGAACACAAACTGGACAATACATTAGAAGTAACCTTTTCAACTCTGAAGGGCATCCAAATAAAAAAAACACATTTGAAATGGCTGCATTATATTCCTTATTGTTCCATCTATAAAATCTTGCAAGCAGACTGAATATCAATCTGGCACATAGGCAAAACTTGTTCCAAAATTTAGCATGAAAATAACAATCAATAAGTCTTCCATCCCAGAGTATTTGTCAGAGTGATATTTGTTTATATTACTATTAGTGAAATGAAATAGTGTTTCCATGCAGTTATATTCAGTTTCATACACAGATTTTATTTTTGGAATGAGAGCATTCAGTCTCCCCCCCCTCCCCCCAATGTTAAAACTAACCGTGAGATGAAAGAATGTGCGTTAGATGTTAAGTGTCTGTTGAAATAATGAACTAAATGAAGATGTAGAGTGTTCGTGATCTGGAGCAAACTGAAAACTTAAACATCAACTGTAAGAAATAAAATGGTCCTTTTCAGTATGTGACTGATTCACATAATAGGCACTATTGCAACTAATGAAAAGAAATAATCTTAAATTGACCATTAATATACACATCACAAAGATTTTGATTCCTCAAGTATCTTCTTCATAAAAGATACTACAGCCTTCATCTGGTTCAAAAACATGCTCTACATCAAGTTTTATTTCCCCATGTCCTTCTTGCAAGTCATCCAGAGAAGCCAGGGCTTCATTTGTGTCACTCGCAAAAGTCTCGCGGGAGGCATCGTCGTATTCCTGAAGATTAAGTCCTTTAATAGCTTGCTTCATCTTTTTGCCCAGCACTTGAAATCTCCTCTTCTTTGCAGCACATTTGCTCTCATGCTCCTTTTGATTTTCAATAAAGAAGATTTCCTTTAAAGAGAATGTTAATACTCCATGAAGTGAGAAGCAATCAGACAAAAGCAGCTTTCACAAAGCACCAACTGTCCTAACTTTTAGAACTACCCCCCAAAAAGTCCTTCCTTCTCCTGTCCCTCCATTCATTTCATTCTTTCTCCTTCCTTGTTCCCCTATTTCTCCTTCCTTCCTCTCCACTTCTCTTTCCCTCCCTCTCTTTCTTTCTCTCTCTTTTCCCTCTCTCTCATTCTTTCCCTCCAGGTCTCTCTTATTTCTGTGTATTTCTTCTTCCCTCTTCTCTCTCTCATTTGTTTCTCCTCCCTTTTTGCTCTCATTTCTCTCACCTTAATTTCAGGTGGGGAGTGCGACTGCGATGGCAGGCAAAGAGCCGTTTTCTTTGGGGAGGGGCCATGTGCCTCTTGGGGGAGGAGGCTGAGTGCGAGCTTTAAAAAGAAAAGCGGAGAGAGGCAGAGGCAAGAGCTCTGGTTTGGGCAACGCTGTCACCAAGCAACGGGAGTGACCGCCCCTTTTCCCCACAGGATATACACACACAAACAGCGGTGCTGCACAAAACGGAACTCTTGCCTTGCCCTCCCTCCGCCTTTCTCTTTAAACTCGTGGCAGCTTCCTCCCCCCCGGCACATGGCGGGGTGCAGAAGTTCGCCCTGAGGCAGATCAGCTGTTGGCCGGGAAGAAACTGCTCCGGCTCCACTGCGCAGGTGTGGAAAACCCCATGTGGTATTTGGCTTTTGCCTGCGTGGCCACAGATAGTGGGTGGGCTTGATGTGGCCCACAGTCCGCCCCTTGCCCACGTCTGATCTAAAGTGACAGTGGCACTGAAAAAGTGACTTATGATCATTTTTTACACTTAGGACTGTTGCAGCATTCCCATGGTCACAAAGTCAAAATTTGCCAGTAGCCAAGAGTCCAAGTTTTGATCATGTGACCATGGGAATGGCAACAAATGTTTGCCAGTTTTATGGGGTCATGTAATCCCCTTTGTGACTTTCTGACAAGCAAAGTCTATGGAGAAGCCAGATTGACTTAATAACCTTGTTACTAACTTAACAACTGTAGTGATTCATTTAACAGCTGTGGCAAGAATGTTCATAAAATGGGGCAAAATTCACTTAACGATTGACTTGCTTAGCAAGAGAGATTTTGGGCTGAATTGTGGCCATAAATCGAGGACTACCTCTATTTCATTAAATGCATAAAGGAATGTGAGAAAAGAGAGCCAGAATATTGTATTTAAAAAAGGGATTTTTTAAGCTGTATAAAGCTATGTAGCAAATTGCAATGTAGAAATTAATATTTACCTTGACTTGTTCACTGGTTATGCCACGTGTGTGTTTCAACAAATATATATAAACTCCACCTGGAGTTCTTCTTCTAGAACCATCCTGAATGATGAAAAAATAAACCTTTTAAAAGTAGCAATAGTAAAACACATCAAATGTTTTGTTCCTTGAAATCTCAATATATATCTGAGGTACAATGAGAATACAGAATGCAAATGTTAACAGGGCTTTATAAAGTAGCAAATCAGTTGAGATTATAGTCTTTCCCTATCTCATTCATTCATTTTTATAAGCTGCCCCTCTCCTGACGGACTCGGGGTGCCGTATAACAATAACCCCAAATACAAAATATTAAACCCCAATATTAAAAATAACATTCACTCATACTACTTGCCGGAGCAGAGTGTTGTTGCTCAATGCCCCCAGGCCTGCTGGCATAGGCATGTTTTTAAAGCCTTTTGGAAGGCCAGGAGGATGGGGGTGATACAAATTTCTAGGGGGAGTTGATTTCAGAGGACCAGAGTTGCCAGAGAGAAGGCCCTTTCCCATGGTCCCACGAGTCGGCATTGCTTGGCTGACAGGACGTGGTGAAGGCCAACTCTGTGCAATCTAATCGGCCGCTGGGACAGGTGAGGTAGAAGACGGTCCCATAAGTAATTTGGCCCTAAGCCATGTAGGGCTTTATAGGTGATAACCAACACCTTAAATTGTGTCCGGAGATGGATCGGAAGTCAGTGTAGCTGGCTTTTGTTTCTCCTGAAGGTGTCTGGCAAGATAGTGATGTGTTACAATCACCGTTCCCTGTAAGCTGCGCACGTGCGCGCGCGTTCGTGCTCCAAAATACCCCCGCGTGCACCTTTTTCCTCGGGCGCGCAGTCCTCATCCCCCTGCCAGCCCGCGGGGGGGGGGGGCGGGCGGGCGGGCGGGGAGGCGCAGGCAGTAAAAGGGAGCCGCGGCCACACCTGCCTCTCCATGGTGCCTCCGGCCCCCTCGTGCTCCTGGCCTCTCGGCCCTGCCCCCCCACCCGCCCGGCCTCTCTTTCTCCTCCGCTGCAAGAGAGGGGGGAGGAGCAGGCGTTCTCCGGAGGCTGGCGGGCGCGCGGGCCGGCGCACGCTCTTCCCATCTCCCTGCCTGCGCGCCCGCCCGGAACATTCAAAGTAAGAGCGAAGGGTTTTCTTATTTTGAATGTTCCGGGCGGGTGGGCTGGCAGAGAGATTTGGGGAGCGCGCGCCGGCTGCCCCCCGAACACCTGGCCGCCCGCCCGCCCGCTCCGCCTCTCTTTCTCCTCCGCTGCAACACGGCGCCCGGCCATGCTCCTCCTCCCGGGAGCCCAGCTGAAAACAAAACGGCTCCAAAAGTCGGCTGGGATACCGGGAGGCGGAGCTTGGCCGGGCGCCGTGTCTTCACCTCCGCGCGCCGCCTCCGCCCGGCCGAAAACAAAACGGCTCCAAAAGTCGGCCGGGCTACCGGGAGGCAGTGCGCGGCTACTTCCTCTTCGCTGCAGAGCCGCACAGAGGCGAAGACACGGCGCCCGGCCGACTTTTGGAGCCGTTTTGTTTTCGGCCGGGCGGAGGCGGCGCGCGGAGACGAAGACACAGTGCCCAGCCACGCTCCGCCTCCCGGGAGCCCAGCTGAAAACAAAACGGCTCCAAAAGTCGGCTGGGCTCCCGGGAGGCGGAGCTTGGCCGGGCGCCGTGTCTTCGCCTCCGCGCGGCCAAAAACAAAACGGCTCCAAAAGTCGGCCGGGCTCCCGGGAGGCGGTGCGCGGCTGCTTCCTCTTCACTGCAGAGCCGCCGGGTAGAGGTGAAGACAACGGCGCCCTCCACTCTCTCCATCTCTCTCTCTTTTTCTCTCTGTTGCTGGTGTGGTGAACGAGAAAGAGAGAGAGAGAGAAAGGAGGGGAGAGAGAATGAGAAAGAAAGTGAGAAAGCAAGCAAGAGAGAAAGACAGGGAAAGAAAGCAAGAGAGAGAGAAAGAGAGGGGGGAAGGAGGGGGAGGGAAAGACATAGAGGGAGGGAAGGAGGAAGAGAGAAAGAACAAAAAAGAGAGGAAGGGAGGAAGAGAGAAAGGAAGAGGGATGGAGAGAGAGGGAATGAAAGATGAAGGAAGGGAGAGAGAAAGGGGGAGGGAGAGATAGAAAGGAGGGGGAAGGGGGTAGTTAGGGAGAGGGAAAAGGAAGGGCTTGGAGAAAGGGGGAAAGAAAGATAGAAAGGAAAGAGGGAGGGAGAGATAGAAAGGAAAGAGGGAGGGAAAGATAGAAAGAAAAGAAAAGAGGGAGGGAGAGATAGAAAGGAAAGTGGGAGGGAGGAAAGAGGGAGAAAGACATAGAAAGGATAGAATTATGGATGCAAGAACTTGCTCATGTGTGATAGCGCATGCCCACACTTACTTACTTACTTACTTAATTTATTTATTTATACTTATATGCCGCCCAGTGCCAAAGGGACTGCCGCTCAGACACTATACTTTTCCGCTCACCCCGAAAAAAAATTAGAGGGAACACTGGTTACAATGCTATTTATTTTTCTAGCTTTCCAAAAATTATGAAAACAGTACTTGTATTTTAAAACAAGAGCTGGTAAGACACCCCCCCCCCAAAAAAAAACCACAACAACAAATTATATCATTGTTTTTCCTATTCTTTTGGAGAGATTAAAAATTATGTTTGGAAATGTGTCTTTCTGCTTGGGCTTCTTTTCCAATTGTGCAGACTTCCTTCAGACAGCCTCTCAAGAATCCATTATAGCTGGGAATGAGATTTTGAGTGAAAAATTATTCATACATCCCTTCATGAGGACTGGCTGAAACCTCAATCCAAAAGGGAAATGTACAGATTATCGCTCCTTCCTGTAATTTACATATTTTCTGAAAACTAATCTTTCTAATTCTTTTCCTCATGTAAATACATTTTTTTTATTTTTCCCACAATCAAAATTCATGAAGACAGTGTCAAAAATGACACTTCTCACATTTAATTTGATGCTGAAACTTTTAATGTGTATAAAATCAAAGTAGTGATATCCAAGAAACGTATGGATCCTGAATTGGAATACTAATGTTTACTATCTAGCTATTTATTAGCTTTATAAATAATTAGAGGTATTTTCGCCCGTGGCTGGCAGAAGAGCGTTCTTGCCCGGCGGGAGGCAAAGCACTGGGCAAAGCACTCTTCACCTCCTGCCGGGCAAACGCGCTCTTCTGGCGGCCACGGGCGAAGGGCGGGGAAGCCTCTTGCAGCAGCTGCTACAGCGGAGACATTTGGGGTTTTGGCTGGGGGGGAGAAGGCAGGAGGTCCGGCGCTTCACCTGCCCTCCCAGCCAAAAGGCAAAGCCGCGCAGCTCCCCAGCAACCGAAGGAGATTTAACCCCGCCCCTCTGTCCCACTCATCGCCCGTGGCCGGCAGAAGAGCAGGGGCAGGCAGGAGGCAGTCTTTAACATGCCACAGAGGCTCTGGAGCGCCGCCTGGTAGTCGTCGCAGCACTGGCTTTCGCTCCTGTTGCATTCGTGAGCTTTCATGCCCAGGAAGCTCTCTGAGCTCGGGAAGGAGCCCACGGTCAGTCGGCTGCGGGCGGGAGGAAGGCAAATGCGGCCCGGAGGCTGGGAGGGAGGTGGTATACGGGAGGCAGCCTCCACGCTTTTCTTTCGGAGGAGCTAATTGGCCAAAGATGTTCCCAGCCCAGCAGCGCTTTTACATTGATTCCTTTCTCTGGCCACTTAGCTCCTCCGCCGAAAGAAAAGCGTGGAGGCTGCCTCCCTCCTCTTCCCGTATTCCGCCTCCCTCCCAGCCTCTGGGCCGCATTCGCCTTCCTCCGCCACCACCAGCATCCAGCTCCTCCTCCTCGCTTCTCTACAAAATAACAGCCGGGCAGCGGCGCGGAGGCTGGGGGCGACGGGTGTGTGTGGAAGAGATTCATGGGAGAACTGGGGGGAGCCATGGCCACCGCCCCGTGGAAGGGACCTGGCTGGGAAGCTCCTGAAGGTGATCTTTGCAGGGCCCCCCAGGAGAGCAAGCAGCAGGCGTGGGCTGGGGTCTTTCCTCTGGGGGCAAAGGTGGTGGTCGCGGGGTGCCTTTGCTGCAGGCAGGTGTCTAGGCACCGCAGCTCCCCCCAGTTCTCCTACGGACCTCTTCCACACACACCCGCCGCCTCCAGCCTCCGTGCCGCCGCCCAGCTGTCATCTTGTAAAGCGAGAAGAGGAGGAGCTGGATGCTGCTGGCGGTGGAGGAAGGCGAATGTGGCTGGGAGGGAGGCGGAATACGGGAGGAGGAGGAAGAGGAGGAGGAGGGAGGAAGGAGAGAGAGAGAGAGAGGTTTCTGCTTGAAGTTGAAGGTGGCAGCGCAGCGCGAATCTGGCAAGGGCTTCTCCAACCTTTTCCCTCCCTTCCCTTCGAGTCATTGCAGCCGGACAGTAACTGTCTACCCAATCCACCCACGAGGCTCCCTCCAAGCAGCCTGAACTGTCTCTCCCCCCCCCCCCGTCTCCCCTCTCCTCTACCCACCCCCGAATGATCTGAATGCCGGCAGTAATGAGGCAAAAGGGGTGAGTTTTCAGCTTGCACGCATTATTGGCTTTTCCATTGATTCCTATGGGAAACATTGTTTAATCTTACGAACTTTTCACCTTACGAACCTCGTCCCGGAACCAATTAAATTCGTAAGATGAGGTATCACTGTACTTGTACTCTTCTTAGCATCATGAAAGAAGTACAACTACGTATTATAGCTGAATATTACAAACTCTGTAATCATTTGACCTATTGTATTTCATCAACCAATCTGTCAAATTATGGTCAAATATTATAAAACATTAAGTCAGGGGTATCTGACCTTGACAACCTTAAGACTTGTGGACTTCAACTTCCAGAATTCCTCAGCCAGCCATTTATTGCAAAACTAAAGCCATTTTTCCAGTGAGAATTAAAAGTAAATAATAAACTAATTAATTAACCATCATCAGCATCAAGGCTCATTGACTAATAACTACTCTGTAATCATAACATGAGCCAATAATGCAATTTATATGTTGTAAGCTGCCCCGAGTCCTCAGAGAGGGGCAGCATATAAATCCAATAAATATTTAAATAAATATTTAAATAAATAAATAAATAAATTCAATTCAATTCAATTCAGAAAGGATTGATGTGAATGTTTTGTGCTTTTAGGCAGGTAGAATTGCCAAAAGAAAGTATCTGATAGGTGTAGTGTCCCCTCGATTTTCGTGGGTTCGAACTTCACGAATAGCCTATACCACGGTTTTTCAAAAAATATTAATTAAAAAATACTTTGCGGGTTTTTTCCTATACCATGGTTTTTCCTGCCTGATGACATCATACGTCATCGCCAAACTAATAATTTTTGCAAATAAATAACAAAAAAAATAATTGTTGTTAATAAATAATTATGTTTATAAATATCAGGATCGCTAAGTCTCATTCAACGGTGAGTACCAGTAATAATGATGAGTAAATGGTTGTTAAGGGAATGGGAAATGGTAATGTAGGGGTTTAGAGTGTTAAGGGATGGCTTGTGATACTGTCCATAGCCAAAAATGGTGTATTTACTTCCGCATCTCTACTTCACGGAAATTCGATTTTCGCGGGTGGTCTCGGAATGCATCCCCCGTGAAAATCGAGGGAACACTGTATATCTAATCTGATAAAGATAGTGATTGTGGATATGAAAGGAGGAAATTAGTAGGTAAAGTGACTCCTCAATGGGATCTATCTGATTGGTAACAACAAAGGTATTCATTGGATGATAAAGTGATTTATCAGTAGTAACAATGACAGCAAGATGGAAAATTATAGGAAAGGAAATACCATCTTTTTAGTATTAGTTAAGCTGCAATCCTTATAAACTACATGACAAATTATTTACCATGATTAAAAGACCTCCATTTTGCTCCACCTCAGATGTTTTCATCAATAATTCAATTGATTTCTTTTTCCCAATGATTTTCACTACCCGTACCATTAGATCTTTCTTTGGTTCATGAAGCCTGAAAGAAAGGTAAAAATGTTGTATTTGCCATGTAATTTGAGTGACAATATTTTCAAAAACAAATCCGTTATTACAAATTTGAATTTTACAAATTCAAAACCGGAATGTGCTTATCTTTTATTATTTTAAAATATGTTTTGTTTAAAATCTCTCAGATAAAAGATCAAAATCTTACCGATAGGCAATTTCATCTGCCACTTTTTCTTCAGGATCATCTTCTGTAATTTCATACCTCCCTTTATAATTCATTTCTTCTCTTTGAACCAATCTTTCCTTTACGGGCCTTTTCCGTTTCCAAATATTTTGTCTATTCACCCCTTCCTCCTCCTCTTTTGATAGTGTCTTTTTATCATCTTGCATATATTCATCCAACTCTTTGTCTAACGTATTCACTACTTCTGATTCAGATTGTTTCAGCAACTCTTTTGCTAATATGTAGTTGTAGGTTTCTGATCCTCGACTTTTGTCCAGGTTGCCATCCATCCACAGAATCCCAAGGTTTTTTGCCACATCATCTTGATTCTGTCTTTGCAAAACTTCACCCCATACATTGTTGACCTTTTTAGGGATCTGTTTGTGAACGTTTGGAGGAAACTGGATAAGCTCTGGTTTGGGGGGAGGAAGGTTTGAACATTTTTGTCGCTTCCGCTTCCATAGACCACTCTCTTCATCAGAATCTGAAAAACTTTCATCGGTTGAATCCATACTTTTCACTGTCCGATAAGGAACACTTGTTTCTGATTGTGAACTGCTGCTTGGAAAAGATAGTGCTGGATTACCGTTATCATTCTGAAATATAAATGTACGGTACATGAGTCTATGAAGAAGGGCAGCACAGAAATATAAACAAACAAACATTTAAAAAATCACTTGCACTATTTTTACCTTTTTTCATGTACCCTAGATATAATCCTAGAGAAAAACTGCTAAAATTTTAATAGGGATTAATTAGAAATCCATAGTTTTCAGACATTTATGTTGGGGGAGAATATTCAGAGAACCACACAAAAACAATTAAGGGAAATTTAGGCAGAGTGTACAACAGGTACAACAGAAAATTTAACAGGGTATTTTCTACCTTTTCCAAAGTAATTATGTGTATAAAAATAATCCATATTTTTAACCTTGCAATATATTTGAAGTGAATATTTGAGTTTGATATCTGTGCTCTAAAGTTATTCTTTCTTCTTTTAAAAAACAGAGTCTGAACATTTCAAAATGGAGCTTCAGAGAGGTGGATCAAGATGAAGTATGTGTATTAATCATACTACTCAGCAGAATATGAAAATAAAATTAAAAACCTATATTCTTTAGTTAGCGAGATATTATTATTTAACAAAATACTTTCTATTTAAATGTTAATTTTTTATGTTCAGAGAAACTCAAATTTTAGATGTGATATAAGCCCATAAACAGACCTACAGTCCAGAAATTGATTTCTTTGTTAAACTATATGTCAGCTTTATTTTTCAACTATGGGTTATTTTAGACATTTTAAGACAGGTGTGTCAAACTCAAGAGCTGGAGCAAGATCAGGCACATGGGGCCACCTTATAAACAATGAAGGACTGATCTGCAGTGCCTTTGCCAGTGAAAACAGAGCTCAAAGGGGCTGCATGTGGCCCTCCAGAGTTCCATCTTTACTGAGGGTCGTAGGAGGCTGTCACAACTGAAAACAGAGCTTGGAAACCAGTTTTCATTGGGCCATCACAGGTTCCCACAGACGTTGAGCTGACCACGTCCACCCTGGCCACACCCATCCTGCCCCCCTCCCAGACAAATACAACCCTGATGTGGCCCTCAATGGAATAGAGTTTGACACCCCAATTTTAAGACATACTCCCACAAATTAATTTTTCATTCATCTACGGAACTGTATATACTTTTCAGTATAAAGTAGAATACCCTAGCAGCTGCTGGCATGTACAAAGTTAATTTAGTATACTTGGAACAATGAGGTAATATTTAATAGAAAGATGGCATATGGGAAAATAAATTTAATTTCTAGAATTTGCTTTACTGTTAGAAACAATTTAATCAAACTGCTGATGTCACCAACTATGGAAGAATGAGCCAATCTGACCAAGAGCTTTTAGAAGATGAATTACCTGAGTAATCAATACAGAACTTATATATCGTCAGTAAAACATGTTACAGTAGGACATTTCTTTTAGAGTTAGTTTATTATTTAACAATTGTTAGAGGCTGTCTTAATCTGAACAATTCTGGTGCTATAAATAAACAGACCTTGAAACAATGAATTAAACACCCTACTAAAGCTGCAGGGTGCTAGAACTGTTACAAGCAGCACGTCCTGTTTATACTTCTGAGCCAGTAGCATTTTAATTGTTATATATAAAATCTTATGCTTGAGTGATATTTCACTCTAATTTTATATTTTATATCCCACTAATAACCCATCTAAATAATATATTTTATTTTTAGAAAACTAATGATGAAGTCCACAGGGTTAGATAATAAGTTTTGCTGATTCCGTATAGCGTATATCGGACCCCTGGTTCCAACGCAGGACCCACCCTCCACACTGGGGCAATTTGATTTTTAATAGGGGCAATTGGAACCTTATTTAAACCAAGTTAATGGCCTTTTAGGCTTCCTTCACATGAGTAGGAGTTCACTTTTTGAATAGTAAGACTAATATGTCATGGGGGAGTAGGGACATGAGGATTTTAGAGATGCTTAGGTGGGACATGGGCAAAACACGATTGGGAACCATTGGTCCAGACTAAATATTTGTGGGAATACTTTTTAAGCGAATGAGTCTTATCATGTACTACCTACTATTCTCTCCCCCCCCCATTTAATAGACTAAAATTAGCATACTTTTAAACATGAAGATCCAATTTAAAGTTATTATCTCTTCAGAAGGATATTTGGATATCATACCCACCCCCACCCCCCCAAAAAAAAACTGATAGAAAAAGAGCATAAATCAGTAGATAGTTGGATCTGGAATAAAAATGAAGTCATAAAATGCTTAAAAAAATAAAGTAAAAGGAAGTTCAGTTTCCATAATGAAACAGACTAGGGGACCTTGGAGCAAATCTATCATTTATTTGGGGGGGGCGCGCAAAATAAAACAAAACAGAAACTCTGCTCTCACAGGCTATTTTTAGAAAGTTTTCCCAATGCCTCAGCCAAGATGCCAAAAAAGAGCGGAAACGAAAGTGAAAAGAGCTCAGATCCCGCCCAGCAGAAACAAATCCATTTTCCTAACACGAATCTTTAAACGAAACAAACCACAGCACCTAACTACAATTTGAAAAGTAACAGCAACGATGGGGAAAAAACTAGATGGGCCGAAGTACATAACACTTCTGGATAAAGAGAAAAAAACCCCATATTTTTCTCTTCAGAAATAGATCCTGAAATGGGGTCTGCTGGTTGCAATCCCCAGAAAAAAACAAACTCTGTCCTATTACTGGCCCCGTCTATTCAGGGAATCTTGCAAATAATAATTACATTTGAACTCTTGTGACTCGGAATTAGGTTCTGTTAAAAAGATAATTTATTTCTGTCCAGTTACTGCAGCAGGAGCCAATGCACTAAGAAATAGCCACAACTTGTGTGTTTGTATGTGGGGTGTGTGTGTGTGAAGCCTATACATTCATTTCCAATGGGATGGTGCCAAAATAAGAGCGGGAAGACTCGGATTACAAGCTTCCTCCCAAGATGCTAACCTCACCGTCCTAACGTGTTGCAAAGCTCGCCGGTTTTACCTCCGTGGAGAAAAATACCGGCTCTCTCCTCCTAAGTCTTTACCCTGTAGGAAGAACTGGTAAGAGTTTGCCAGACCTGTTGGGGACTCCTGGAAGGAGCTGAGACCGGCATTTCGCAGTCCGAGTCCGATATCTCTCCCTCTTCTTGGTCCTGCTCCATTCTTGGAACTTCCGACGCCATCTTTCCCTCTCTCTCAAATTACCCTAGGAGCCGCGAAGGGAGAAGCGCTGGCCTTAAGGCCAAGAAAAACTACAGAGTCCACAATGCCTTGCAGGCGGAACAATGAGCATTTCCTCCCTTCCTTCTCGAAACTTCGTGGGAATTGTAGTCTTTTAATCCCCCACCCCCGCGGCTGTACATCCGTTTTCTATATTGAATTGCCCGCGTTTTCCCCCCCAGACCTGTATTTTATGCTGAGAAATCTTAAAATTCGGATACCGGGATTGTTTTCTCAGGATACAAGAAAGAAGGGACGGTGATGGTGAAAAACAGCCATTGTATATTAAAACTGTAATCACGGCAGGACATGCCCATTTTTTTTAGATGTCTACTTACACATTGTGATGCGTGTGTTGTACTGGTAGACAAAGAGTTATTGATTTGGGGGCGGTGGGCATTTTCAGGTTTTGTCAAAAAGAATTTACAGCATAAAATATAGTAGTATATATTTTATGATATTCAGGTTAATTTTTCTTTTTCCTTAAGAAATTAAGAAAAAAAAGAAAAATTAGCCTGAACAACATAAAATATAGCAATCGCTGTATATCATTTAAATACATGTTCCTGATTTACTTAAATCATTTTCCTTTTCTGTCATACTGTAACATCACAAATACTGTCATGTCTTTCAAGTTGCATCCAATCCTTATTGACCTTGTAAGATTCATACACTATGAAAAAGGCCTTGTGATTTTTTCTGTTGCAATTATGTGAGGTTCTAATCCTGATACTTTGACTGCTTTTCTTTTGTGGGGTTCATTAATTCAGACAATGCTGGGACATTAGCAATAGCAATAGCACTTATATATACAGCTTCAAAGTGTTTTATAGCCCTCTCTAAGCGGTTTGCAGAGTCACCATATCGTTCCCAACAATCTGAGCCTTCATTTTATCCATTTCAGAAGGATGGAAAGCTTAGTCAACCTGGAGCCTGATGAGATTTGAATTGGTGAATTACAGTCAGCAGTCAGCAAAAGCAGCTAGCAGTACTGCACTCCAACCACTGTGCCACCATGGCTCATTAAGTGGCAACCTGCAACATTGTGACCAAATGTCCATCAAGAACTTACACCTGCCCAATGTCTGATTTTTTCAGCATAGACCACCCTGTCCTTGAATGGCTGGGTGGACTGGACATTAATATTTGAACCACTATAAGCCCATGTGTTTGTCATGCTGAATAATTAAATACTGTATTGTCAGAAAAACCTCTAAGCAAAAATCAAAGACTGTTCAAGTTGATGCCATTACCTGACCACAAAAGAGTTCAAATTGCATGTTTAATCTTGGAAGTAAATGATCCTTCAAGAAATAAAACTGGGTCTAAAGGAAAAGAATGGTTCAAGAGGCAGTATACTAATTAATAACGCAAATCCCTCACTTTCTAGGGATAGTTACAACAAAGAAAGGTATGACTAATTTAAATTGTGTAGGGGAATATTTATTTATTTATTTTGTCTAATGCATAATGTAGGATTCAGAGGATATAATCATAGTAAAATACATCAATAGAAGAATAGAAGGAAAGACATTAGGAATAATATAGAAGAAATAATCATTGGGAATAATAGAGTTCATATACATGGAGCAAGTAAAAATATAAGAAAGACATTAGGACGGGACGGAAGGCATGCTGGTGCACTTATGCACACCCCTTACTGACATCTTAGGAGTCTGGAGAGGTCAACCGTGAATAGTCTAAGGGTAAAACCTCAGTCTCAATCTAAGCCACATTATGATCCACCAAAATAATGCAACACCAAAATTCAATTTCAAAAAAGCGAACTACGAACTCATTGAAGCCCACCTCTCAACATTAAACTGGAAAACTCTATTCTCTAAATGCTACACTACTGATGACCTCTACAACACATTCCTACTTGAAATGAAAATTATTATCAGACTTCATGTACCTCTAACATCTACCACAAACAAACAAAAAATAACCTCCCCATCTCAATAAGAAAATTACAAACAAGAAAAAAATCTCTCTAGAGGAAAAACAAAAAAGGACAAGTTGCCAACTTCACTGTTGACTTCACTGAAGATCGAGTTGAAAAAGCATTATGTGACCTTAAACCTTCTCTATCAGTCGGACCAGATTGTCTATGTGCTTACTTCCTAAAAAAGCTCTCTTCTGCTATAGCCGAACCACTAAGCATAATTTTAGAAAAATCCTTCAGAACCAGTACACTTCCTAAGCTATGGTCGAAAGCAATGTTCATCCCCATCTTCAAAAAAGGAGACCCCTCTCTTGTCGATAACTACAGACCAATATCACTATGCTGCGTCCCATGCAAAGTCATGGAATCAATAATAAACAAATCAATTACTCTCCATCTAGAAACTAATAATTTGCTCTCTAATAAACAATTTGGATTCAGAAAAAAACTATCCTGCAACCTGCAGCTCCTCCACTGCAAAAATATATGGACAACTCATCTAGATCAAGGGAAATCTATAGATGCAATTTATATCGACTTCTGCAAAGCCTTTGATTCAGTGGTCCACAACAAACTACTCCTAAAACTCAAATCCTATGGCATCTCAGGATCCCTCCACAGCTGGATTACAGCATTCCTGTCAAACAGAAAACAAGTGGTCAAAATAGGAAGCACCATATCCACCCCCCCCCCATCCCAGTTAAAAGCGGTGTTCCCCAAGGTAGTGTACTGGGACCAACGCTCTTCATTCTCTATATCAATGACCTATGCAATTACATCACAAGCAACTGTGTCCTCTTCGCCAACAATGTAAAACTCTTCAACACCACCGATAACACAACTACTCTCCAAAAAGACCTGAATTCTGTTTCTGAGTGGTCTAACACATGGCAACTCCAAATCTCAACCAGCAAATGCTCTGTCCTACACATTGGGAAAAAGAATCTGAACTCCAAATATGAACTGAATAAGCAAATTATCACAAATAACACCCACTCGGTTAAAGACCTCGGTATACTAATAACAAAAGTCTTAAGTGCCAAAGCCCACTGCAACAACATAGCCAAGAAGGCTTCAAGAATTGCAAACCTAATCCTACGTAGCTTCTGCTCTAGCAATTTCTCACTACTTACCAGAGGTTACAAAACTTTTGTCAGACCCATCCTCCAATACAGCTCATCTGTTTGTAACCCATATTGCATCTCAGATATTAACACCCTTGAAAACGTCCAAAGATACTTCACCAGAAGAGCCCTTCACTCCTCCACTCGAAATAGAATACCCTGAGACTAGACTTTCAATCCTGTGCCTAGAAAGCTTAGAACTAAGATGCCTTAAACATGATCTAAGTATTGCCCACAAGATCATATGCTGCAACATCCTGCTTGTCGGCAACTACTTCAGCTTCAACCACAATACAAGAGCACACAACAGATTTAAACTTAATATTAACCGCTCCAAACTTGACTGTAAAAAATACAACTTCAATAACTGAGTTGTCAAAGCATGGAACTCATTACCGGACTCCATAGTGTCATCCCAAACCCTCAACACTTTACCCTTAGATTATCCACGGTTGACCTATCCAGATTCCTAAAAGGTCAGTAAGGGGTGTGCATAAGTGCACTAGAGTGCCTTCCGTCCCCTGTCCTATTGCTCTGCTATATCTCCTATACCTTTCTTCTATTCCTATATCTCTTCTTCTATTTTTTCATTGATACATTTTATTCCTATATCTTCTATTCTTTCTTAGATATATTTTACTATGAGTATTTCATCTATAACCTTCATTATGTGGTTTACTATGTGTATACCCACTAAAACCCTCATTGTGTATTGGACAAAATCAATAAATAAAATAAAATAAAATTTTAAGGGGTTGGGGGATGACACTACAGAGTCTGGTAAAGAGTTTCATGCTTTGACAACTCGATTACTCAATTTTTTAATACTCGATTACTGAAATTTTTTAATGAGAGAACTTATATTTAGAAATCAAGTCTGGTAGCTTCATTATAAGTCTATTCCCAACCAGTGAAACAAGTTTTAGTCCAGCCTTTGATTCATACTTCCATAATATACTATATAATACTCAAAAGTAGGGATTAATGACGAGTATTGTAAATTTTACTGTTATTATGGGTTTATCCTGGCCAAGTGAGCTGAGCTATCAGCAAACAGCATTTCTTTTGCTACCCTCCTAAAGGTCATTTTGATTTTTGCACGCCAAGCTCTTTTCCAAGGCATGTCAAACTATTAAAAATGGTGCAATATTTCTGTAGCAAACCGAAAATAAAGTGTTTTATTATTTCTCGGGATGTTAGCTGTTGCTCATTGCCTTGGACTCCTCCAAGGGTGAGATACACAAAGTTCATGAAAATAAATTCCGATAGGGAAAACGCTTAAACGCTCCTGATCCTAAACCGCATCTACAAAGCAGAAGCATTTTACAGATGGCTCTTGACAGGTGAGTGAACTCGCGTTTGACTTCTGCAGCCATTGGATTAAACTTTAGTTTCTTCGCGCCTTTGCCTTTAAGGTCGCGCGAGAGAGGCCGAAAGCCGGAGCGTCCCAGCGTGCAAGAGAGGATGCGCCGAGTCGACGCTTAGATGGAGGCGTGCCTTATTTGGTCTTCCAAGGCCTTCGCCAATCCGAGCTCTGCGTTTGAGGGGTGGGCTCTTGACGGACGTCTCTTTGGCCTACGGGTGATTTAAAGGTGCCGCGGCCCTTTTCTCACTATGCTGCTGCAAGTTGGACTTTCGCTGCTCGCCAGGCGTGCTCTGCTAAGGAAGAGCGTCTCCTTCGCCGCTTCTTGCAACAGACCGGCCGCTTTCATGTCGACCTTGCTCATCAACCAAGCCCAGTACGCGTGGCTGAAAGAATTGGGGCTTCGAGAAGAAAACGAGGGCGTCTACAATGGCTCCTGGGGAGGAAGAGGAGAGGTAGGTGTTCAGGGCGAGGTGGGAGCCAGTTTGACGGACAGCCGTAAAAACTAGGGAAGGAATGCCCCGCGGGCGCATTTTGAAGTGGTTTCTCCAGTTCGTTGGAGACCAGAGTCGCGTCTGCGGTTTTGAATTTCTTGTGGTTTTTTTCCCCTTTTCATTTTAAGCATTTTAGTATTGAAGCATTTTAGGTAAGGTATCCACGTCTCACCATTCAGGTTGCAGCCCATATTTAGAATTGGTAGAAAGAGACGAAGTCCAGGTTTCATCATTCATTTATCTAGGCTCGGAAATTATGCGGGTCTTTCAATCCTGCAGCTTCTTTTTAGCTCCTTCTCTTTTTCTCGGTGCCTTTCATCAGCTGATGGACCCCAAACATTGCAGACCGTGTGCTTTTCTGACTTATCCTCGTTAAGGATGGAAGGCTGAGTCAACTTTGAGCCTACTGAGATTCGATCTCAGTCTAACAACTGGCAACTGCAAATCTCATCCAACAAATGCTCTGTCCTACACATTGATAAAAAGAATCCGAATACTAAATACGCACTTGGACACACTGAACTTGCAGAAGACCCTCACTCAGTCAAAGACCTTGGAGTACTTATTTTCAATGACCTAAGTGCCAGAGCCCACTGCAACAGCATTGCCAAAAAAAGCACTACGAGTCACAAACTTAATTCTACGCAGCTAGAAGCACCGATGTACTAACCAGAGCAAACAAAACATTTGTCAAACCAATTCTTGAATACAGCTCACCTGTATGGAATCCACATTGCATAACAGACATTAATACAATTGAAGGAGTCCAGAAATACTTCACAAGAAGTATTCCTCCACTTCTCCACTCCTCCTCACGCAACAAATTACCTTACTCCTCCAGATTTCAATTACTACCTTTAGAAAATTTACAGCTACACCGCCCCCGAACTGATTTAACTGTTGTTCATAAAATCATACATCACAATGTACTCCCTGTTGGCGACTACTTCACCTTTAACAACAACAACACAAGAGCATGCAATAGATACACACTAAATGTAAATTGCTCCAAACTAGAGTGCAGAAAATACGATTTCAGCATTAGAGTGGTCAACGCCTGGAATTTACTACTGGACTCTGTTGTTTCTTCCCCCAATCCCAAAATCTTCAACCATACATTATCTACAATAGACCTCTCCCCTTTTCTAAGAGGTCTGTAAAGGCCGTGCATAAGTGCACCTTTGTGCCTACCGTTCCTGTCCTAATGTGTTTTTATCTTTTCTATCTCTATTTTATACTTATATTATGTTAAACATACTACAATACAATACTATATTTGTATGACAAATAAATAAAATAAAATAAATAAAAACTGCTGGCAGATGGTGATCAGCAAAAGTAGATTGCAGTAATGCACTCTAACCACCAAGACTCTTTATATATTTCTGCATAACTTTATAATAATGTGATTTTATGATGATACTCAGATTGAGTCCCCAGCGCCACACTTGGGTACGCTTCCATTGCCTGGTGACCTACAGGTATTGGGGTTTCATGTCCTGGAAATCCTAATAGATGTAGCCAAAGCTGTTGTGAAATGTAGCAGTTGTGTACTGCTCAAAAAAATAAAGGGAACACTTAAACAACACAATGTAACTCCACGTAAATTAAACTTCTGTGAAATCAAACTGTCCATTTAGGAAGCAACACTGATTGACAATCGATTTCACATGCTGTTGTGCACATTCATTTTTGTACAGAACAAAGTATTCATTGAGAATATTTCATTCATTCAGATCTAGGATGTGTCATGTTAGTGTTCCCTTTATTTTATTTTTTGAGCAGTAAATTTCCAGGGCATAAGTACCACCATTTTGCAATCAAGCCACTGAGACTAAAATAATAGGTGGCATCTGGCTGATTAGTAAACTCCAAAGTTGAGATGACCAACATAACTGATGGAAACTTAGAAGCAATCATGTTCTTCTTAGTTACCTGCTCAATGGAAGATCTGCAAGGTGGGATGCCTTACACCAGGGGTCCCCAAACTTTTTACACAGGGGGCCAGTTCACTGTCCCTCGGACTGTTGGAGGGCCGGACTATAAAAAAAAACTATGAACAAATCCCTATGCACACTGCACATACCTTATTTTAATGTAAAAAACAAAATGGGAATGTACTATTTAGAGAGGGGGAACAAGTCTGAAATTTATATATGTTTATGCTTTGTTTTTAATTTTCTTTTGTTAACATCTGATTGGCTATACAAGGTTCTCTTGGTTTATAGAAGAATGTATAAAAAGGTTTATAGAAAAATATATAAAGAAAGAAGGAAGCACTTTGGCATAATGGTTAATAAGTTAGAAATATAATTGGTGTTGTACTTTTTGAAGGAACATTAAGGAGGGAATTTAATTAAAAGAAAAGTATGTACCTGGATGACAACATTAGAAAAAAAACCTTTTGCAACTTTTTTGATGATTGATATTAGTTACTGACAAAATATTGCATTTTATTCAGGGAAAATTAGATGGTACATTGTATTGTTTGAATGTATGTTGAGAGAAAAATTTTAACCCCCCCCCAAAAGTCCTTCCTCCGCCCCTCCATTCATTTCATTCTTCCTTCCTTGTTCCCTCCATTTCTTCTTCCTTTCCTTCCTTCCTTTTCCCTCAATTTCTCCTTCTTTCCCTCCCTCCCTCCTTTCCACTTCTCTCTTCCCTCTCCCTTTTTTCCTTCTTTCTCATTTGTTTTGTTTCCCTCTCCCTCGTTCTTTCCCTCCATCATTTTCTCATTTTTCTCTTTTTCTCTCTCACATTCCCTCCCCCTCTCACTTCTGTTTTCTCTCCCTCTCTCTCTTGCTTTCTCTCTCTCTCTCTCTCTCCTTTTCTTCCCTCTTCCTTCCTCTCTTCTTTTTTTTTCTTCCATGCAACACGCCGCCGAGCAGTCGGCTGCAAGCAGAAGCTCCAAGACGGTGGCACCGACGTCGGGTCGCAGCCAGCCCCATGCCCAGTGCAGCGCCAGCAATGTACGGCGTCCTGCAACACATTAAGCTGCCGCCGCGGCCGCCGCCACCGGTGCCTTGCAGCCAACCGCCCCACCGCTGCCCCACGGCTACTGCTCAGTGCCCTCCCGCTCGACTCACATTTGGCTGCATCACCTTCGCGACTTGCCCTGCTGCCCCGCACCCGCCAGAGCTGCCCAGTGCGACCGAAGCACGGGGCGGAGTAGGCGGCGGCTGCTTCAGGCCCGCCCCTGAGCTGAGCTTCCTTTGGCTTCCTTCGAAGCAAAACTGCAAAGCTCACTTTCCGCCTCGAAGGAAGCCAAAGGAAGCTCAGCTCAACGAGGACCGGCTGTTGGTCCCTTGAAGCTGCCACCGCCCCCGCCCCCCCCCCTGCGGAGATCCCTTCGCCCGAACGGAGGCGGCGGTGGCGGGTTCAAGGGACCAAGAGCCGGTCTTTCTCGGCGCTGAATTGTTGTCCTCGTTGAGCTGAGCTTCCTTTGGCTTCCTTCGAGGCGGCAAGTGAGCTTTGCAGTTTTGCCTCGAAGGAAGCCAAAGGAAGCTCAGCTCGGGGGCGGGCCTGAAGCAGCCGCCGCCGCCGCCTACTCTGCCCTGCGCTTCGGCTGTGCCGGGGCCAAGTAAGCGGAGGCTAGGCCCATCACCCCCGGCTCCAAGCGCGGGGCCTGGGCGGCGGGCAACCATCGGGAGGGCCTTGCTGTCGCCTGGCCGGGGAAAAGCTCCCCTCCCCGCAATCCGGGACGGCATGGCCGTTAGCAAGTTAGTGCGCATGGGTTCCTAATGGCTTGGTTACTGCCCCCTCCAGACGCTGTTGCAGGGCTTCCAGGCTCCCCGTGGGTAGCGAAGAAGCAAAAAAGCAGCACTCTCCCGCTCTCTCTCTCCCTCTCTCTCTTGCGTTATTTCTCTCTCTCTCACTCACTCCCTTTCTATCTCTCCCTCTTTCTCTCTCTCTCCCTCTCGGCAGCAGACCCCCCCCCCCGCCAAAAGTGCCCAAACGCGCGCAAACCTCAACTGTGCAAAAAAAAAAAAAAAAAAAGCGGCACTGGAAGGACCAAGACGGTCTGCAGCTGAGCGTCTGGAGGAGGAGGAGGCGGAAAGCCAGGGGGCGGGGAGGAAAGTAATTGGCCAATTTCTTTCTCGCCTTTAGGGAGAGACTGTTGCTGCTCTGCCATAGGGTGCTTTCCTCCCCGCCCCCTGGCTTTCCTCCTCTTCCTTGCCGCCGCCAGACGCTCAGCAACAGAGTGGAGGGGAGATTCGGGAACTGTATATAGATGGTAAAATTTCGTACGCTGCTGCGGGCCGGGTAAATTGCCTCAGCGGGCCGCATCCGGCCCGCGGGCCGTAGTTTGGGGACCGTTGCCTTACACAGTATCCTACCTGTTTAAAAGCTTCCAAGGAAGGAAAGCCTGCTGCCTCCACCTGTCATCTGAGCCTTAAAGCTGGTGTTTTTTCAATTAATATGTAGTTGAAACTTACCTTCCTTGCAATTTTTTCTTTTGGATCTGAGCTTTCCTATAGAAGTACAGAGGCAATTCTGCATTTCAGGTCTTTAAAAATCATCACCCTGTCTTGCTGTTGTCTTCCGCGTTTAGCATCCAACTACTTCTTGCGTGGATTGATTCCTGGACTTTGGACATTTGCCCGAACTCATTCTGATTTTATCAGTCTCTAATGTGTGACTTGTCATAAAAATTACTCTATTGATTTGGATCCAGCCAATGTCACAAATTGTGGCAACTTTTGACCATGAGATTTATGATTATAGGGATAGTTACTAACTGGGACTGAAATGTTTTTTTCTCTCTAGGTTGTGACAACATACTGTCCTGCAAATAATCAGCCGATAGCTAAAGTTCGCCAGGTAAGATTTTTTAAATATATATTTGATTCTTTAATAAAATGCATCATTAGGGGAAAAATAAGCAGATTTCAATGCTGGAATGCTAAGGAAGTTCATGAGATGGGTAAGAAATACAGACTAGCTAAAAGCAATGCAAGTGGAAAATATTATAGGTTACCTTCCTCCCCCCCAGATTTTCTGTAGAAAAAGGGCTAATTGGTGTTTTAATAACAAACCCTCAAACTGAACTTGATTACTTTATGAACTATTTACTTTACAATTCTCCATTGACTTATGACAAGCTAAGTCTTGTGTTATCACTGTGTCAATTGCAGCATTTTTACTGCTTGATTTTAGGCAAATTTGGAAGACTATGAAGAAACAATAAAGAAAGCTAAAGAAGCTTGGCATATATGGGCAGAGGTGAGTTAAATCTCTTTATATTTTCCTGAATTGTATCTGGGGGAAAATTATTTTTCAGTGAGTATGACCCCTAAGCTTATCCGGAGACATTGATCCTATAAAATGCCTCACACACCTTTGAAATAAATAAAATTAAAAACAACAATTTGAAGTTTTACCTGAAATGTATTATAAATACTCTAATTCAGTGTTCAAACTTGGCAACTTTTAAGATTTGTGGACTTCAATTCCCGGAATTCCCTAGCCATCAAAGGTTCCTTATATGAGTTAGGCAAAGTATGCGGGATTCAGAAAGTCTAGACTTAAGCAAATAATTTTTCTTTGCTTTCTTGTTATAGATTCCTGCACCTAAACGAGGAGAAATAGTGAGACAGATTGGAGATGCCTTAAGAGACAAAATCAAAGTTTTGGGAAATTTGGTAAGTTTTGCCTTTGAATTGATATAATTCCTAAATTAGTAAAAAAGAAATGCAGACAATAATTCCTGTTGTGTTGCTTCTGGAGTGTGTTGCTAATTTACTCAATTAGATTTCTAAACAGTGACATATGCCATTATGCTGATATGACAACAAACTTGATTTCTTTTCGCAAGCACTGATTAAAGTTGAAGACAGTAATTGCTAGAAATATAGCAAAAAGGGGAGGTATTGTGTTTGTGTTCTGAACAAAACAGCTTGAAATATTCCATTCCATTCCTAAATTGGCTTTTATGACAGAATAGAAATGTGAAAATAGGAATTTAAAATAATTTAAGCATGTCATTTCTTGTGGGATAATTTGACCCCCCAAATATTAATTATTCCAAATTTCTGTTGTTGGTTGAGTAGCAACTAGCAGTCAGCATTCATTACCAATTCACCTATTAATCAATCCAAGCAACTGGTGTTTTTAAAAAAACTTTTCAGTCTTCTTGACTCATAGGACAAATTGATAAAAAAGGCATTGGGTGTCTGTATTTTGTCCAACAAAAAAAATAATAATGCTACTCTTGCATCAATAATTCTTGTGTTTTAGTTTATTCTTGAGTTCAGCATTAAAGAGCACAAGAACTGGGAGCTCATAAATTAGACTCATTACATGAATCCAGACAATTCCATTATTAGTATTTTCATTTACACCTGTCAATTGCAGTAGTGTAAGCAGTTGATTGGTTACATACATAATGTAATTATATGGATAGAAAAGGCAGATTTCTTCCTTTAAGATATGCATTCTATTCTATAAGGAGGATCTAAGGAAACTGTTAAGCATTCGTGTTCTCTGTGATTAATGTTTTCCTTAATGCCTTTAGGTATCATTAGAAATGGGGAAGATCTTTGTTGAAGGTGTTGGCGAAGTTCAAGAATATGTAGATATCTGTGATTATGCTGTTGGTTTATCTCGGATGTTTGGTGGACCGATACTGCCTTCAGAAAGTAAGCCTACATTTTTGCCTGCATAAGAATTTTTTCTGGATGAAAAGAGTTTGATATAGAAAATCTCAGTAATAGAATGTTGAATTATTTTGGACGTAAGTAATATTTTAGGGTTATATTCTTCAGGAAAAGCCAAAGTACTTTCTTGTCCCAACCAGATGTTGTATATATTTATAATCCATATATTTATGGATTTTCTACAGCCTGTAGGAAATACATATGACACAATAGTTTCTACCTCTATATAAATATTCATCCCTCTCTACCAATCTACACCAGAAAGAGAGGGAGAATCAGGAAGAAAAATCACTGTTGTACCAGTGAAAATCTTCAGTGAGCTTGTATATGCTTGTAATCCTTGAGTTACGACTGCAATTGGGACTGGAATTGCATGAATAAAATGTGACTGCATTATTTGTTTAGCAGAGTGATGGCGTTCGGGGAAAAAACTGTTCTTGTGTCTACTTGTCTTGGTGTGCAGTGCTCTGTAGCAATGTTTTGAGGGTAGGAGTTGAAATGTCCAGGATGCAAGGGGTCAGTAATACGAGGGGTCAATACAGTGGAACCCCGACATAAGAGCTGCTCTACTTAAGAGCAACTCGAGATAAGAGCTGGGAGGGGAGAGATATTTTTGTTCTACTTACAAGCCCAAATTCGAGATACAAGCGCCAAGGAGCTGTCTCCTGAAGCCAAATGCTAACTTCCGCGTTCGGCTTCAGGAGACAGCTGCGAAGCGGCGCGCGTGTTTTAAAAGGTTGCAGCCGGCCTGGGGGGCTCGGGGGGGTGCTTGCAGCTTTCTTTCTTGCTCTTTTTCTTTCTCTCTTTTACCTTCCCTTCCTCTATTTCTTCTTTTCTTTCTCCTTCCCACCTTCTTCCCTCCCTCCCTCCCTTCACTCATTCCTCTCTTACTCTCCCCTTTCATAAGTTTCCTTGCTTCCTTCCTCTGTTCCTGTCCCTTCCCCCTTTCTTTCTTTCTTTCTTGCTTTCTTTCTTGCTCTTTTTCTTTCTCTCTTTTACCTTCCCTTCCTCTATTTCTTCTTTTCTTTCTCCTTGCCACCTTCTTCCCTCCCTCCCTCCCTTCACTCATTCCTCTCTTACTCTCCCCTTTCATAAGTTTCCTTGCTTCCTTCCTCTGTTCCTGTCCCTTCCCTCTTTCCTTCCTTCCTTCCCACCCTCCGTCCATTCATTCACCCATTCCTCTCTTGATCGCTTAAAGCCGGTCCCTGGTGCAAAAAGGGTTGGGGACCTCTGTCCTACAGGATTGGGTGGCAGAGAAGTTGAACATATGTAAATTTAAAAGTTTAAGAAAGTTTACAAGTTAAGTGAAAGAAACTTCATTATTCATTTATATGTACATGTACATTTCTTCATTAAAAACATGTCTTTCTGCATAATTTAGACTAACTTTGTGAGTTTTTTGAGGGCTGGAACCAATTAAAATTATTTACATTAATTGCTATGGGGAAAAGTCGTTCGAGATAAGAGCTGCTCGACTTAAGAGCCCAGGTCCGGAACGAATTAAACTCGTATCTCGAGGTACCACTGTAGTCACAACTTGAAGATAATCTGTATGTTTATTTGGGAAGAAAGTTCAACCTTGAGAATGGGATCTGCCACAAAAAGATGTAGTGCCGTGTTTGAAAACCGTGTTTTAAATTTTAATGGGTTTGGCCTGTCTCTTGAATCGAGCCTTTCTTTGGAATATTTGATCCTAGGGTTATTTCTCTGTCATTACCAACTTAGATAAATGTTCTGCTTGATCTAGGCCAACTTTAGTAACTCACCCTAACAATAGAAGAGTTATTGTAACAATGTGTGGATACTTTTTATATGTGTGCCTGATCTCCTTGGACAAAGGGATAGATAAGTAAAAAAAAGAAAGAAAATCCTGTGCTTGGCAAACTAAACTGCTGTTTCTGTTTTCAGGACCTGGACATGCCTTAATAGAACAATGGAATCCTTTGGGATTAGTTGGGATCATCACAGCCTTTAATTTTCCGGTTGCGGTCTATGGCTGGAACAATGCAATTGCACTCATCTGTGGCAATGTTTGCCTGTGGTAAGGTATTTTTCCCCCAGTTTCAGGATGAGTGTTTTCGGTGGCAGCCTCCATACTTTACACATTATAAAAATGTTCGTGCACATAGACTACAATGAAAAGAACAAAAATTGGTATGAATGGCTAAGGGAAAAAAAATTCGCTCAAATAATCCAAAAAGAAAATAACCCAACAAAATAATTTATTATTAAATGATAAACTTTTAAAAGACATCCTAATCAATACAAGGTATAAGATACAACTCATATGTAACATTGGAAGAATTCATACCCATAACCCATAACCCTAAAGCCTAAACCAACCAACAGAAGCTTTCAATTACTCTAAGAAAGGGAATAATATACAGTGGAACCCCGACATAAGAGCTGCTCTACTTAAGAGCAACTCGAGATAAGAGCTGGGAGGGGAGAGATATTTTTGTTCTACTTACAAGCCCAAATTCGAGATACAAGCGCCAAGGAGCTGTCTCCTGAAGCCAAATGCTAACTTCCGCGTTCGGCTTCAGGAGACAGCTGCGAAGCGGCGCGCGTGTTTTAAAAGGTTGCAGCCGGCCTGGGGGGCTCGGGGGGGTGCTTGCAGCTTTCTTTCTTGCTCTTTTTCTTTCTCTCTTTTACCTTCCGTTCCTCTATTTCTTCTTTTCTTTCTCCTTCCCACCTTCTTCCCTCCCTCCCTCCCTTCACTCATTCCTCTCTTACTCTCCCCTTTCATAAGTTTCCTTGCTTCCTTCCTCTGTTCCTGTCCCTTCCCCCTTTCTTTCTTTCTTTCTTTCTTTCTTTCTTTCTTTCTTTCTTTCTTTCTTTCTTTCTTTCTTGCTCTTTTTCTTTCTCTCTTTTACCTTCCCTTCCTCTATTTCTTCTTTTCTTTCTCCTTCCCGCCTTCTTCCCTCCCTCCCTCCCTTCACTCATTCCTCTCTTACTCTCCCCTTTCATAAGTTTCCTTGCTTCCTTCCTCTGTTCCTGTCCCTTCCCTCTTTCCTTCCTTCCTTCCCACCCTCCGTCCATTCTTTCACCCATTCCTCTCTTGATCGCTTAAAGCCGGTCCCTGGTGCAAAAAGGGTTGGGGACCTCTGTCCTACAGGATTGGGTGGCAGAGAAGTTGAACATATGTAAATTTAAAAGTTTAAGAAAGTTTACAAGTTAAGTGAAAGAAACTTCATTATTCATTTATATGTACATGTACATTTCTTCATTAAAAACATGTCTTTCTGCATAATTTAGACTAACTTTGTGAGTTTTTTGAGGGCTGGAACCAATTAAAATTATTTACATTAATTCCTATGGGGAAAAGTCGTTCGAGATAAGAGCTGCTCGACTTAAGAGCCCAGGTCCGGAACGAATTAAACTCGTATCTCGAGGTACCACTGTACTAACGATAAATGCGGACTCAACGTCGTATGAAAATGATATACCAGCCTTTCGCTGGTCCCCTCTTACCTTTTCTCTATCTTACTTTGCCTTTTTCTTTCTTACTATACCGTTTTATTCCTTTTTTTCATACTTTCTTCACCTTCTCCTTTCTTTTTTTCCATTCCTCCCTCCCCTTTCCTCTTCTCTATCCTTTTATTTAAGCTTAAAAATCTCTAATAATGTGATATGTTTAAGACTAAACCAAAAAACAGGAAAGTACGACTACTGACTATATAAGATTCACTCAGAGATGAAATGGATATAATTGATTAAACTATTAAACTACCTTTTTAAGTACTTTTCTTATGTGTTTACTACTCACCATTGTGGAAATTGTACTTTTTTCTTTACTATTTCGTTTCTCCTGTTATTGTTTTTCTATTTTGTTTTGATTAACTTTTCCTTCCTTTTATTTTTTCTAATGTATATACAATAAAGATTTTTTTTTTAAAAAGAAAAGAACAAAAATTCAAAATGATACCAAGCCAATTTAGTAAGCCATTACCCTGCTCGACGAAGAGTAAGACCTTCTTTTCTCTGGAAGTTGGTTAGATTTTTAGCACTAAAGGCAGTTTCCTATTAGGGGAAATAAATTAAAATACGATTCCTGCTCTTATGACAAATGGGTGCTGTAGAAAGTCTCAATTTAAAAAGAGCTGGGAAGATTTATTGTGGCAAAGGAGATAATTTGGCCTCAAAATGGGATTAATACTCTCAATCAAAAGTAATATTTAAGCATCACACACAAAGAATGTTTAACTGCCCTATACAGCTGAATTGCCATGTGTACAGATGCCACATTCACATCAAAGCTCAGTTTTACCTCAAGTGTGTTTGCACTATTCTGGATAAAGCAGGTTCTCTAATCTAGGGGCTATTCAGCAAGTGAACATATTATTGTCTGTACCCCACAACTCAGAAGTAGTCAAGTGTACAGAAATATACTTAGGAGGCAAGGTTGCTTCTTTGAAGCAAGGCACTGCATTGCCAGGTTGATGTTTTAAGAGGAGGGGGCTCCAACCCTGGTCACTTTAAGACTTGTGGACTTCAACTCCCAGAGTTCCTCAGCCAGCAAAGTCGCCTGAATGAATTCTGGGAGTTGAAGTCCACAAGTATTAAAGTGGGGCAAGGTTGTAGAGCCCTGCTCTATAGGGAGTCCTCTGTTTGCAATCACAATTGGGGCTGGAATCTTTCTCATTGAGTAAAGTGATTGTTAAGTGAGACACCCGCCTGACTGCTTTGCTCAACAAGCTCAATCCCAGCTCTCCCAGTTGTAGTCCCTAAGTGATTATGCTGGTTGTTAAGCAGATGGAACAAAGATGCTGTCTGCTGAAGGAGGACAAGTAAATAATTCTATTCTATTCCATTCCATTTTCCATTTCACTCCACTCCACCCTACTCTACCCTACAAAACAACTGTTATATATTCTATTTAACATATTAGATATTAATATACATTGCTCAAAAAAAGTAAAGGGAACATTCAAAGAACACATCCAAGATCTGAATGAATGAAATATTCTCATTGAATACTTGTTATGTACTGCTGACAACATGTGAAATTGATTGTCAATCAGTGTTGCTTCCTAAGTGGACAGTTTGATTTCACAGAATTTTAATTTACTTGGAGTTATATTCTGTTGTTTAAGTGTTCCCTTCATTTTTTCAAGCAGTATATATTATATGGCATTTCTTTAAAGGGGAGTAATATAAGATAGCAATCCTTTACTTACTCAGTCAATACTGCAGTAAACATGTCCTGTTGTTTCTTCGTTTCTCTATATCAGCGTTTCCCAACCGGTGTGCCGCGGCACACTAGTGTGCCACGAGACACGGCCAGGTGTGCCGCGAAGCTCCTAGGGAAGCTCCAGCTGGGCGGGGTGCTGCCGGTGCCGACCTGGAGCTCCCGCTCGCAGCTGTCCCCCGGCTCCTGCTCGATGCCGCGGTTTTCGGCGCTCTCCTGCTGGGCCCCAAAGAAGGAAGGCAGGAAGAAGGAGAGCTTCATTCTTCGCGCCTTTTTCTCGCCTTCCTTCTATGGGGCCCAGCAGGAGAGCGCCAGAAACCGCGGCATCAGGCAGGAGCCGAGGGACAGCTGCGAGTGAGAGCCCCAGGGCGGAGGCACCGGCAGCGCCTTGCCCAGCTGGAGCTTCTCTGGCGTCGGCGGCAGGTGTCCTTTGGGGCCCGGCGGGAGGGCACTGGCGGTGGGAGCGGGGTGTGTGTGGCTGCAGCGGCCGCAGGCAGTCGCGGGGAGATGGCGGCAGCGAGAGGGAGCTCCAGGCGGCGGCGAGAGGGAGCTCTCTCTCTCTCTCTCAGCTGACTGCAAGCGGGAGACCTGACGGTGGCGGTTGGACGTGCTGCTGGACGCCGTACATGCTGGCGCTGCGGGCCTGGCATATACGGTGTCCAGCAGCACATCCAGCTGCCGCCGTCAGGGCTCCCGCTTGCAGTCAGCTGAGAGAGAGAGAGAGAGAAAGAAAGAAAGAAAGAAAGAAAGAGAGACATATAAGAGACAGAGCGAGAAAGAGAGACAGCAAGAGAGGCAGAGAAAGAGAGACAGAGCGAGAAAGAGAGACAGCAAGAGAGGCAGAGAAAGAGAGACAGAGCGAGAAAGAGACAGCAAGAGAGGCAGAGAAAGAGAGATAGAGAAAGAGAGAGAGAAAGAGAGACGTAGCAAGAGAGGCAGAGACAGAGAAAAAGAAAGAGAGACATAGCAAGAGAAAAAGAGAGATTTAGCAAGAGAGGCAGAGAGAGAGAGAAAGAGAAAGAGAAAGAAAGAAAGAGAGACATAGCAAGAGAGACAGAGAGAGAGAAAGAGAGAGAAAGAAAGAGAGATAGCAAGAGAGGCAAAGAGAAAGAGACATATAGCAAGAGACAGTGAAAGAGAGAGAGAGAGCAAGAAAGAGAAAAAAGCAAGAAAGAGATAGCAAGAGAGAGAGACAGAGAGAGAGAGAGAGAGCAAGGGAGAGAAAAAGACATAGAGGAAGGGAAGGAAAGAAAGAAAGAGAGCAAAAAAGAGAGGAAGAAAGAAAGAAAGAGGGATGGAGAGAGAAAGAAGGGAAGGAAGGAAAAGAGAGAAAGAGGGAGAAATAGAGCAAAAGGGAGGAAGAGAGGTTTTTTTGTCCAAACATTTCTTTAGCCCCCCCCCCCCGCCGCCCCCGCCCCTTTCAATGTTCCCCAGGATTTTGAAAATATGAATAATATGCCGCGGCTCAAAAAAGGTTGGGAAACACTGCTCTATATGACATGGTAAGGAAACTGTCATCCTTTCATGCTGTGTAGCTCCTGTCATCTATGCTACCAAGATAACTGGCATGCCACCAATCACCCATTTTGTCTCTGGATAAGTCTTGATCATTAGGCACTTCCTGAGATTTCTAGCGACTCAGGTTTAAAAATTGATTTCCATGCTTGCTATACACGAGTTATTGCAGTTTGGGTCTTCGTTAGAGCAAGCAAACCAACCTCATGCTTTGTGTCAGGTTGGTGAATGCACAAAGCCACCCCAATTTACGCTGCTACCAAGCTGTGAAATATGATAGTTTAAATGCATTTTGTGATTAACAGCGTCTGTGTTCAAGTAATTAAGTTGAAAAAATAAATGCTGTAAGGGTGGGAACAAATATACTGAGTAGCAATCACAGGTTGAGGGTTTTTTCTTTTTTCTTTTATGTCATCCTGACAATTTCTGCACTGGAGTAGCTAATCGATTTTAGAAACAAATGGCCCAACAAGTTGTTAAAATAGCCTTATTCATATGAAGATAATTCTAAAAATAAGAACAATAACAGGTGGAGTTTGAAGGAATTCTTTAGTAGGTTGTGTGAGATAAAAGGTAATCATGTGATTAATTTTTCTTTTGCTATGTGTCAGCTTAGGTTATGATGTGTAATTTTTCTGAAACTGCTTCTCTGTTAACACTGTTAGCAAAACTCATTTAGCACAACTCAATTGCATTGCCTGCTGTGGGTTTCTGAGATGCATTCTTAGAATTGGAATAGGCGGTTTAAAACTTGGATAAGGGCATATAGAAATCTTTTTATGATTCAGTAGGTTTGGTTTTTATACCGGTAATTATCCCATCTTTCTGTCATTTTCTGTGCTTAATAAACCTAGCAATATATCTTAAAATGCCATATATTATTCATTTTAATTTATTCCTGTGTCTTAAGAATATTTATCTCTCCACTACTTCTTTCTAAAGGAAAGGTGCACCCACAACATCCCTCACCAGTGTGGCTGTTACAAAGTGAGTTTCTTTCCTTTATTGATACGACTTGCAGGCAGTTTCAATTTTGTTTTGTCGTCTGCATTGCTTCAAGAAGCTTGTTTATTTATTTATTTATTTTATTTATTGGATTTGTATGCCGCCCCTCTCTGCAGACTCGGGGCAGCTAACAACAGCAATAAAACAGTGTATAACAAAATCCAATACTAAAAACAGTTAAAAACCCATTATATAAAAACCAATCATACATACAGACATACCATGTATAAAATTGTAAAGGCCTAGGGGGAAGTGTATCTCAGTTCCCTCATGCCTGGCGGCAGAGGTGGGTTTTAAGCAGCTTTCGAAAGGCAAGGTTGGTGGGGGCAATTCTAATCTCTGGGGGGGAGTTGGTTCCAGAGGGCCGGGGCCACCACAGAGAAGGCTCTTCCTCCAGGTCCCGCCAAGCGACATTGTTTGGTTGACGGGACCCGGAGAAGACCCACTCTGTGGGACCTAACTGGTCGCTGGGATTCGTGCAGCAGAAGGTGGTCCCTGAGGTAATCTGGTCCGGTGCCATGAAGGGCTTTATAGGTCATAACCAACACTTTGAATTGTGACCGGAAACTTGTTGTTTGATATTTCACCTTTTTTGCCCTTTTTCTGAGTTTGCTGCCTGGACACCCAATGGTACACATGCATGAAGGCATTCCAGACCTAAAACCTCTACAGTGAGGTGATGGGGGAAGTAGAGGTAGTCATCAACTTACGAATGGTCACTTAGCAGCTGTTCAAAATTATGACAGCTTCCCTCCCAAAGCTACTAAAATCTGGTTTCAAAGTTTAGATTGCTACAGCACAAACACACATACACTAGCAGTCATTTGTCCTTATGACTGACACTCATCCTATTTCTCCACCCCATGCTTCCCTGCTGGGTCCATGCAGACTCTGGGCCTGCTTTGCCAGCCCCATTGGGTTCTACATGCTCCTCCCCACCCCAGTCAGCACATTGCTCACTTATCTTTTGAAGATCTCCAAAGCTCAGGAGGTCAGGATAGAGAAGGACAACAGGCTGCTACATTGGTGGGCCACTTAAGTAAGCAACACTTCTCTCTTTCATGAAAAGGGATTGTATTCAACAACTTCTAGATATGCTTTCAAGATGAAATTGTCAAACTTGAAATCTTATTTGATATCTACCCAAATTTATTTTATTTTCCCTATTGAAGTATTGTATCATTAATGAATGTCTTATTGGATTACCAGAATAATTGCACAGGTCCTAGAGAATAACAAGCTGCCTGGTGCTATTTGCTCTCTGGCTTGTGGTGGAGCAGATATTGGGTAAGTACAACATTTTGAATATTATGTAGATTTTAGACAATTTCGGGTACTACCAAAATCATGTTCTTTTTGTTTTATTTCTGTGCATATTATTTATTTATTTATTTATTTATTATTTAGATTTCTATGCTGCCTTTTTCCATAGACTCAAGGCAGCTCCCAACAAAGATAAATACAAAAACAGAACGTGTAAGAAATCTAAACTTAAAAGTAGTCTAAAACCCCAGTCCATAAAAGCAGTCATCCACATTCACCCCATCAAATTATACATTCATGCCATCAGCCGGAGCTAGATATTAGCACTCAACGGCCCCAGACTTGCCAGCATGATAAGTTCAATGCCTTGTGGAAGGACAAGAGGGTGGGGACAGAATGAATCTCTGGAGGGGGTTGATTCCCAAGGGCCGGAGCCGGCACAGAGAAGGCTCTTCCCCTAGGCCCCACCAGACAGCATTGTCTGGCTGACGGGACCTGGAGAAGGCCAACTCTGTGGGACCTGACTGGTCGCTGGGATACATGTGGCAGAAGATAGTCCCATAAGTAATCTGGTTCTAAGCCTAGGTATAATCCTGTAGTTCTTGATATAGTCAGCCACAGTCCATTGGATTTCTAGTGTTTTCTGCACCAAGATTGCTGGAACAACAACAACAAAAGGTCAATGTCAGACCTTCTCTCTTGCCTCCTTTTCAGCTTCTGTAGATCCTTCAGAAATTGGGAAGTTGAAGATGGGCAGGCTTAGAGATCTTCAATTCTGTACCCCAAACCTGATCTATGTTGGATCTGGGTCAGAACTGGTCTAAACAAGTTCCTCTCATTGGGAAAGGTTTTCTTTTTTTTAGTGACAGAGATGCAAGCCTGAGCGTAGTGTCACTTCTCTATTGTGGACCTGATCCATTTATCAGAGCTTTCTAGGATGTAGTTGTTGTATTTCTGAAACTTAGGAGTGCCACTGTCAAAATTTGTGGTGCCATAGCAGTGATTTTATAAAAAAGTATCTTTATTGTAGAAGGGATCAAGAGGGAGGAGAGAGGTAGACAATGGCCAGAATATTAAAAACTGCACAATGATTGTCTGGTGCAAATCCAATTCCCTTTTTTACAATTGGACTACAGTGTTCCCTCGCTTTTGGCGGGGAATGCGTTCCGAGACCGCCCGCGAAAGTTGAATTTCCGCGAAGTAGAGATGCGGAAGTAAATATACTATTTTTGGCTATGAACAGTACCACAAGCCTTCCCTTAACACTTTAAACCCCTAAATTGCAATTTCCCATTCCCTTAGCAACCATTCAGATTATTATTCTCCATGTTTATTTATTAAAGTTTATTAAAAAAAATATTTATTAAAGGCAGACGAAAGTTTGGTGATGACATATGACGTCATCTGGTGGGAAAAACCGTGGTATAGGGAAAAACCCCGCAAAGTATTTTTTAATTAATATTTTTGAAAAACTGTGGTATACACTTTCCACGAAGTTTGAACCCGCGAAAATCGAGGGAACACTGTACATAAATTAATTCCTAATCCTCAGAATCTTAGGAAAAATTGTTTATCTTTAGTGATCGATCCTATAAGAATCACTCTGAAGTCCCCTCCCCAATTTACTAATTATCTCCACTCTGTTGTTTGTTGGTTCTTATACTTTTTCCCCCTAGAGTTTTGACTTACCTTTTTCCTATTGTTTCTGACTAGGTACAATTTATTTGTTTTATTGCCCCAAATAAAACATTGATGCTTTTTCATGATTGTGCTTATGTTGATGCATATGTAGAGTTTCTGGCAATGAGTTCTACTTTTTTTTAAAGGAATGCTAGCATCATTCCTTAGAAATATCCATCTCATTTTTCTTACTCTCAGCTTCTGTATCTGAATTCTTACAAATGTATTCACCACAGAAAAGGTGATGGCTACAGATTCCTTCTGTGGAATTGTCCTCCAATATCCAGATTGCCCCTTCTCAATTGAGCAACTGCTCCATTGTCACTAATGAGCAATTGCTCAATTTTCCATAAGCCTCCTAGAGCAGAGGTCCCCAACCTTTTTTGCACCAGGGACCGGCTTTCAGCTAGACCAGTTTTCCATGGCCCGGTGGGGGGGGGGGGGGGGAGCTAGCTGTCAGCGGCGCCGTAAAAGGGGCGATCAAGAGAGGAATGGGTGAATGAATGGACGGAGGGTGGGAAGGAAGGAAGGAAAGAGGGAAGGTACAGGAACAGAAGAAGGGTGCAAAGAAGCAAAGAAAGGTGTGAAAGGGGAGAGTAAGAGAGGAAGGAGTGAAAGAAGGGAATGAGGGAGGAAAGAAGGGAGGAAGGAAAAGGAAAGCAAGAAATGGAGGGAGGAAAGGAAGGGAGGAAAGGAAGGAAGGAAGAAAGAAGGAAAGAGGGAAGGGACAGGAACAGAGGAAGGAAGCAAGGAAACTTATGAAAGGGGAGAGTAAGAGAGGAAGGACTGGAGGGAGGGAGGGAAGAAGGTAGGAAGGAGAAAGAAAAGAAATAGAGGAAGGAAAGGTAAAAGAGAGAAAGAAAAAGAGCAAGAAAGAAAGAAAGAGAAAGAAAGAAAGAAAGAAAGGCAACTTCAAAGAAAGGCTCACTGAGCATCTCTCACTCTCTCTCTCTTTCTATCCCTCTTTCTTTCTTTCTCTTCCTTTCTCTCTCTCCTCTTCCTTTATCTCCTCTTTCTCTCCCCCCTCTCTCCCCCTTTCCCTCTCTCTTTCTCTCTCCCTCTCTTGCTATCTCTCCCCCCTTTCCCTCTCTTTCTCCCTCTCTTTCTCTCTCTCCCCCCTCTCTCTTTCTCTCTCTCTCCCCCCTTTCTCTCTCTTCTTCTCACTTTCTCTCTCTTGTTTTCTTTCTGTCTCTTTTGCTTTCTCTCTCTCTCACTCTTTCTCTCTTGTTTTGTTTCTCACGCTCTTTCTCTCTCTTGTTCTCTCTCTCTTGCTATCTCTTTCTCTCCCCCCCTTTCTCTCACTCTCTCTTTCTCACTTTCTCTCTATCTTGCTGTCTGTTGCTTTCACTCACTCTCGTTCTCTCTCCGTTCTTCTCAGCGGTGACGCGCGCACGCCCTGCCCGCCTCACATTTGCCGAGAGGACTTTCGCCCCGGGCTCTCAGCAAGGGGGTTTGCATGAGAGGCGGGGCCGGCGGAAGGTGATATTCAATGTCGGGGGCGCACAGGCGGTTTTGCGCGCGCTCCCTATCTCCCTGCTAGCCCACTCGGAATACGTATTCAAAATAAGAAAAGCCTTTGCCGGCGAAGGCTTTTCTTATTTTGAATACAGTATTCCGAGTGGGCTAGCAGGGAGATAGGGAGTGCGCGCAAAACTGCCCGTGCGCCCCCGACATTGAATATCACCTTCCGCCGGCCCCGCCTCTCATGCAGCCCCCTTGCTGAGAGCCCGGGGCGAAAGTCCTCTCGGCAAATGTGAGGCGGGCAGGGCGTGCGTTCCGGGTGCGGGAGGAGCTGCGGTGAAAGGCAGGAGGTGGCAGAGGAGCAGAGGGGGCAAATCGGGCGGGCGGTGGGCAGCGCGGAAAGGCCGAGGGGGCCCTGGCGCCGCGGACCGGCTGAAAACCCCCAACGGCCCGGTCCTGGTCCGCGGACCGGCGGTTGGAGACCCCTGTCCTAGAGTCACTGAAAGTTAATGTGTGGACATATAAATTATCTAAATAAATAAACTGCAGAGCTGTGAAGACTCTTCAGGAAAGTGCTGGGGACAATGAAGTTTAACCAACCCTATTGAGTAGAACATTTAACAGAGGGTCCTGTTATATTGTATGACTGTGATTTAATCTTGTTATTGATAGAATCTATCAATTACAAGAAATTGCTCAGCCTTGAAAATTATTGGACAGCATAGTAGCTATAGCAAATTAATCCAAATGAATTCTATCCTCAAACATTTCCTTACCTCCTCTGCTTTATCTTTCTTCCATACTTTTGGCTGAATTTAAGAAAGGGGAATTGATATGTAGGGTGCCACTTAAATCACTGTTATATAAAAAAATAACAATTTTCATTGGACATAGATTGGTGCAATTCCAGGCATAGAATTGCATTTTAAATGTGCTGCCATTGGTAAAATGATTAGAAAAAATAGTTGTACTGAAAAAAAAAAAGAATTTTATCCATTTTGTAATGGATAAAATGATTTTTTTGCTTTTCTGCAACTTTGGTGTACCATCAATTTATGTGTCATTGCCTTGAAACTGAATTATTTTTTAGAAATTTTGAGACAACAGGAAAGAAATTAAGACATGCCTTTGTAATTGAGAATTGTATCATATAGATTGTCTTCTATTTATAGGAATCAATATAATACATGGAAGTACATAAGCCTTTCTTATTGTGTTATTGTTAAAAATCAGTTTGGAAAATAAAATCTGATTAGTACAGTCTGAACATTTTAATAACATGTTGTGTGGAGTGGGGAGAACAAATAGTGTTCTCTTTTGTCTCTTCATTGCATTTAACGAATGCAGGTCTTTCTTCCTATGCATAATATCCATATAGATCCATATAGAGCAGAACACCAAAGCATTTGCCATTCTATTCATGCTGCATAAATATCAACATTTTAAAAATAATTTTCATTTATGATGAAGGAACAAATATGGTGTAACAGAGCATTATCGGATATCCCATTGTTGTTATTGCAATAGATCTTAATGGTAATTAACAAGAACTGTTTTCTAGCTCTAATTTTTCTACTACTGACTATCTGAAAATGTTCCTGTATTGTCTTGTGTAGCACAGCAATGGCAAAAGATGAGCGAGTCGATCTGCTCTCCTTCACTGGCAGCACCAATGTGGGCAAGGAAGTGGCTCTAACAGTCCAGGAGAGATTTGGTAAGTGTAATATTACAGAAATTTTCTCAGGTTTTTTTTAATTGCTATAGATGCACAAAAAAGAAATGACCAGCTTCAAGTTAGTTTGCAGAGGTATTAACAAATTGTGGCATTGGCTTAGTGTTCAAAGTCATTGTTTCTATTGTCATTGAATTCAACATTCTTGGAGGGATTTAAGTTTCCTTACCAAGAAAAGATAGTAAGCCTACAAGAAGTGTCCTATGGGAAGGGAAAGAAATATGACACATTTTTTTCTGCCCCCCTCTCCCAAACTCTCTCATTCCTATTTCCTGCCATGTGTTGACCATTGGTGAAATATGCAGCCATATTTTCCACTGCCTTCTGTCTAGAAACTCCTGTTTCTTTTCTCAATAGAGGATAGAAGGGTTATTTTTCAAGTCAATCTCTCCAGTGGATTAGAAGAAGAAAGGAAGATAGCTTCCAGCAAGGAGTGCTTGCCAAGATACACTTGGATACACTGTAGTTAAAAAGGGTGGATTTATTGAATCTTAAACTACTCTTTCTTTGTATGCAGGAAATTGTACATGCCCAAAGGCACACACCAATAGCATCTTTGGCAACTCTTGTATGTTACATGTTACCACTGAGGCTCAAATAACAAAATAGGTTGCATATATCATCTATCTATCTATCTATCTATCTATCTATCTATCTATCTATCTATCTATCTATCTATCTATCTATCTATCTATCTATCTATCTATCCTATCTATCTATTAGATTTGTATGCTGCCCCTCTCCGCAGACTCGGGGTGGCTCACAACAACAATAAAACAATGTATGACAAATCTAATATTTAAGTAACAAAAAACCCCTTATTAAAAAGCAAAACATACACACAAACATACCATGCATAAATTGTATAGACCTGGGGGAGGGGATATCTCAATTCCCCTATGCCTGATGACAGAGGTGGGTTTTAAGAAGTTTATGAAAGCCAAGGAGGGTGGGGGCAATTCTAATCTCTAGGGGGGAGTTGGTTCCAGAGGGTCGGGGCCACCACAGAGAAGGCTCTTCCCCTGGATCCCGCCAAACGACATTGTTTAGTGGACGGGACCCGGAGAAGGCCAACTCTGTGGGACCTAACTGGTCGCTGGGAGGCGGTCCCGGAGGTATTCTGGTCTGATGCCATAAAGGGCTTTATAGGTCGTAACCAACACTTTGAATTGTGACCGGAAACTGATTGGCAACCAATGCAGATTGTGGAGTGTTGGTGTAATAGTACCCTTACTAAAAACAGAACAATAAAAAGAAGAGTTTTCACAAAACTGGGTTAATATAATGTGTCTGAAAGAATATAGTAAGAGTGCAAACTACAGTTCTTCCCCGTGCAGGCATTAATCTAATTATTCTGGTTATTAGTAAGATAAGCAACTTAGAAATAGTCTACAAATAGTCACATTTGCAAAAGAAAATTTCTCAGAGGAGTTTGTATAAAAAATGTATGGAAGATCTGTCTGTATTTATGAGGAATGAATCCTTTCCATATTGCCATTTGTGCCAATATTCTTCCAGTTTCTGTACCAAACATGTCAAGAAACATGTTCGAAACCATCTTTCAAACAGTTTAAACTCTAATTTTTGCTGAGGCTGAGAATTAAAGTGAAATATAAAACACTAAACTTAGATGAAATGCTAATATGCACTATTTGGCATATGTGGCTAGCAAAAATAAATATATTTTTTTGTTATGTAAACAAAACAATTGTGGTTTATTTTTGTTAAACATTTTCATTTCTTGGATTCACATTTTAAAAATATAATCATGATGAGATGATGGGAAGTGGGCTTTCATAAAGTGGGCTAGTTAATGGCTATATTAATATGACTGTTTATTTTAATAGGACGATGCCTGTTGGAGCTGGGTGGAAACAATTCTATTATTGGTAATTATTATTTCCATTTAAATCTGATAGTAGTGCTTACTAATTCTTTGCTCATTGAATATGTACAGACACTAAGACTGTACATTAGCCATATATAGGCTTTTAAGGGTGCATTTGGATAGTTGTTTTAAAGGCAAAAAAAAGTTTTGTTAATGGACTATTAATGCTTGAGTTTGAGTGCTGAGAATACTTTAGAAACATAGAAGTCTGACGGCAGAAAAAGACCCCATGGTCCATCTAGTCTGCCCTTATACTATTTTCTGTATTTTATCTTAGGATGGATAGATGTTTATCCCAGGCATGTTTAAATTCAGTTACTGTGGATTTATCTACCACGTCTGCTGGAAGTTTGTTCCAAGGATCTACTACTCTTTCAGTAAAATAATATTTTCTCATGTTGCTTTTGATCTTTCCCCCAACTAACCTCAGATTGTGTCCCCTTGTTCTTGTGTTCACTTTCCTATTAAAAACACTTCCCTCCTGGACCTTATTTAACCCTTTAATATATTTAAATGTTTCGATCATGTCCCCCCTTTTCCTTCTGTCCTCCAGACTATACAGATTGAGTTCATTAAGTCTTTCCTGATACGTTTTATACTTAAGACCTTCCACCATTCTTGTAGCCCGTTTTTGGACCCGTTCAATTTTGTCAATATCTTTTTGTAGGTGAGGTCTCCAGAACTGAACACAGTATTCCAAATGTGGTCTCACCAGCATTCTATATAGCGGGATCATAATCTCCCTCTTCCTGCTTGTTATACCTCTAGCTATGCAGCCAAGCATCCTACTTGCTTTCCCTACTGCCTGACTGCACTGTTCACCCATTTTGAGACTGTCAGAAATCACTACGCCTAAATCCTTTTCTTTTGAAGTATTTGCTAACACAGAACTGCCAATACAATAGTCAGATTGAGGATTCCTTTTCCCCAAGTGCATTATTTTACATTTGGAAACATTAAACTGCAGTTTCCATTGCTTTGACCATTTATCTAGTAAAGCTAAATCATTTACCATATTGCCGACGCCTCCAGTAATATCAACCCTATTGCACACTTTAGAGTCATCGGCAAATAGGCAAACCTTCCCTACCAGACCTTCCCCTATGTCACTCACAAACATATTAAAAAGAATAGGACCCAGAACAGACCCTTGTGGCACACCGCTTGTAACCTGACTCTGCTCAGAATACTCGCCATTCACAACAACCCTCTGGTGTCTATGCTTCAGCCAGCTGCAAATCCATTGAACTATCCAGGGATTAAGTCCAATCTTCACTAATTTATCTATCAGCTCTTTATGTGGAACCGTATCAAAGGCTTTGCTGAAGTCCAGGTAGGCAATATCCACGGCACCACCTTCATCCAACACCTTTGTGACATAGTCAAAGAAATCAATGAGATTAGTCTGACACGATTTGCCTTCAGTAAAGCCATGCTGATTTGGGTCCAATAAGTTATTGTTTTTTAGGTGCTGATTTATCCTCTTTTTCAGTAGAGTCTCCATCATTTTAACGACAACTGATGTCAAGCTAACTGGCCTGTAGTTACCAGCTTCTTCTCTACTGCCCTTCTTGTGGATAGGCACAACACTTGCCATTCTCCAATCCTCAGGAACATCTCCTGTTAACAAGGATTGGTTAAACAAATCAGTCAGGGGGGTAGCAATGACAGATCTGAGTTCTTTAAGAACTCTGGGGTGGATGCCATCTGGACCCATTGCCTTATTTATCTTTAATCGTTCAAGTTCTTCTAAGACATCGGCTTCTAAGATCACTGGAGCTGAATCCGTACAGTTGGAGGCAATGCTATATCCCTCTATAGTATTATTTTGTAAGGTGTCTTTTGAGAAAACTGAACAGAAGTAGCTATTGAAATGGTCAGCGATCTCCTTATTCCCATTAATGCATGTATTTTTCCCGGTACTAAGCTTCGTGATGCCGCAGTTTTTCTTCTTCTTATCACTAATATATCTGAAGAAGGTTTTATCCCCCTTCTTTAGAGATTTGGCAATTTCTTCCTCTTTTGAGGCTTTAGCAGCATATATTATCTGTTTCGCCTCCTTCTGTCTCATTTTATACACCTCCCTATCAGCTATACTTCCAGACTCTTTATACCTCCTATAGGCAGCCTTTTTTTCTTTTTTGAATTATATGCATATTGTTTTTTCTGGCAACGCTCAATGTCTCTATTCTCCCCCCCCCCCGCTTCATTATTTGATTATGTTCTTCCAGTCCACAGTTCAATAATCCACTAATCTTACTGCATAAGGTGGGTAGATAATAATTCAGAAAGTGCCCTTTATTTCTTGTCATCACCTGCCCCTTTTCTCTTTTTCATCTTCACTTTGGTTTGTATAGCAGTTAATGCCTCTAAAGACTGCCCCAAATTTGCTACTTTTCTTTAGCAATCATGGAATTGCCGGCCTGCAAACCTATTCTGACTCATCAAGTTCATTCATCCAGTTTCTGGAGTTTTGAATAAAGCCCCTTCCCAAAGCTCATTGTTCTCATCTCTCTCCTTCCCCCCCACCTCCCGGATTGCCAGTTGCCCCATGTTATCTCCCATTACAAGGATAAAATGAGATGAAGCTAAAACTGGCTTCATCAGATGGTCTTGCTGGCATTTTGAGACACACATTTTTTCTGGGTCATAGGAGAAAGTCAGGCGACAAGCTGGCTGAATCAGTGGTGATCACAGTACCCTTTTTCTGAATTTATTTATTTATTTCTTCAGTTTCTATGCTGCCCAACTCCCTAGGGACTCTAGGCGTCTCACAGCAAAAATATAAAACATCAATAATAGTACAAAAACATCTAAAAACATTTTAAAATGTTCTGAATGCAAGAATTCACGTATTCCCCATTGAACTATGCATTGTCTTCTGGAACAGAAGAATGGATTAAATGGGAGTATGACAGGGTTGGGTTCTGGATCAGTGGTGAAATCCAATTTTTTTTAACCTGGTAGTAGTTCTGTGTATTTGGCTTGATGGGTGTGGTGTAGTGTGGCTTGGTGGGTGTGGCAGGGGAAGGATATTGCAAAATCTCCATTCCCTCTCCACTCTAGGAGCAGGACCCTGCAAAATTCCCACTCCCTCCCCACTCCTGGGGGAAGGATATTGCAAAATCTCCATTTCCACCCCACTCTGATTTTCTGATTCTATAAACTACTCAAAATTTCCACTACCAGTTTTCCGAACTACTCAAAATTTCTGTTACCGGTTCTCCAGAACCTGTCACAACCTGCTGGATTCCACCCCTGTTCTGGATCCTTTTGCTGCCGGTTCAGTCAGGGTTGTGCCATGTGTGTGCGTGCGTGGGTGCAGCAATAAAAAAATAGCATCTGCGCATGCACAGAAGCAAAAAATAGCTACTGTGCATGCGCAAGAGCAAAATCCAAGATGGTGGCGCCTATAAAGACAATGACAGAACCAGCTCTGTGATGTCATCACTGAAGTATTAAGGGGTCTAAGGAACTGGTTAGAACCGATAGAGTCCCACCTCTGAGGTATGACTAAATGTGTGGTGGCTGGCCTGATTGTATTGGACCTTTAGATAAGGGAAAACCCCTAATTTAGTCCCTGGACTGAAGAAGTTATGGGAACCAAGGACTGAGATTTTCAGATACTGCTATTACTATAAGTAGAAGGTATCATATTGAACTGTACTGAAAACTTTAATGTTGTGATGCCAATAGGAATTATGCATGGAGAGGGGCGGGATACAAATCTAATAAATTATTATTATTATTATTATTATCATTATTATTATTATTATTAATTTAAAATTTTTCATTCTGCTGCTGCTGCTGCTAATTTTAAGATCTTTCTGCTTTGTATGCATTGTTGTATTTTTCCCATCATCAAAGGGAAAAGAGATAAGGTCCCACAGATTTGGCTTTCTCCAGGTCCCGTCAACTAAACAATGTCATCTGGCGGGCCCCAGGGGAAGAGCCTTCTCTGTGGCGGCCCCGGCCCTCTGGAATCAACTCCCCCGGGGATTAGAACTGCTCCCACCCTCCTTGTCTTCCGTAAACTACTTAAGACCCACCTATACAGCCAGGCATGGGGGATTTGAGACATCTTTTCCCCAGGCTTATTATAATTTATGTTTGGTATGTATGTGCTGTTTGGTTTTTAATTATGATAGGGTTTTTAGTTTTTTAACATTAGATTTGTGCCATTATAATATTGTTTTTATCGTTGTTGTGAGCCGCCCCGAGTCTTCGGAGAGGGGCGGCATACAAATCTAATAAATTATTATTATTATTATTATTATTATTATTATTATTATTAATATTAATTATTTATTATATTCTTTCTGACTCTCTATGAATCCAAACAAAGTTTGTTTGATAAAGTCTATATCACTGATCTTTACAGATGTTTTGCTGGTATTTATTTTGCTTATATTTTGCATTTGTCCATCATGTTCTGCTTCTGTTCCTTGCAGTATTTGAAGATGCAGATCTCAGCCTGGTTATCCCATCTGCCCTCTTTGCAGCTGTGGGTACAGCAGGCCAGAGGTGTACAACTGCCAGGAGACTGGTAAACAATTCTTAATATCTTTGTGTATTTTGATATCTGAATTGATGGACTGATAGAGAGGTAGAGAGACAGAGAGACAATAGTTATATAGACAGATCTCTGACTCATTCTCTTCATATCTTCTGCACAATCTGGATAGTAATTATCAATTTGTACATACTACTGCTTCTAGCCCCTGCAAATATACTGTAATATTTTCCCATGGAGATATTTTTTACTTCCTGTCTTATTTTCTGTTCAGTTTAGAACAAAATAATACAAAGTTTATATAACTTTTACCCCAGTTATAAGGAATAATGTATCAATAGTATCTTGTACTCCTTCTTCTCAAATGTATTTCAATTCTATCCTGAATTGCCAAATATCAAACTGAAAATAAAATGCTTAAGTATACTCAGACACATAAAAGTGGAGAAAGGTTATTTGTCATAGCTTTACAAAAGTCAGACTTTAGAAAAATCTGGAAGATCTTCAGAAGATACCATAGTTTTCCCTAGAATGTCGAAGTTCTGCTGGTTTTGCCAATAATATTCATGACTTTCTGCTTAGTTTTTGCATGAAAGCATCCATGATGAAGTGGTGGAAAAACTCAAGAAGGCATATGCTCAAGTCCGTATTGGAGATCCATGGGATGGTAAGAGCTTAGTTTTATTCATAGAAATAGACTGTGATAGTTCTTGGCTAAAATCTAACTACTTTTAGTGTTGTGTTCTGGCCTCTTTAGAGAACTTTTTCCTTTGTTTATAACCATGCCCTGATGTATTATTTTCATTTTCATACACAAATAACTATGTATACAACAAAGTTGATTCAAGCAGTTCGAGGTATAGCCATGAATTGTTTAAATGAATGTAATGGATTTCTCCTTATATTCTTATACATTTTATTTGGATTTCACTTGGCAGCAAACACCTTATATGGTCCTCTTCATACAAAGCAAGGAGTTAAGATGTTCCTTGATGCAGTAGAAGTAGCCAAACAGCAAGGCGGCTCTGTTGTCTATGGTGGGAAGGTGATTATTCTCTTCTTCTTTTTTTGACATAACATGAGTTTTTATTGATTAGCTATTGTGCCATATCAAAATGCAAAGTTCCAGAAACAAATTATTCTTAAAATTTGATAAAACAATCTGAAATTGAATTTAATATAATACAATTGAAAATGAAATTGGAATAAAATATGGTTTAAAATGAAGATGGAATAGAATACATTCTAAAATTAAATTGAACAAAATATAATAGTTTAAGATATAGATAAGATATGATAAAATTACAATTTGACGTTTACATAAATAAATAGAGAATTGTTGCGACCATCCAGTGAGAGCCTAGCAAAGTTCCTTGGAGACCCTGGAAAGTGACATTATTCATCTTTGGGGTCTGTGTATAGTTTGGCCTCTACATTCAGGGTGTTGCGTCACCAGAACCACCAGCTGAAGATGAGGAAGTGGCCTCCATCACTGTAACCTCCATACAGGAATTCATCAATTCCCACATCACCACAATTGATGAAAGACGATGTCAGACCCTCAGCCCTGGTCAACAATGTGATGGTTGCCGCAATTTGTCCAACCATTACATTGTCGTGCAAGGTAGAAGGTCTGACATCCTTCATTCACCAACCATGGTAATGTTGGGGTTGATGGATTTGGGGATGTGGGGTTCCACAGTGATTATGGCAGCCTCCACATCTTCACTTCATGGCTCTGGTGACACTTGCAGACACCAATTTATGGGAAGATGAGGTGAAGGATGGTAAACAGGAGACCGGCAACACCATGTCTGCCTCAGGGCCGCCCTCTCCAAACCCTCTTCCGGTAGCGCTGTCGGGAAGGTGATTATTCTCATTTACATCTGTAAAATAGAACATAAAAGCAGTGGTGTCGAAGAATTCTATCGTTGCTTTTATCCTTCACCTGATAAATAATCTTCACCTTCATATTTTGTTTCACAAGGTTTAACCACATATATAAACATTGTACAAAATGTTTATATAACCTGTAGTAATGTACACTTTATCATGCTTGAAGGATATCAATCCAAGAAGTGGCATTTTGTTGAATTTAGTCAATTTGAGCACAATCGTCCTCTTTAATACTTGAACAGGTGAACAACTGGAATTTCCGAGGCAGACTAGAAAGTTAAAAAAATACATTGCTGTGGAGGAGTGCCGTTTGTCACTACAAAATAAAGATACACAGATTTGTCCTTGAGGTTTTCAGTTTAACTTGACTTAAAAGAGACCTCATACTTGTAGATACAGATTTCTACAAAATTGAAACAGAGCAGTGACTTGCTTTTGACTGTATGAAGCCCAGTTACAGGAGGCTGAGAAGGACCAGCTTCTTGGGTCTTGCTGCCTACTCTTGAGTACCCTTCTAGTCTGATATCACAGGCTTTCCTATAGTAATCTACCTTTATTATTCTTATTTGGCATGAGTAGGGTTATTACTAGGGGTGGGTTTCTCACAGTTATGACCGGTTCGCCCAACGGTAGTGACCCGCTGGTGATGTCATGATGACATCACCAAAATACATCGGTTGATGCCGGTCTGTGAGTGCCACTACTTTTGGTTTGTTTTTTTGAATTTTTTTCAAAACTTTTTTTTAAAAAAATTCCTTCTGAGCATGCGCAGAAGCCAAGTTCTAGCACTGTGCATGTGGTCACCATCTTGTTTTTGGATTTATTTTTATTTAATTTATTTATTTTTCCTTCTGAGCATGTGCAGAAACCAAGTGTCTGGCACTATGCATGCATATTCGTTACTGCACAGGCACATGCGAGGGAACAAACTGTGAGATAAGTTGCGAGATAAGTTAGAACTCACCCCTGGTTATTTTTCTCTTTAAGAAGCTACTTCCAAAGAAAGGCAAATCACCTCTCTTGATAAATTTTTTGAAGACTTACCGTAGTTTTCAGATGTGCTGGAGTATAAGACGCACCTTAGTTTTTGGGGAAGAAAATAAGGAAAAGAATCTGGCTAGCATCCTTAGTCTGGTCAGCTTCAGCACATTATTTTATCCCCTGGTTAGGGCTTTAAAAAAACTTTATTTGGAGAGAGTAACAATGAAAGAGCTTGCAAACCAGTAAGAGCTGGGAACATCATTATCACCTGGAAAGAAACATTCAGAGCAAGTAGAGCAATGGAAAAAACTCTGCAAAGACTTAGGGCTTGGAAAACATTCTTAGCAGAGAGTAACAATGAAAGAACATTGTTAGCAGCTAATTAGGGCTGAAAAAGAAGCTACATTCAGAGTATAAGATGCACCCAAATTATCAGTCTCTTTTAGGAAGGAAAAGGGTGCGTCTTATACTCTGAAAAATACGGTAAGTTATACAACTATGTTTCTGACACTTCTAACAAACGAATATTCAGTATTGTAGTTGCATTGTTGCTTTTAGGTATGGTTTGTGTGTTGCAACCCAGTTGTTGAAAGTATTTTATGCAGTAGATATTTTCATATGTAGAGATGTAATTGGCTGAAACTAGTGGTTTTTTAAAAATTCTCTTTTAACTTTAAGGTTATAGAGCGTCCTGGAAACTATGTTGAACCAACCATTGTGATTGGCCTTTCTCATAATTCTTCAATTGTGCATACAGAGACATTTGCTCCTATTCTCTATGTGCTCAAATTTAAGGTAAGTAAAACAGCTCTTCAGGTTAGATACTCGCCAGGTTTTATCAACCTGAAATCCAAAGGACTACAATAACAGTGTTGGACGTTATTGCAGCTATGTGAGTTTTTCTCCTGTTTTGGAGTGCACTAAATATCTCAAGTGCTTAGGAATTGTTGGTGGCAGTCCCCTAGAATTATCCAAGGACATTGTATAGGAGACATTGAGAGGTTAGTGCTATGATAAGGCCTATGTTCTGGACCAATTTGATGAGTTCAGTGAACTCAGCAAAAGTGAGAATTTCATCATAATACTCTTGCCTTATAGTTTAAAGCACACTTCAGTCTTTTTGTGACTTTACTAGGCCTTGCACATAGTTAAAAGTTTTAGAAGTTCTGGTTTATCATCCTTGTGGTTATATTTAGTGCTGAAATCATGTATGGTTTTTTATTTATTTTGCTTTCTAGACAGAGGAAGAAGCTTTTGGTTGGAACAATGGTGTGAAACAAGGCTTGTCCAGCAGCATCTTCACTAAGGATTTGGGCAGAATATTCCGATGGCTAGGGTATGAATTCTCCCTTTTCTTTAAAAGGGAAAATATGAATCTGCTTAAAATATATAAGATGACAACTTTAGTTGTTGAATTTTTATTTTTCCGCTTCTTAGACTATTTATATACAACACACAGCCATTAATGTCTAAACTGCTGGCAACTAAGTTATAATGCGCTGCGCTATGTCACTTCCAGAGCTCATATGCCTGCGAGTTAGCTGATTTTTGGTCTTCTTTTCAGCTGTTTTCGCTCTTCCCAGGCTTCAGGAGAGCCTCCTGAACCCTGGGGACGGCAAAAAAAAATGGCCCAGTCTGGAGGCTTCAGTGAGGCCTGTGTGTATGCACTGGGGGTCCAATGCAGGGTTGTACATATGCACAGGGATTAGGGGTTGTGTGCATGCACAGAGAGAGGGCATTGCATTTAAGGGTGTGGGCACAAAAGTGCACGCTATTGCGCTTTTGCACACCTCTTTATTTACTTACTTACTTACTTACTTACTTACTTACTTACTTACTTTACTTACTTTACTTACTTATTTATTGGATTTGTATGCCACCCCTCTCTGCAGACTCGGGGCGGCTAATAACAGTAATAAAACAGCATATAATAATAATCCAATACTAAAAACAGTTAAAAACCCATTATTATAAAAACCAAACATACATACAGACATACCATGCATAAAATTGTAAAGGCCTAGGGGGAAAGAGTATCTCAATTCCCCCATGCCTGGCGGCAGAGGTGGGTTTTAAGCAGCTTACGAAAGGCAAGGAGGGTGGGGGCAATTCTAATCTCTGGGGGGAGTTGGTTCAAGAGGGCCAGGGCCGCCACAGAGAAGGCTCTTCCCCTGGGTCCCGCCAAGTGACATTGTTTAGTTGACGGGACCCGGAGAAGACCCACTCTGTGGGACCTAACTGGTCGCTGGGATTCGTGCTTGGCACTCGAGCTATAAGAAGGTTGCCAAGACCCTGAAACTGAGCTGCAGCACGGGAGACAAGACAATATATTGGTTTAACAGGACAGGTTCCACTCAGAACAGGCCTCGCTTTGGTTGACCAAAGAAGTTGAGTGCCTGTACTCAGCGTCATATCCAGGGGTTGGTTTGGGAAAATAGACGTATGAGTGCTGCCAGTATTTCTGAAGAGGTTGAAGAGGTGGGGGATCAACCTGTCAGTGTTCAGACCATATGCTGTATGGTCTGCAGGGGTGTCATCCCAGAAAGAAGCTTTTTCTAAAGAAGATGCACAAGAAAGCCCGCAAAAGGTTTGCTGAAGACAAGTAGACTAAGAACATGGTCTGGAACAATGTCGTTTGGCGGAGCCCAGGGGAAGAGCCTTCTCTGTGGCGGCCCCGGCCCTCTGGAACCAATTCCCCCTGGAGATTAGAATGGCCCCCACCCTCCTTGCCTTTCGTAAACTCCTTAAAACCCACCTCTGTCGTCAAGCGTGGGGGAACTGAGACATCTCCCCCTGCCTATGTAGTTCTAGTGCATGATATGACTGTATGTATGTTTTTTATATTGGGGTTCCTTGCTTTTAGATTTTTAAATATATAATTGTTATCTTAGATTTTAATTATTAGATTTGTCAATATATATTGTTTTTATCACTGTTGTGAGCCGCCCCGAGTCTGCGGAGAGGGGCGGCATACAAATCTAATAAATAATAATAAAATAATAATAATAATAATAACCATGGTCTGTGGCCCAATGAGACCAAGTTACACTTACTTGGTTCAGATTGTGTCAAGCGTGTGTGGTGGCAACCAGTTGAGGAGTAGAAACACAAGTGTGTCCTGCCTACAGTCAAGCATGGTGGTGGGAATGTCATGGTCTGGGGCTGCATGAGTGCTGCTGGCACTGGGGAGCTACAGTTCATTGAGAGAACCATGAATATCAATATGTACAGTGACACGAAGCAGAACATGATCCCTTCCCTCTGGAGATTGGGCCACAGGGCAGTATTCCAACATACTCCGAGTCTTCGGAGAGGGGCGGCATACAAATCGAATAAATAATAATAATAAATAATAATAATAATAACATGATAACAACCCCAAATACACCTCTAAAATGACCACTACTTTGCTAAAGAAGCTGACAGTAAAGGTGATGAACTGGTTAAGCATGTCTCCAGACCTAAACCCTATTGAGCATCTGTGGAGCATTTGGAAATGGAAGATGGAGGTGCACAAGGCTTCTAACATCCATCACCTCCGTGATGTCATGGAAGAATAGAAGAGGATTCTAGTGGCAACCTGTGAAGCTCTGGTGAACCTTATGTCCAAGAGGGTTAAGGCAGTGCTGGAAAAATATTGGTGGCCACCCAAAATGTTGACACTTTGGGCACATTTGGACATTATCACTTAGGGGCATACTCACTTTTGTTACCAGCAGTTAATGGCTGTGTGTTGCGTTATTTTGAGGGGACAGCACATTTACACTGTTATACAAGCTCTATACCCACTACTTTACATTGTAGCCAAGTGTAATTTCTTCAGTGTTGTCACAGCAAAAGATATACAGTAATACCTCATGATACGAACTTAATTGGTGCAAGGAGGAGGTTGTAAGACAAAAGGTTCATAAGATGAAACATTGTTTCCCATAGGAAACAATGTAAAGTCAATTAATCCGTGCAACCAAAATCCCCCTGGCAAAAAAACAGCTTTCGGCGACTGCTGGGAAGCCGCACGGCTGTTTTAAAAGGTGACAGCCAGCCTGGGGGGCTTCCCAGCACCCCCTGAACCCGGGTTCGGGGTTCGGGGGGGTGCTGGCAAGCCCCCCAGGCTGGCTGCGACCTTTTAAAACACCCGCGCCACTTCGCAGCTGTCTCCTGAAGCCGAACGCGGAAGTTCGGCTTTAGCGTTCGGCTTCAGGAGACAGATGGGAAGCGGCGCGGCTCTTTTAAAAGGTCGCAGCCGGCCTGGGGGGCTTGCCAGCACCCCCCCGAACCCCGAACCCGGAAGTTCGGCAAAAGTTCGGGGTTCGGGGGGGTGCTGGCCAGCCCCTCAGGCCGGCTGCGACCTTTTAAAACACCCGCGCCGCTTCCCAGCTGTCTCCTGAAGCCGAACGCTAAAGCCGAACTTCCGCGTTCGGCTTCGGGAGACAGCTGGGAAGCGGCGCGGGTGTTTTAAAAGGTCGCAGCTGGCCTGAGGGGCTGGCCAGCACCCCCCCGAACCCGGAAGTTTGGCAAAAGTTCGGGGTTCGGGGGGGTGCTGGCAAGCCCCCCAGGCCGGCTGCGACCTTTTAAAACACCCGCGCCGCTTCCCAGCTGTCTCCTGAAGCCGAATGCTAAAGCCGAACCTCCGCGTTCGGCTTCTGGAGACAGCTGCGAAGCGGCGCGGGTGTTTTAAAAGGTCGCAGCCGGCCTGGGGGGCTTCTCAGCACCCCCCCGAACCCCGAACCCAGAAGTTCGGCAAAAGTTCGGGGTTCGGGGGGGTGCTAGCAAGCCCCCCAGGCTGGCTGCGACCTTTTAAAACACCCGCGCCGCTTCGCAGCTGTCTCCTGAAGCGGAACGCTAAAGCCGAACTTCCGCGTTCAGCTTCGGGAGACAGCTGGGAAGCGGCGCGGCTGTTTTAAAAGGTCGCAGCTGGCCTGGGGGGCTTCCGAGCAACCTCCCGAACCGAACCCGGGGTTCAGCAAAATTTTACCTCTTCTTACGAACTTTGTTCGAGTTACGAACCGGCGTTCGGGAGGCTTCTGGGAAGCCCCGCCGCCCGGCTGTTACCTTTTAAAACAGCCGCCCGGCTTCCCAGCAGTCTCCGAGCACCCGTTCGTAACTCGAAAAAAGTTCGTAAGAAGAGGCAAAATTTTTCTGAACCCCGGGTTCGTATCACGAGTTGTTCGTAAGACGAGGGGTTCGTATCTTGAGGTACCACTGTACTTAAACATTTACCAAATGTGAGGGGATGTACTCAGTTCTGTGACATACTGTACACGGTGTGTCCAAAGTCAGGTTTTATAGACAAACTCCACAGAATATAGACATAAATTTATGGTATAAATAAATGTAATGCTTGAATTGATTTTATTTTCTTCTAAATTTTCTAAATAAATAAGTAAATAAGTAGTGCTTCCTTTATTCTCTTGTGGTGTTTCTCAACTTTGCTAACTTTAAGATATGAGCACGTCTCAGAATTTTGGGAGTTGAAATCCATGTATCTTAAAGTCGAGGAACACTTGTTTAACTCACGATCTTTGTATATTCATACAAAGAGGTGAAAACAAATATTAATCAGTAAAGAAACTGTTCTATGGGGCCTGACCTTTGGAACACATTGTTTATTTCTAAAAAAAAATTAATTTAAAAAGCCCAAACACAAACTAGCAAGCATAGAAATGAATACAGTGTTCCCTCAATTTTCGCGGGGGATGCGTTCCAAGACCGCCCGCGAAAATCGAATTTCCGCGAAGTAGAGATGCGGAAGTAAAAACACTTTTTTTGGCTATGAACAGTATCACAAGCCTTCCCTTAACACTTTAAGCCCCTAAATTGCAATTTCCCATTCCCTTAGCAACCGTTTAGATTATTACTCACCATGTTTATTTATTAAAGATTATTTTAAAAAATACTTATTAAAGGCAGACGAAAGTTTGACAATGACATATGATGTCATCGGGTGGGAAAAACCGTAGTATAGGGGGAAAACCCGCAAAGTATTTTTTAATTAATATATTTGAAAAACCGTGGTGTAGACTTTTCGCGAAGTTCGAAACCGCGAAAATCGAGGGGACACTGTACACACTTTTAAAAAGGGATAAACAGATTCGAAAGAAAATAAAACTTTGAAGGTTACATAAGAATGTACAGTATCAATGTGGTATCTCTTTATTCACATATATACAGTAATACCTCATGATACGAACTTAATTGGTGCAAGGAGGAGGTTCGTAAGACGAAAGGTTCGTAAGACGAAACATTGTTTCCCATAGGAAACAATGTAAAGTCAATTAATCCGTGCAACCAAAACCCCCCCCCCCCCCGCAAAAAAACGGCTTTCGGCGACTGCTGGGAAGCGGCGCGGGTGTTTTAAAAGGTGACAGCCGGCCTGGGGGGCTTCCCAGCACCCCGGGTTCGGGGTTCGGGGGGGTGCTGGCAAGCCCCCCAGGCCGGCTGCGACCTTTTAAAACACCCGTGCAGCTTCCCAGCTGTCTCCTGAAGCCGAACGCCAAAGGCGAACTTCCGCGTTCGGCTTCAGGAGACAGCTGGGAAGCGGCGCGGGTGTTTTAAAAGGTCGCAGCCGGCCTGTGGGGCTTGCCAGCACCCCTCCGAACCCCGAACCTGGGTTCGGGGGGGGGTTGCTGGCAAGCCCCCCAGGCCGGCTGCGACCTTTTAAAACACCCGTGCCACTTCCCAGCTGTCTCCTGAAGCCGAACGCCAAAGCCGAACTTCCGCGTTCGGCTTCAGGAGACAGCTGGGAAGCGGCGCGGCTGTTTTAAAAGGTCGCAGCCGGCCTGGGGGGCTTCCCAGCAACCTCCCGAACCGAACCCGGGGTTCAGCAAAATTTTGCCTCTTCTTACGAACTTTGTTCGAGTTACGAACCAGCGTTCGGGAGGCTTCTGGGAAGCCCCGCCGCCCGGCTGTCACCTTTTAAAACAGCCGTGCGGCTTCCCAGCAGTCTCCGAGCGCCCGTTCGTAACTCGAAAAAAGTTCGTAAGAAGAGGCAAAATTTTTCTGAACCCCAGGTTCGTATCACGAGTTGTTCGTAAGACGAGGGGTTCGTATCTTGAGGTACCACTGTACATTTATATACACACACCTGTGTGATTTTAAAAAGTAAAGAGATTTTAAATATTTGTATAGATAGGGATAATCTGTTGTGGAAAACATTTTAATATAATCCAGAAATGGTATTTTGATTTGATGGAATTTATTTTTCACTATAGGGTTTCGCAAAGCTAGATTATATCTAGATTGTAAACCAATATTAGGATTTATTATGAAGGACTGTTCAGTGATTTTATTACTTTTTCCATTAAAAAGACCAGTTGGCTATTATTATTAAAGATAATAACATGTGCCAAGTTGTTTGCCAAGTCATTGTCACAGAAATATCAGAATGAATATGATACAATTTTAGCAAAATATAATGCCACCTATGGCTTATTATATTAGTAATTTCTAATGCTTTGCTGAAATAGATTTATGTGTCCTCCTATGCCTCAAAAGTGCAGATGAAATATTCTAAATTCATATCCCTGATAATTCTCTTGAAGTTTAATAATTTCAAAAGTACCTTATTCATACTAATTATCATTTAGTAAGCATCTTTTTCTTTCTCCCTAGGCCCAAGGGTTCAGATTGTGGAATTGTTAATGTCAATATCCCTACCAGTGGAGCTGAAATTGGAGGTGCATTTGGTAAGTTGTATAGGTATAGCTAAATCTCCATAATTTTGTTTCCCTGTACCAGGGGTCTGCAATCTTAAATACTCAAAGAACCAGTCGGATCCGTTTCCCCCAGAAAACAAGAACAACACCAGGAGCCATAAAACCTAGCTGGGCGTAGCCAACTCAACGTCACTCATTCCCAGTCACATGATCCCCCCCCCCCAGCCATGCCTACTCAACCGGTCATTAGAGCAGAGAACCAGGAACCACCAATCCTTCTCTCTCTCTCTCTCTCTCTCCCTCTCTCTCTTCCTCTCCCTCTCCTCTTCCCCTCTCTTCTCCCTCCCCCTCTCCCCCTCTCTTTTTATCTCTATATTCTCTTCTCTCTCTCCCCCTTTCTCTGTACCTCTCTGTCTCTCTCCCCTCCTACTCTCTATCTTCACCTCTCACTCTGTATCTCTCTATCTCTCCATCTTTCCCCCTTTTCTCTCCTTCTTTCTCTATATCTCCATCTCCCTCTCCTTCCCTTCTTTCCTTCCATCTATGTATCTCTGTATCTATCTCTGTATCTATCTCTGTATCTATCTATCTATCTATCTATCTATCTATCTATCTATCTATCTATCTATCTATCTAATCTCCCCCTTTCTCTTTATCTTTCTATGTCTCTTTCTCCCTCTTCCTTTTTATCTCCTCCCTCCCTCTATCTATTTCTCCCTCCTCTCTCTGTATCTCTCTCTCTGTATCTCTGGGTTTCTCCCCTCCTTTCTATCGTCCTTTGTATCTTTCTCTCTCCCTCTCTATTTCCTCCTCTCCCCTCTATATCTCTCTCTTGTCTCTCTTTCTCCCCTCTTTCTGCATGTATGTGTGTCTCTCTGTCTCTCTCTCTGTGTAGCTCTGTATCTCTCACTTTGTGTCTGTATCTCTTCTCATTCCCTTGGAAAGCCCAGCAAGCTCTTTGCTACTCCTTTTCATTCTTCTTTTTGGAAATCCAAGCTGGCTGAGGAACAAGGATGAGTTGCCCCTTTGGGTGACCCTTCTCCTCCTCCTCTTCTGACCCCTGGGCCAGCTGTGGTGGGGACAGGAGTATGCGCATAAGAAGGGAGGCCCTCAGGTGAGCAGCGGCCCATCTTATGGACACCTTGGCTGTGCTTTGGCCGAGCCTGCCCACTTCCTTGAGGAGGGTCTCCCCACTTGTGCACACCTTTCCAGCCCTGCCACAGCCAGCCAGGGGAGAAGGAGGAGGAGGAGGGTTGTCCACTGCGGTTTGTGCTCATTCCTCATCCAGTCCAGATTTACAAAAAGAAGAAAGAAAAGGAATAGTAAAGAGCCTCAAGGCCAGCTTGTCAAGCCTCGGCTTTCCTGACCCTCGGGTTGGGTGTGCGAGGTTCAGCAAGGCCAGCCCCCTTTTCCCGCTGTCCTGAACTTAAAGCTGTAGCTGGGTGCTGCAGGCCTGTCTCTTTTTCAGTTGTCTCCTCCTCCCGGATTCAATTCCCATCCTGCCAGCCTCATGTTAGTGAGGACAGCATTAGTTGTGGCCAGGTTGGCCCAGTGCTGGGGCATTGAGTGTAGAGCAGGTTGTGCATCTCCCCAAGTGACCGAGACACACCCAGCACCAAGAGGGCCTGGAAGAAGCTCCAGTAAGAGTGAGGTGCCAGAGAATCAGCTCTGGCTGCTTCTATGTCCCACGCAGTTGACCTTACCTTTTCAGGCCAGGTGAGGAATGATAGACTGGGGAGGGGCCAGCCTGTGATGGGACAGGGAGCCACAGCAAAGAGCCCAAAGAGCCATAAACACCCTCCCTATACTTAGAACAAGTGCTTATAAATGTTTCAGGTTAATTCTTTTCTCCAATTGCATGGAAATCAGAAATACATCGGCTTCATATGCCAAATTATCTCTGCAGAGTGTGTTAAGTAATGATTGAACAAACTACTTTTTTGGGGCATGTTAATAGGGATCTGCACTTGGATTTCTTTGTAAACAATTCACACTTCTGCACTCAACTCTCTCCCTTGATAGTAGGATTGCAAACAATTAATTTTTCAAGAATTGGATACTACTTCATGGCCTCACGTGATGATACAAGTATCTCCTGGTTCCCTATCTCTTAAGATTGCTGACATCTCATGAAATTTAATAAACTAGTTTGGAATTTGGACGAAATATATATTTAATTTGTTGTTTAACTTGGATAGATGTCAGGTATATTGGAGGATACACCCTGGAATGTTTGGGAAAATGTATTGTTCCATCTGATGAAATTATTCTGAAAGTAATCTGTGTTGAAGAATTTGCAGATTACAAATGGTTCTTGTTTAACGTTTAGTGACCAGCAAAAAATACAAAAGGACTTGGGACACATGCCTGCAGTTGCAGAGGTTCTTGCAGAGTTTCCACAGCCACATAATTATGATTGTGCTTGGCAATCCATTCACAGTTAATGATAGATTGTCAAGCACCCCACAATTATGGGATCACCATTTGCAGTCTTCCTGGAAAAATCAGCGGGAAAGCCAGTAGGGAAGGTTGCAAAATGCCTTCCACTGGGTCTGATAAAAGCCTAGTCTGAAATCCAAACAGGATTTTGGCACAAAACATTTGCAACATGGAGTGTTTGGAGCTAGCCTGCAGAAGTAGGAACACCAGAGTCCCCCTGCCTCCACCAATAATCCAAGCTTTTTTCTCCAGGGTTGTACTGGATTTGCCACTCCCTCTCCCACCAATGCCCAGAAGGGAACTTCAACATGCTTTGAAAAGGTTTCATTTTTATGAGACCTAGAACTGCAAAGTAGCTCTGCTCGGTTTTAGAAATACATAGAAACATATAAGTCTGATGGCAGAAAAAGACCTCATGGTCCATCTAGTCTGCCCTTATACTATTTTCTGTATTTTATCTTAGGGTGGATATATGTTTATCCCAGGCATGTTTAAATTCAGTTACTGTGGATTTATCTACCACGTCTGCTGGAAGTTTGTTCCAAGGATCTACTACTCTTTCAGTTTCTATTCTTTCTCCTTTTCTAGGGGGTAATAAACATACAGGCGGTGGAAGGGAATCTGGTAGTGATTCATGGAAGCAGTATATGAGGCGATCTACCTGGTAAGATTTTGAAGAGTTTATAAACTATTTTTCCATAATTTCCTCCAGATACTTTTGTAATTTCTCACGTCTACCTCCAGCGTATCAGGTTGATGATACGTGGTGTAAATGTTCTCCTAATCACTCTAAAGTTTGGAAGAGAAATTAATAAAAAGCAGAATCTCCTTAGAAAATGTTTTTTTAAAAAATTAATGTGAGGAAGGGAAATATTAAGTGCACAAGATATTATGCAACACATTTAATTAATTTAGTTGACATTTCATTTAATCCCAGCGACCGATTAGGTCCCACAGAGTGGGCCTTCTCTGGGTCCCGTCAACTAAACAATGTCGGTTGGCGGGCCCCAGGGGAAGAGCCTTCTCTGTGGCGGCCCCGACTCTCTGGAACCAACTCCTCCCAGAGATTAGAACTGCCCCTACTCTCCCTGCCTTCCGTAAACTCCTTAAAACCCACCTTTGCCGTCAGGCATGGGGGAACTGAAACACCTCCCCCGGGCATATACAATTTATGCATGGTATGTTTGTGTGTGTGTTTGTTAATAAATGGGGTTCTTTTAAAATCTTTTAAAATATTTTAAATTTATTTGGATTTGTCATGATTGCTGTATCTTGCTGTGAGCTGCCCCGAGTCTGCGGAGAGGGGCGGCATACAAATCTAAATAATAAATAAATAATAAATAAATTGTAAAACTGAATTAAATCAAATTTAGTTCTCACTTGGACCATGACTATTTTTGGTTAGTAAGCATGTCCCTCAAAAGTTAAGGTTGACCTCCTTTTGTGTTTCTCTACTGCACATTTAAGGCAATGCAGTAATTCTAAATTTAGGATTTGCAGCAAACTATGCTTATTCAGCTAATTTTCTTGCAGATGGGACTAGTATACTCTGCTAAGAATTGTAATACTGTAATTTTACCTTAAACATAATGGTATATCTGAACTCAGAATGAATGGATGAATATATATAAGCTATGATGCTCCTTCAATATACCAGGGTGATTCGACACAAAAAAACCATGTAATCCTTCCCTGGTACAAAGCTGAAGGGATTAGATACTGTAGCCTAGAGGTTAATTCTCTGCCCTACAAGGCAAAGGCTGCAAGTTCAAGTCCCAGTGAGGGTATGGCTAGCCTGATGAGGCCAGAACAAGGCAGAAATAGATCTATCCTAGTCTCCCTTACTTTTCAAATTCAGCAAAAACGTGACATACTGTATATATGAGTGCGGTTACATACATACATGCATACATACATGCATACATCCTTCCTCCTCCTATTTCCATCACAAAAACCTTCTAAAGTGAGTTGGATTCAGAGAAAGTGGCTGACCAGAAGTCACCCAGCCGGCTTTCATGCTTAAAGTAGTACTAGAATTCAGAGTCTACTGGTTCTAAGCCCAGGACCTTAACCATTACACCAAATTCGCTCTTTTTAATTTTAATGTTTCTTTTTAATTCAGAATAGCAACGTAATATCTAGTAGATTTAACAATGGAAGTAAATATCAAAATGGCAGGATGAAACAATAGAAGGAAAATATAGGAATAATTCTTAACAATTCTGTATTTTACCATAGAACAAGTTATGTGTGTGTGTATGTTAGTATAGGGTTTTTAAAAAAACTTTTAATATTTTAATTAATTGGATTATGTATTGGATTGTTTTTTCACTTGTTGTGAGCCGCCCGAGTCTTCGGAGAGGGGCGGCATACAAATCCAAATAATAAATAAATAAATAAATATGTAGAACCATCAGATTTCAATTAGTGAACCATTCTGAATCCTAAGGCTTCAGGATTTGTTTAATTAAAAAAAAAAGAATAAAATTATGTATCACATTAGAGGAAATATGCATAGCTTTTCCAAAACAGGAATATTTCAGGATAGAACATTCTACGCACCCTCCTAGAAAGCACATATATATATGTTGCTGTCTCCTGTATGTCTAAAAACCATGATTGATTATTCTAGAAACTCTATTTGAGATAGCTGCATATTTAGTTTTGTCTAGATGGACTTTTTCTAAAATCTGCATATCTTTAAGTTTTCTGTTTTATCTTTCAGCACAATTAATTACAGCAAAGATTTGCCTCTTGCTCAAGGAATCAAATTTAATTAAGAGGCAGGTGGAAACACTACCCTTGGTGAACCTTGCAGTAAGAAACCAAACATCTATTGATTTCTACCTGAAATATCGAGCATCAAGAGTGTTTGTAACTGCTGCAGTAGTCTGAATGAGAAAATTCAAATTATCTTGTGTACGCCAATCATGTTAATAATGTGCCCAGACTCTGATTCTGTACAGTGGAGGGCAGATGAAAAGTTTGGCAGTGAAGTACAATTTGGATTATGAGCTACAAAATTTGGATTATGAGCTGCACAAATCCTAAAATCCTATCTTTGCCACATTGGCAGTGCAATGGCAGCCAATGTGTACGGAAATAATTTATATGATACTGGCTTCACTGCAGAAATAAACTTTATAAAGCTCTTGTTATTATGGAGTACCTGTTTATTTATTTATGAAAAATGTTCTCTCTCTCTCTCTCCTTTTTTTGGGGGGGGGGAGAAAAACCACAGTATCTTCCTTCAAATAAAATCTTGCACTGTATTACAGAGGATTATTTTTAGAGTAGAATTTTCAACCTACCGTGTTTCCCCGATAGTAAGACAGTGTCTTACTTTCTTTTTACCCCCAAAAGCCCCACTAGGTCTTACTTTCGGGGTATGTCTTACATACCCCCCCCCCTGCCGTTTCCCGCCTCCACTCACCAAATTGACAGGGTGAAGTCGGGAAGACCCAGGGAAGGTTTCTTCGGCCGCCCAGCAGCTGATCTGCTCGGCAGCGCGGCAGCAGCCCTGGCGGCGGTTCCCTCCGCTTTGACGGCGCTGGTCCGCTCACTCGTCCCCGCAACCGACACGCTTCCCCGACACGCGTCTGGAGGGGAGGAGCCGCTCTGCGCAGTTGGGCAGCCCTGCCTGCCGGAAAGGAGGCGGGCAAAGGAGGGCGCAGCTCCGGCCGCCCGCTCGGCTCGCTTCTACAACTTCGGACCAGCGCCGTCCTTCGCCTCGCATTTCCGGGTTGGCGAGCCTGGATTGTTTGTCCTGCGAGCGCTGGTCCCCGCTAAGCCTTCTGCGCCTGACTCGGCGAGGCGAGAGGGAAGAAGGAGAAGCGCAAGTGGATGCGGAGCGCCCAGGAGGCATTTATCCGTCCAGACGCGTGTCGGGGAAACGGGTCGGTTGCGGGGACGAGCGAGCGGACCAGCGCTGTCAAAGCGGAGGGAACCGCCGCCAGGGCGCCGCAAACTGCTCCAACGCCTCCCTCGCTTTTAGTACCGTGTTTCCCCGAAAGTAAGACATATGTCTTACTTTCGGGGTATGGCTTATATTAGCCGACCCCCCTGAAACCCCCCATATGTCTTACAATCGGGGGGTCTTACTATCGGGGAAACACGGTAGTCTTGCAATTCTCCACTTGCACTGCTTCGGAAAGTCCAACATGGGTTAATCTTCAGCCTTGCTGGAAGGGACTGAGTTAAAAATTAGCATAAATAACTGGTCCAACCCCCATGCTGCCCTTCCTGGGTCAGTCTAAAAAACTCAGTCATAGTGAAGGGACACATGAGTTTTCCTCCTATGACTCTTGTAGTCTAGGGGTAGTTGTAATTAGTTTTAATTAGTGAATTTGTTGTTTTTAAAATAAATTATGCATTTTACTAATGATTTCTCTCCTTCTGTTTGTTTTTCAGATATTTGGATGACTTACAGCGGCGGAATGGGGCCCCTGCTCTGCGGAGTAACGCCCTTACATCGGTTTCCCAGGTCGGAGCCTCTTCCCTGCGTGGGTACAGCTCCCAGGACCGGGTGTCGCCAGCGAAAGAGGTCCCCGGCCTGCGCGGCCATACCTCTGTTCGGAGCGACTTTATGAGGCTCACCATGTCGGAGCAGATGGAGGAATTTTAAATTTCCCGCCAGAATCCGCCGCTTGAAATCTGGAGCCGAGAGAACGCCGCCGGATCGGAACAGTCGGGCGAGCCCTATTGCCGCCAGAGACGGCCAATTTAAGGGCGCGGCCATTGAAAGCATGGCGCGCCGCACAGGGAGTCGCCATTTTCAAACCTCCCTGGAGGAGTTGGCTTCCGCCCGCCATGTTTAAGGGATTGACGGACATCCCGATTTTCCCTCAATGGAGGAGGATGAGGCCGGATATCCTGTCTCAGACAGGAAGAGGCGGCTTTTAATTAACGGCGGCCATTTTTTCGCACGGAAAACTTAGCAACAAACGCAGCAAAAATCCCTCGGCTGCAGTTTGCAATATTGGAGGCTCGGAATCTTACCCAATGGCTGACCTCCCACAACAGGGGACAGCAGAGCCCCCGGCAGTAAAGCCCAAGGAGAAGTCACACTCCTCCAAAGCGAAGGCTAAAAGCTTGCAATCTTCTACTGCACTGAGAGAAGCCGAGCGTCGGATTAAGGCGTTGGAGGATCAACTGGAGGCACAAAGGCAGACTACTAGCTCCCTGCCGGCAGGGCCAGGTCAGACTGTGGGGATGGTAACAGGGACCCCCCCCCTCCGAGGCTCCCAGAAGGAATTGGGTTGGCTACCAATAAAGATTGGTCACCAGATAGGTTTGGGGGCCCATCCCAGGTGGCAGAGCCAGCAAGGCCCGAATTCACCAGGCCCTCTTCTGCCTCTTCTGCATGGCATATGGCATCTCAACCATTACCAACAGCCACCTTTACCCCAACAGCTGCGGGACTCAGATCTTCCCCAGATACCTGGCAACACCTACCTCCAGCCCTGCAGGACATGATCGCTTCTGCGTACTCTCATGGCATAGCAGCTGGGGTGCAACAGTACACAACAAGTGCCCCTCCTGCCTCCCCACGTCCTCCTCCCCCTCCACCCTCGCTGCAGAGAAATATCTGGGCAGCTCCAGCTCCCCCGTCTCCTGCTCACGAGTCATTCCAAGAGGATCCTGCATTCAGGGGACAGGGCTCAGAACCAGATGATGGCCTTTCTGAGGATGAAGGGGTACCCCCAGAACCACCAGCTTATACTGGGCTTTTTAGGCCCTCTATATTTCGTGTCCTCCTTAATAAGGCTAAACTGGCGGTCGCTTTGGGCACCCCTGAGAAGCCCACAGACCCAACATTGGCTCCTCAACCAGCCTCAAGAGTGCTCACTGAGCCCCAGAGGGATGCAGACCTCATACCTTCTCCTAAGCTTCTTCTGGACAATGTTAAAAGACCTTGGCAATATCCAGCGGGCACCTTGGGCCCAACAGCCTCTGAGCGTAAATTTTACGCCTTCGAGACGGAATTGGAAAATTTGCTGGAATTCCCAGCTGTAGACGCTCCAATTGCAGCCCTGGTGTCCAACGCGCTTGTTCCCTCTGAGGTGGCAGATGGCTTGAAACCAGAGGACCGCAGAGCAGAAGGGATAAATAAGAAAGCGCACCAGATGTCAGCATGGGCCCTTAAAGCAGCCTCAGCAGCATCATTTTTTAACAGGGCTTCAGTCCTATGGCTCCAAGAGATGCTAATGAAGTTAGGACCTGAAGATGGTCGCCTGAGGCAAGATCTTAATAAGTTGCTAGCTGCTGCAGAATTCTCTGCTGACGCCACTCTTTCGGCATCTCGCTTCTCCTCACGAGCCCTAGCAGCGAACCAATCATCTTGCCGCCTAATCTGGCTCCGAACCTGGCAGGCTGACGCCAAATCCAAATGGCGGTTGGCTTCGGCCCCATTTGATGGAGCAAAATTGTTCGGTGAATCTCTTGACAAAGTCCTCATAGAGGATAAAGATAAGAAGAAAGTCATGCCCCGAACCTACAGACGCCAGGAGAGGCGCACCACTCCGTATTTCAGACGCCAGCCCTTTCGGGCAGAGACCTCCTCCACTGCGCCCCAGGCTGGAAGGTCGTATACCCAAGGGTCGTACTCCCAGTCGTCCTACAGAGGAGACAGGGGAAACTTCGGAGATAGGAATAGGCAATTCCAACAAACAAGGAAGTCCTACAGAGGCTCTAACAGGGGAGGTTTTCGAAGGAACAAGTGACTTTTCCGAGACACTTCCCATAGGAGGACGGCTACAGCACTTCACCGCTTCCTGGGCCTCTATATCTACAGACACTTGGGCTCTAAACACCATAGCCCAGGGACTCACCCTGGAGTTTATTCAGAAACCACCAAACAGATTCCTGCAGTGCCCGGTACTGTTCAACAACCACAAGCGCAACCTCCTTTACCAAGAGATTCAGCATCTACTGACAATTGGGGCCATCAAGAGGGTCCCACCACACCAGTAGGGACAGGGGTACTATTCCATTGTGTTCATAGTGCCCAAGGCCTCAGGGGGTTGTCGCCTCATACTCAATCTGAAGCAGTTGAACTTGTATGTAAAATACCGCAGGTTCAAAATGCATTCATTAAAGACAATACTAGCTGCAATACGTCAACGGGACTGGCTGACGTCAGTAGACCTCAAGGAGGCTTACCTACATGTCCCAGTACATCCAGATTACAGAAGATACCTCCGGTTTTGTTTCGAAACCCAACACTTCCAATACAGGGCCATGCCCTTTGGCCTGTCGTCAGCACCCAGAACATTCACAAAGTTACTGGACATACTCACAGCAGAACTCAGGACACGTCCACTACGCCTTATGGCGTATTTGGACGATATCATCATATTATCCAGCAGTCCCAGTCGAGCCCGACACGACCTGGCAGAGACCATGAGAACACTAGAAGCCATGGGGTTCTCGATCAACTACCAAAAGAGTCATCTAGCACCAACCAGGTACTTGCCTCACCTGGGCACCAATATAGATACCATGACAGGGACAGTTTTCCTCTCCTCAGAACGTCAAACCAAGGTCAGAACCTTGGTCTCAGAGTTACAGCGCAACCGTGCAACGACACTAGCATCGCTATCTCAACTGTTGGGAGTTCTCATATCCTGCATAGACATTGTGCCCTGGGCCAGACTTCACACCAGGCCCCTGCAATGGTTCCTCATTCCCTTCCAAAGGAATCGAACCAGCCACTCCTCCAGAGTGGTAACGATTTCCCCACAAGTACGCCAATCACTCCCGTGGTGGAAATCATCAGCCCTCCTACAAGGGTCACCATTCCTGCCGCAACAAGAAGTGACTATAACAACGGACGCGAGTCTCTCAGGCTGGGGTGCTCACTCCAATGTGGGAGTGGCCCAGGGACTGTGGAGTTCAGAGGAGCTCGCATGCCAAAACATCAATTTTTTGGAACTCAGAGCGGTCCGCCTAGCACTCAGACGCTTCGCACCACACGTGAGGGGACGGAATGTTCGGATACTTACGGACAATGTGGCAACGAGGGCGCACATCAATCATCAGGGGGGCACGAAATCAGGTCGTCTGATGAGAGAATCCCAGTCGCTGTTCAAATGGGCAGAACAACATCTCACATCCCTACGGGCGGAACATATCTCCGGCACCTCGAACATACAAGCGGATTGGCTCAGTCGGACAACCATCGACCCGACCGAGTGGAGATTGAGCACAGATCTATTCATGGAGATCGTGCACAAATATAGGACACCAGAGGTGGATTTGTTTGCCACCCGTCACAACAGTCAGCTACCCAGGTTTTTCTCAAGGTTCCCTTCACCAGAAGTGGAACAGATCAATGCACTAACCTGCCCTTGGCCGGAGGGACTGCTTTATGCTTTTCCCCCCAATCTGCCTGATTCAGAGGGTAATAAACAAACTGATACTAGAACAATCAGAGGTACTTTTCGTGGCCCCGTATTGGCCCAGACGCCCTTGGTTTGCGGATCTCATGGACCTCTCAATCTCCTCTCCCTGGCGAATCCCACACCACAAGGTGGTACTAACACAGGGGTCAATTTGCCATCCAGAGCCCCAATGGTGGAGTCTTGCCGTGTGGCACTTGAGGGGGAGAGATTGAGGAACGAAAAGGTCCCAGATAGAGTGATTACCACCATCCAAGCGGCTCGTCGACCCTCCACGACACGAATTTATCAGGCAACCTGGAAAGCATATTGCTCCTTTTGCAGAGATCGGAATCAGAATCCCCAATCGCCATCGGTGATACAAATCCTGGAGTTCTTACAGGCAGGTTTGGACAAAGGATTATCACCTAACACACTTCGCAGACAAATGGCAGCAATTGCCACCATACTTAAAATGGATTTTTCTCGCCCGATCTCCCATCACCCATGGATTCGGGACTTTATTAAAGGGGCAGCAAACATCAGACCCCCGACCATACATCGTTTCCCTACATGGGACCCACCACTAGTATTGCAAGCCCTCACGGAGCCGCCATTTGAACCCTTACGGGACATTCCACTACGACTGTTATTACTAAAGACAGCCTTCTTAACAGCAATCACATCGGCAAGGAGAGTCTCCGAACTCGCAGCCTTATCAGTCAGACCGGATTTATGCATCTTCCACACAAACAGAGTGGTCCTGCGACCAGATCCTACCTTCCTGCCAAAAGTAAACACTATTTTTCACAGATCACAAGACATTGTTCTACCAGACTTTTGCACCCAGGGGTCTCACCCACTGGAGTTGAGATGGCACAAGTTAGATGTTAGACGGGCCATCAAAATTTATATAAGACGAACTAATACCTTCAGAAAGACGGAGGCCCTGTTTGTTTCATACTTTCCAGCCTCTATGGGAAACAAAGTAACCCCCAAGACGATTAGCTGTTGGATTCGTTCCTGTATCATCACTGCCTACAAAACAGGGTCCACACCAATACCTCAGGGCATTACAGCCCACTCAACAAGAAGTGCGGCCACATCAGCGGCCTGGGCAACACAGGCCCCGATCGACGATATTTGTCGTGCAGCAACTTGGACCGCACCGAATACATTCATTAGACATTATCGATTAGACACTTTCGCTTCCGCTGAAGCGGCCTTTGGATGCAGAGTACTGCAGAGAGTTTGCACTGATACTGCGCCCCTGGTCCAGCCTTCTCCCTCCCTAATAAGTTAACCTTGGGTACATCCCATGTTGGACTCTCCAAAGCAGTGCAAGTGGAGAAGAACCGTTGCACTTACCTGAACGGTCTTCTCGCTGCACTGCAAGGAGAGTCCAAACCCACCCGGCTATTTGGCCCAGGGTCACAGTGTTACTAATAGTTTGAGTTTTCATGCCAGTTTAATTGGTTCAATAAAGGTTTTTGGTTTACTAGCACTATGACTTCGTTTTATTATAAGACTGACCCAGGAAGGGAAGCATGGGGGTTGGACCAGTTATTTATGCTAATTTTTAACTCAGTCCCTTCCAGCAAGGCTGAAGATTAACCCATGTTGGACTCTCCTTGCAGTGCAGCGAGAACACCGTTCAGGTAAGTGCAATGGTTCTTCATAGCTGGTATGGTAGAAATTGTGGTCTTGTACATGTGGAGGGCACCAGGTTAGGAAAGGATAGTGTGATTTGCGGAATGAAGCGACATTCCTTCACCTTGAAACAGAACTGGCAGTTGGAGCAGAGTTGCATAAACAGTCTTAAACAAATAGTGACAAATTCTCCTTTAGGGTTAAGTTGAAACAATCAGCACGATAGCTTTGTTCTTGTTATACAAAAATTCCTTGAGCTTTTTTGAAGTTTTTGATGACCACTCAAAATGTTTTTATTATCCATTCAGGTACTAGAATCAGAATTTTGCTTTGAGAGCTATATTACATTATAGAAAGCTTAGAAGGGTGGATTTTAAGGCTTGTGGGAGGAACAGCTTATTTTCCCAAGCCTATTTTTAAAATTATATTTAAAAAGTTTAAATTATCACTTTAAAAGAATGAAGCAGGGCAATTTACAGTCATATCTCTGATTTTTCTATGTATGTGGATGAGAAGATTGCTAAAGCACATAATCTAGCAATCTCTGATGATAAAAGATCCATTTTTGATTTTGATTGTAAGATTACAAGATACCTGTTTTGTATGCTGTTCTGCAAATTAATATGCCCATCCATCTCATCAAGTTCAGGGCAACATGCAAAGCATAATAATAAAAACCATATAACGTTATCATAAATGAAAGACATTTTAAAAATATCAAAAATTACAAGAGAATAGCTGTCACTTGAAATATTGAAGATTCACTGTAGAATTCTCAAAGCTGATGGAAGAATTATGTTTTCAAGGTTTTCCATAGGGCAAGGATCCGGCAAACTTTATGTTGGAATGGGGTTGGGATGAAGAATGATGTTCCAGAGATAGAGACCACAACAGAAAAGGCACTGCATGCTGCATTGTTGCAAGATGGGAATCCTTAGTACTGGGGTCTCCAACCTTGGCAACTTTAAAACTTGTGGACTTCAACTCCCAGAATTCCTCAGTCAGCTGGCTGAGGAATTCTGGGAGTTGTCCATAAGTTTGAAAATTGCCAAGGTTGAAGACCCCTGCCTTAGTTGACAGGACATAGCATACCTTTTGCTTTACCTGATGCTACAGGTAGATGTGATCAGAAGGAGGGACATGGGCAGTTTTCAAATATGACAGAGAGAGAGAGGCCCTTAGATAATATAGTCCTATTCCATGTAGGACTGTAAATGTCAAACCCAACACCTTGAATTCCACCTAGAAGCAAGTTCAGAGGTGAGTTCCCCCTGGTTCAGACCAATTCTATAGAACTGGTAGTAACTTGGGGACCTGGGTCGCTGGAACCGGCAGCAACCCCAGCGTACCACGCCCCCAAGGGTCCTCGCTGGTTCTCTCGGCGCCATAGGCGCTACTATCTTGTTTTTTGCTTCTGCACACGTCCATAAATTTTTTAATACTGCGCATGCGTAGACAGTCATTTCTGGGCAATGGCGCACATGAGCAAAGCGCATACAAAATGTGCACTTCCATTGTGATGCAAACCAGTGGGGAAGGTAAGTAGAACCCACTCCTGAGCAAGTTGGCAGGAATGCAGCTCATGGAACAAAGGTGTAATGTGTGCCATCCTAGGGGTGCCCATATCTACGTAGCTGCATTCTGCACTAGCTGAAACTCCTGGATATTTTCCAAGGGCAGCTATATGACATGGGGCATGTTTAGAGTAATCCATTCTGGAGATGACCAGGACATGAAATATCTGAGTAATTAAAAGTAATTAATATTTGGACAGGATATGGGCTTGTTTTGTTTAGAAAACTTGGAATTTTAACCATTTCTTTACAAATTTTAGTGAACAGTGTGGAAAATAGGTGAATATAAAAAACGAAGGAGGCATGACACAGTTCGTACGCACAAATCTTTTGTTTAAATGTGGAATATAAGAACGGGATAGAAATCACCTCTTCTGACTCATTAGCCTTTATTTGAATCTTCATTTGCAAGGAAGGGATGAAGATGAAATAAATTCTACAGCACCACCTCTTGAATTATGTTGAATTGTGTGATTAGGGAAAACAGCTCTGCTTCCTTTGGGAAACATCTCAGGTTGTGGATGAAATCAAATTTTATTTTAAAGCAAAAAGATAAAAATGCTTTTATACTTTAAATACTCCTATGGAATACGTTCAGTGTGAAGTAAATACAATAATGGCATTGCCAATTAACCCCCAGTGGGAAAGTACACAGGAAATGATAACATTCTGATGGAACACAGAATGATGCTAGTTTACAGGCAATTTTGTAAAAAAAAAAGCTACAGATTCTAAATTGTGTACAAAACCACATACCGGTAATTGAATTTGTATAAAGACAATATTATACCAAAGCCAAACCTCCCCCCCCTCCGCCATTTATTAGCAGAAATGTAACTTGGTATAGTTCTTACTTAACTTTTCCTGTCTTTCCATAGGATAAATGACTCTTGCAACAAATATCACTTCATTATTAGTTTATTCTCTGAAAAATACTTCTTTCTGAAAATTCCATCTTAAATCCGAGGTTGGAAGACACTCTTAGCTTTTCCTTGTCTTCCTTCTCAACTGGGTGCACATTACATTTCTTAACTTTTCACCTTGGTGAGTTTTCTATCCAGGATTTATTCTCAAACCACTTCTAGGCAAGGGAAACTTCAACAAGAGTCCTAGATATCAGTGCTCAAACTGACATGCAATTATTGGCTAAAACCAGATCCCTAGATTGGTCGGCTAAGAATAAAACTACTTTTCAACATGAAAAATACTTGTCATTGACTTTGACACAAGTTTTAAGAAACACCTGTTTTAAAACAAGATTTGAGTGTTGGTTAAATATGGGCTCTTCCACCACTTGCCATATTTTAAGAGAACTTGCAAATAGTATATGATACCCCAGCCATTGAAAATATTTCTCATATTTTGTTTGATTGTTCGTTATATGCCCCCCATTCGGCTTAAGTACTCTTCACCCCTATTGGAAAAAAAATGACGGTCTTGGTATATTCGGATTTCTTCCCGTGTAGGATTTAGAAATTTCTGGCGACGTTTCGACGAGGTCCCACTTGTCATCTTCAGGCTGGTGCTTCTGTCCTTGTTCTAGAACAAGGACAGAAGCACCAGCCTGAAGATGACGAGTGGGACCTCATCGAAACATCGCCAGAAATTTCTAAATCCTACACGGGAAGAAATCCGAATATACCAAGACCGTCATACCTGTACCCGTGAAAATCTATGAAAACAAATAGATAGACAGACAGACAGACAGATAGATAGATAGATAGATAGATAGATAGATAGATAGATAGATAGATAGATAGAGATAGAGATAGATAGATAGATAGATAGAGGTATAGAGGGATAGATAGAGAGATAGATATAGATAGATATATTCATATATATATATTCATATTTCCTTTTGGGCTAAAATGTACATATTGTATGCATATTGTATGCAGAACTGCTAAGTTAATAACTGAGGTAGTGGTCCTAAGACTCCAATATATTGAACAAATACTCTTGTAAGGGAGAGTCATTTATCTGATTGCTGCCATTTTGAATTACCACATAAGTATTTTATCCTATCTTTCCTCCTATCTTATTTTAGTCTGGAACTTAATTGTGTACTGTATTTTATTGATAAGGTTGCAAGACTACTCAATAAAGTCCTCCTCCACCTCCTTAGTTCTGAGTGAAAGCTCTTCTGCCTGGCAAGAAAGGACTTAAGAGAACATCTCTATATGCTACATTTTAAAATAAGCATCTCTCTGTCAAGAGGATGCTGATTTGAGTGTCTGAGCGGGCAGTTGACTGTCTGGCGTGGAAGACTGCCATAGCGGGTTGTTACAGCTTGCCGATGCACAACGTTGCTATTCTCCAGATGTGTCGGACTATAGTCCCATTACCCTTAATGATAGGAACTACCATGTTTAATGCCTGAATGTGTAGCAGTTGCCAAAGCTTGATTTTATAAAATTGTCAGTTCCAGGTACTGACTCACTGCTACTGACTCAGCAATTTTTTTCAGCCGCTCCGATGGGAAGAGCACATGTGACCTTTCGCAAACATTCGGCAGGGATTCCACATTACCGATAAGCTTTTAAGAACAGCAGTATTTATGGGAAGCTAATAAAACAAAGACAAGTTTAAAGATACGGTAAACAAGTTGATGTTCCTTAATTTCTAGCTTAATTATCAAAGGCTATTTGAGTAGATTATAAACTGCAGTAGCAGCTAGTTGATTATTGTTCCCCGAGGAACCCTGTTTGAGTAGTTGTAAAATATGTCCTACCCTGCCACCGCATTATGTGTGGCAAAAAGCTGCTTAGAGTTTAATACAGCTGCTGCTTGCAGCTTCTGCCTTTGCATACACTTAATTACCATTGAATTTGTAACATCAGTGACTCCTGAGTGCTAAATTACATGGGCGATCAATAATTCATTTGCTCTCCTTGTATTGTTTTACTACAGAACGACCTTGTGAGAAAAGAGCAGCTGAAAATTAATGTTCTCTTCTTATAGTTGTAGCATCTTTAGGGATTGGCTTGTGGAAAAAGGCATTCTAAAATATTGTCACGCTAGAAGGCATGAGTTTGCTTGCTAAAACAAAAAAAATCAACCACTGTTCTTGAAAGCTGATGGTCAGGTTTATTTTTTATTTATTTTATTTATTTTGTCCAATACACAATGAGAATTTTAGTGGGTATATACAGTGATACCTCGTCTTCCAAACGCCTCATCATACAAACTTTTCGAGATACAAACCTGGGATTTAAGATTTTTTTGCCTCTTCTTACAAACTATTTTTACCTTACAAACCCACCGCTGCCGCTGGGATGCTCCGCCTCCGGACTTCCATTGCCAGCGAAGCCCCCGTTTTTGCACTGCTGGGATTCTCCTGAGGCTTCCCTCCATGGGAAACCCACTTCCGGACTTTCATGTTTTTGTGATGCTGCAGAGGAATCCAAGCAGTGCAAAAATGGGTGCTTCGCTGGCAACGGAAGTCTGGAAGTGGGGTTTCCCATGGAGGGTAGCCTCAGGGCAATCCCAGCAGCGCAGAAACGGGCGCTTCGGCTGGCAAAAGGGGTGAATTTTGGGTTTGCATGCATTAATCACTTTTCCATTGATTTCTATGGGAAACATTGTTTCATCTTACAAACTTTTTACCTTAAGAACCTTGTCCCAGAACCAATTAAGTTTGTAAGTGTCTGTTGCCTCTTTCCCTCCCCAAGGGAGGAGGTGGAGTTATGAGGCAATACTTCGGAGGTGTTCGGTATTACTTTCCCCCCCCCATTATCGTTGTTACTTTCTATAGTGGTACATGTCTGCTCTTGCAATTTTTTTGCCCATATATGTCCACATAGGGTTTTTGTGAGGGCATGGGCAAAAAAAAATTGCAAGAGCAGACATGTACCACTATAGAAAGTAACAACGATAATGGGGGGGAAAAAGTAATACCGAACACCTCCGAAGTATTGCCTCATAACTCCACCTCCTCCCTTGGGGAGGGAAAGAGGCAACAGACACGAGTAAAAGCGGTAGATCCCCCTTTAGCCAGCATGAGCAAGCCCACAATTAGGCTTGCCGCAGAGGGGAGGGAAGGGTGTGGCCCTATGACGCGGGCAATGAGCAGACTGAATAATGCTTTATAAAGGTGATTGTCTCCCATGGCATTTTAATACTCTGACGAAGTTAGCAGCACGCTAACGAAAGCTAAGTGGTTTTATTAAAGTTTCTACGTTCCGGTACATGACGAAGGTTATAGAGGAGATACTCATAGTAAAATATATCTATGAAAGAATAGAAAAGAAGATATAGGAATAGAACATATCAATGAAAGAATAGAAGAAGAGATATAGGAATAGAAGAAAGGAATAGGAGATATAGGAGAGCAATAGGACAGGGGATGGAAGGCACTCTAGTGCACTTGTATTCGCCCCTTACTGACCTCTTAGGTCATTATTTGCTCTGTGGCTTGATAAATCCATGTGCATTCTAATGCCATAATCATTGAACCAAATTAAGTAGGAACCCAAGGCATGGGTACTGTATGTATGTGTGCATTTCAAAAATATCAAGAAGATAGCCGCCACCATACAATTATAGCCTGATTGCTTTTACATACATTGTGGGTGCAATTTATATTTTTTTTAAAGGGAAGTATGATAGTGCCCCTGTTGCAAGTCTTAAAAAAACCTCTACTACATTTAAGGAATGTTTCCCCCCCCCATTTTCAATCTCTATTTTGGCATGTTAAACCCATCAATATTATTATTGGTGGATATTGCTGGTCATAGGAAAGCAACATCTGTTGCAAAATTTGCAATCTGTGGCTGGGTTTGGATCCCTCAATTCCTCCATGTATTGCCACCAAATCATAGTTTTTAAACCAAACGGATTAGGGAAATTCTATGTATTTAATTGGTTAAAACTGCCCTACTCTGTGCCCTACTCTGATTATATTAACAGTGTTGACATTAATTTCAATTATGTTAAATTAAATCAAGTATTGAAGTTTCTCTGCCCAGTTTATGCTGACCATGTCCACTTTTTAAAGTTTAATTCCTGGCATAATTCCTCCAAGGTCAAGGACAGCCCTCATAAAGGAATCATGTTCCTTTTTACTGTATCATATCACAGGTGATTACATTTTATTTTATGATTAATTACATGCTTACATGGACTAAAAAATATTTTCTGCAGTGTTAGCTTTCACTTCAGTCAGAAACTTTGTAGGTTTATCCCTTCATGTTGGACATATTTCAGGGGTATGTGTGAGTGTTTAAGCTTGCCAGCAATTTTTGTTCTCACACTTCAGAATGCCTGCAAAGGGAAAGTTTGTGTGTGTATTTATCTATCTTGTGGACTTAGTGTGTGGAGCCACAACATTACATGGCAGGAACTAAGGACTTTTGCTTATTGTTATAATAAGTACTTTATAGAGAGAAATGTCTTAGAGGGTTACACATTATTATTATTATTATTATTTTATTATTATTTATTAGATTTGTATGCCGCCCCCCTCCATAGACTCGGGGCGGCTCACAATACAATAAAAACAGTTCCTGACAAATCTAATAATTTACAATTTAAAATTTAAAACAGCTAAAAAAACCCATTTTTAAGCAGACATACCTACAAACATACCATACATAAATTATATAGGCCCGGGGGAGATATCTCAGTTCCCCCATGCCTGACGACAAAGGTGGGTTTTAAGGAGTTTGCGAAAGGCAAGGAGGGTAGGGGCAGTTCTAATCTCTGGGGGGAGCTGGTTCCAGAGAGTCGGGGCCACCACAGAGAAGGCTCTTCCCCTGGGGCCCGCCAACCGACATTGTTTAGTTGACGGGACCCGGAGAAGGCCCACTCTGTGGGACCTAATCGGTCGCTGGGATTCGTGCAGCAGAAGGCGGTCTTGGAGATATTCTGGTCCGATGAAGGGCTTTAATAATGCTAAAATAATTGGTGTTTTTTTAAAAACACTTTGCTCAGAGTTTCCAGGCCTAAAATAATTTTTATAGGATTGAAGTCATAGCTTGATTAGCAAATTTGACCTTATGATTTTGTGCTGTCTCTCATGAAATCAGTCATATGTTTATTGTCTGAAATGCATCACCTCTGCCAACACAACCCTTTAAGTATATTTAAGCATGTTTTGAAATCAGCCAAGATTTGTTTTAGTGTGCTAGGCTACATTATTACCGTAACATTGGTATTTTTATTCCGTGTGTGTTAATTTAGTACTTTATTGCTAGAAAAAATATTTTTACTATACTGTATTACTAAGCTTATACAGAGATCATTGTTATGATATTGTTAGACAGTCTTTATTATTGCAGAGACAGAAACCAAAATAGCACCATAGTTGTATTAAACTTTTTTAAAAAAAAATTCTAGCCTTTTCCTGTGAGTGCAGGGTCCATTTCTTTTAATCAACCAAGTGCTGATCCATTGGTTGCATTGGCCAACTGGCTTGTAGTCCAAGCCTGATATCATTGGCTGAGTTTGTGGATCAAGGACTACAAGCCAGTTGGCCAATGCAACCAATGGATTAGTACTTGGTTGATTAAAAGAAATGGACACTGCACTCACAGGAAAAGGCTAGAATTTTTTTTTTTAAGTTTAATACAACTATGGTGTTATTTTGGCTTTCATGCCTAAAACAGGACTAGAATTCACAATCCCCTGGTTTCTAATCTGATTTCTTAACCATTAGACAAAATTGGCTGTCAATAGTTGCATTCAAATAGAATGAAAATAAGTTACACCTCCTTTTAATGCTACTTGAACAAGAGGAAAACAATGGCTAAATAAAGTTGAGGGAAAGAACAGATAGTAAAGAAGTTGAATAAAATCTTACCGCAATCAGTTCAGAAATTATCCTGATGTAGAAGGAAATTAAGATGTCTGATGTTCACCCATCATTTTTGAAGAGGATCTTGACATCTTGGGAGGGATGTCAACACTTGCGCATGAATTGGATTAAAGTGAGGGAGAGTCAGACTCACTCTCCCTTCCCAGATTCTATCTTGCTCCAATAGCAGGACAGTGATGTATGTATGTATGGGGTGTTCAGGGAGGGGTAGCATTTCTGGTGTAGGAGCATGTCATGTCCTTTTACGGCAGCCTGTTTTAGGGCAGCTTTTAGGGCAGCTAGCTCATATTTGGTCACTCAGCTTGCACCTGCGGCTCCTAGTAGCTGTAGCATGTGCAGCGGCAACACCCCGGGAAACAGCTCAGACAGGCTGTCCAAACCAGGATAAGAGTAGCCGTTGGGTCATTGACCTTTGGTGCGATAGGGACTTGTCTATCCCGAGCATGTGAAAACAGATTCCGGTGGACTGAGCAGATGAAATCTATTAAATTATAACAGTCTTGAAGGCGGTCTCTGCAAGCGATGTGGTATGCTGAGAGCATGGCAAGACACAAAAAATGCCCTGGTTAACCACTGCGCCCAGGCCATAAAATGTCTGGTAAATGCTTGAGCAGGCAATTGTAGGAATTTGGCTACATTTCTGCTTATTATTTGTTCTGCTGGGCTCTCTGGTAGGAGACTCCTGAAAATTCAAGGGTACAAATTTCAGACACACACACGTTTGAAAATTCAAAACAATGTTCTTTATCACAAAATTCAAAATAAACTAAGCACTCTTTTTGTATTGCAAAGAGCACTCGTCCCAAAACAACCGGGTAGTCTGTACATTTTCCCTTAAGCAGTCATTAAGTACTTAGCTAGCAGCTGTGAAGAAACTTCACACCCCTTCTTCTTCCAACAAAGTGAGACACATACACACGTCGCTCTGCTTTGGTTTCAAAGGCGTGAAAAATCAACCAACAAAGTCCAGAAAACAGCAACACACGATTCCTGAAGAACTGCGATCAGATACTCTTTCACAGCGGCCAAACCCACACGCTGCTATTTATAGCAGCAGCCCTAATTACTGGAGCCCCACCCAACCACAGGTGGCCTCATTTTCTCTTGCAATAATCCTTCAGTTGTTGTCTCCTATGCATCACTCTACGCATGCGTGGATGTGTCATTAATTCTTGTACAGAATCCAAGATGATTGATCTCATCCTGGGCTGTGTGCCAAACTCCCCTCTTCCCTGTCACTCATGCTTCCTTGGTCAGCGGAGGTTTCGTCTGCAGATTCCATCAGGAGCAAAACAGGCCTGCAGCATGTGGATGTTTCCCCCACATCCACCTCCACATTCCTTGGGGCAGGAGCTGGACCAGAGCTAACCACAACACTCTTGAATTTTGATAAAATAAAAGATATTGAGCATAGAAGTCATTAAGCTCACCTGGAAGACCTTGAATCCGAGTTACTATTAAATGCTCTGAAATACCTACTACTAAAAAGCAACAACACCTTGGTCAAAGCATTCACTACTTCAGCCGCCATTCCATTTATCTGCTTTTGCGGACAGCTGTGACTAATATTATCTGACATCTATAAATCTCCTGCTGTCTTGTACATTTCATGGTCTTTAGGAAACTCATACCCGTTTCTTTAATCAGAGAACTTTGAACTTGATCAAATATCATCCCATATGTACTTACCTATACTATACAAAGAAACTTGCCTATTATTTTAAACTTTTCATTGTTAAATATGGTATTCAGTTCTGTGGTTTTAATCTACCCACTCCCTTCTCCCACTGAGGGTTGCTCCTATCTGTTTTGCCTGTACCATCTCTTTTCCATTGGAGTGCGAAAGATGAATGATAAACAAAGCCAATCTTCCTAGAACATCCATCTTCAGCTTTGAAGGAAGGAAAAACACATATTAAATAGGTAGTTCTTGGAATTCCCTTATGGATTTTCCACCTGGGAGAGGTGTTCCCAATGGAGAATTAATGCATTGGATAAAGTTTCTTTTCTCGCTTCTCTATTCAGTACAGCAATTATCTCCAACTACATGAGAACTGATGGTGTCTCATTTTCTTTTGTACAGAGAAACCTAGGCAATCTCATTACTGATCATCATCCAACACCATGAAGGAGTGAAACCCAATTCTGAATTCTTCCCAGACCCTGGTTTAATTCTTGTTGAATCAGTAGTTTATACTATAGTAGTAGAAATAAGGTGGCCTTCATCTTTGTGAGAAGTATTTTATTGTTTTTGTGGATGGTCTTTTATTTTACTTATCTTTTCTGCAGAATTTTATTTAAGGAGATATTATTAAATTTGTATACTATCTAATTCTCAGCAGGTCTGAGTTAAATACAGTAGTCCCTCACTATACCGCGCTTCACCTACTGCGGCTTCACTTCATCGCGGGTTTCTGAGGAAGCCGATCGGCAGATTTAAACAGCCCGCCGAACTCGATCGGCAGGTTTTTTTAAAAAAAAAAAATCTAAAATTGTAAATACTGTATTTAAATACTGTATCTAAAATAAATACTGTGTGGGAAGGGTTTATAAACACTTAAAACAATGAAAACTACCAAACAATTACAATATAAATACTTAAATAAGTACTATCAGTTGATAAATTCCCCATCGCGGATTTCACCTATCGCGGCCAGGTCTGGAACGTAACACCAGCGATAGGTGAGGGACTACTGTATAAGATTTCTCTTCTCCCAGTTGTTTCTACCCATCCTATCCAGTCAGAGAGGTTGGGCAGGGACTAGGAGACATGCCTTCTCTGCCATAGCCCGTGCCTTCTGGTGGAACATATGAGATATAGGAGAGACAATAGGACAGGGGACGGGAGGTGCGCTAGTGCACTTATGCACGCCCCTTACTGATTTCTTAGGAATCTGGAGAGGTCAACTGTGGATAGTCTGAGGGTAAAATGTTGTGGGTTAGGGGAAGATACTATGGAGTTCCATGCTTCGACAAGTCGATTACTAAAGTCGTATTTTTTACAGTCCAATTTGAAGCGGTTAATATTGAGCTTGAATCTGTTATGTGCTCTTGTGTTGTTGTGGTTGAAGTTGAATTAGTCGTTGACAGGCAGGACATTGCAGCATATGATCTTGTAGGCAATACTTAGATCATGTTTAATGCGTCGTAGTTGTAAGCTTTCTAGACCTAGGATAGTGAGTCTACTTTCGTAGGGTATTCTGTTTTGGGTGGAGAAGTGAAGGGATCTTCTGGTGAAGTATCTTTGGACATTTTCGAGGGTGTTAATGTCCGAGATGCGGTATGGGTTCCAAACAGATGAGCTGTATTCTAGGATGGCTCATTCTCCTTCAGAGTTGAGGATGACTTCAATCATTTTGGGTTTTTGTACGGACTTGAAAACTGTGCCTGGGACTGGAGCCCTGAGTGTTTGAGAGGACCTGTATCCTGATATCGATGATAACAATTTTTCTTGACTGCCAATCTATTGATCTTTGTACTACATTGTGATTATTTTTAATTGTTTTATGATTGCTTACTATCTGGAATCATTTCTTTGATATGGGAGGGTATAGAACCAAATAAATTCCTCCCACTCCATAATTCTGTTGCACTTTAAAATGCCATAAGAATCTTTGACATTCTTTGCAACAGGCTAATATGATATTAATTTTTGAAGTGACAGGCAGGAACTATTAAGATTTCCATTGTATAAATCAGACTCATTTAAACTGTTTTCCTTTAGTTATGAACAACGCCCTGAGGGATCGTTCTGTCACTTTACTGAAAATAGGGAAAGGAAACAAAGGGAAACAAATGTACCAAGTGAAGCTTCTTTTTTCCCTCTGTGTATTTTGTTGTCTTTAGGTGTCACTGTTGGTCAGGCAGAGAGGGATGAAAACATTCTAACAAAGACTGAGCTGTTCCCAGTTCTCTCTTCGTCTCATGAGGTCAGAATAGATCAGCCTTTTGCATTCATTAAGGCAGATGTGTGAAAGGCAAACTTCCACTCTTATCAGCTTTTTTATGTTGTTGCACAGCTGGGGTCTCTGTTTCTCTCCTCTCTCTCTCATCTATCTCTGTAAATATACAAATATTTATTTATTTATTTGTTTGTTTGTTTGTTTGTTTGTTTATTTATTTATTTATTTATTTATTGGATTTGTATGCCGCCCCTCTCCAGAGACTCGGGGCGGCTAACAGCGACAATAAAACAGTGTACAATAGTAATTTGGTATTGATGATTAAAAATCAATTAATATAAAAACCAAACATACATACATACATACCATGCATAGAATTGTAAAGGCCTAGGGGGAAAGAGGATCTCAATTCCCCCATGCCTGGCGGCAGAGGTGGGTTTTAAGTTGTTTACGAAAGGCAAGGAGGGTGGGGGCAGTTCTAATCTTTGGGGGGAGTTGGTTCCAGAGGGCCGGGGCCACCACAGAGAAGGCTCTTCCTCTGGGTCCCGCCAGGTGACATTGCTTAGTTGACGGGACCCGGAGAAGATCCACTCTGTGGGACCTAACTGTGTGTATGTCTGTGTGTGTGTGTGTGTATATATATATATGAATACTTATACATATATAAACCCTGTTTTCCCGAAAATAAGACAGTGTCTTATGTTAATTTTTGCTCCCAAAGATGTGCTACATCTTATTTTCAGGGGATGTCTTTTTTTTTTTTCCAGTGAAGGAGAATTCACATTTTTTGCTGAACAAAAAAAATGAATATTTATTATATACTGTACAGTAGTTGTCATCACAAACCAGCATAACCAGACAAACTGTGAATCCTTTCAAGAATTTCTTACTACTACAATACCATTATTTCCATGTACAATAGTTATACTTTCTTCAAATATATGTTATATATGTTCTGTTCAGGAATGCTGCGAAACAAAAAATCTTCTACGTCTTGGATAGATGGATAGACAGATAAAGTTGATATAGATACAGATACATATATATATATATATATATATATATATATATATATATACCTTAGGGTTGATTAATATTAATTTCATACATATAGCCAATTGCAAGTACAGTGGTACCTCATCTTACGAACGCCTTTTCTAACGAACTTTTCAAGATACGAACCCGGTGTTTAAGATTTTTTTGCCTCTTCTTCCGAACTATTTTCACCTTACGAACCCCAGCAGCTGCTGCTGGGATGAAGGGGTTTCTTTTTTTCCCCTTTTTTGAAGAAAGAAAAGGGAGGGGCCGCTTGGAGGGGGAAATGACTGCATTTAAATAACTAGGAGAACAGCATGTTTGCAGGAACTGAAAGGGTGTCTTTTGAAGAAAGGAAAGGGAGGGGCCGCTTGGAGGGGGAAATGACTGCATTTAAATAAGAACAGTGTGCTTGCAGAGGCACTGAAAGGGTGTCTTTTGAAGAAAGGAAAGGGAGGGACGCCCCCCTTGCCTTTCTTCCTTCCCACTCACCCTTTAGCCTAGCCTTGCTTCTTCCACCCACCCCCTTTAGCTGCTCCTCCCTGCCCTCTGTTCGCCTCCCTTCTAAAGTTTGGGATTTTCCTGAAGGATTTGCACGCATTATTTGCTTTTACATTGATTCCTATGGGAAACATTGTTTCATCTTACGAACTTTTCACCTTACGAACCTCCTCCTGGAACCAATTCGTATCATGAGGTACCACTGTATATTGAAAAGAGCATTTCAATTTAACAGCAATTGATCAGCTACTGTACATTCTGCTGTGATCTCTGTGTCATATTATTCATTGGATCTATATATTGACTTCTTCTTTATTCACCTTATGCAAATTATATACATGACAACACTATTGCTGTTTGATTGCTATATGTCACTGTTGAGTAAGGTTGCAATTAAAAGCATTTTGTTTTCCCAACTACAATTAGTCAGACCTGTAATGGAATTAATGTGATTTAAAAAAAATAGTTTGAGTACGATTGAATATGTATTTGAGAGTTTATATGTTCATAGAAAATATTAATGGCAGAAAAGGATAAGATTGTAAAATAGATAGAAGGAAGAAAACTCCAGTCCTAAATTTGATTGAAATTATTTTTATGTGTATTTTACAATTCAGAAGGGAATGTCCCCAAAGATTCTTTTTATTATGAGTTTTTAATGATTTTCCTAATTAGATATTTCTCTTAATGTTTGTCATCTTTGTCTCCTAAATTTGTGCATTTTTTCTGATACATGTAATTGTGTATATTTATCTCTGGATCAATGGCAGCATTACACAAAGTGTGGATTTCCATGCTGAAGTGCATTCTTACACACACATTTCAGATCTGAGTTGGTATAGATCTCTCCATCTCCCTCCCCTTCCCTCCATCTCTCTCTCTCTCTCTCACCCTGTGTCTGTGTGTGAATGTGTGTTATATAGGAATTATATTGATGTAGACCCTGATATACCATAGATCAGCACCAATGGTGAAATCCATTTTTCCCCCTTACTGGTTCTGTGGGCGTGGCTTCGTGGCCATGGCAGGGGAAGGATATTGCAAAATCCCCATTCCCTCCCTACTACTCAAAATATCCGCTACCAGTTCTCCAGAACCTGTCAGAACTTGCTGGATTTCACTCCTGACCAGCACTAATATTATATCAGTTTCCTAAGTTTTCCAAATTCTGTTACATGAATTTTGCCCCATTATATGTCATTGCTTGCCAGAGTTGTTAAGTGAATCACTGCAATTGTTAAACTAATAACACCATTGTTAAGTGGAATCTGGCTTCTCCTATTGACTTTGCTTGTTGGAAGTCAGCTAAGAAGGTTAAAAATAGTGATAACATTAAACTGGGACAGTGCAACTATGATAAATACATGCCATTTTGCAAAACACAAATTTTCCAAAACACAAACATGACTATGGAGATGATAAAACAGTCATAAGTATAAAAACTTTTTTCAGTGCCATTGCAACTTCAGTCACTAAATGAATAAGTCAAGGATTACCTGTACAGTGGAACCTCGACATACGAGCAGCTCTACTTACGAGCTACTCGAGATAAGAGCTGGGAGGGGAGCGACATTTTTGTTCGCCTCCCGAGCTCACATTCGGGATACGAGCGCCAAGGAGCTGTCGTTTTAAAACACACGCGCCGCTTCGCAGCTCTCTGCTGAATCCGGAATGCTAACTTCCGCGTTCGGATTCAGCAGAGAGCTGCGAAGCAGCGCGCGTGTTTTAAAACGTGGCAGCCGGCCTGGGGGGCTCGGGGGGAAGCCCCCGAGCCCCCCAGGCCAGCTGTGACGTTTTAAAACGCGCGCTGCTTCGCAGCTGTCTGCTGAATCCGGAACGCTAACTTCCGCGTTCGGATTCAGCAGACAGCTGCGAAGCAGCGCGCGTGTTTTAAAATGTGGCAGCCAGCCTGGGGGGCTCGGGGGGAAGCCCCCAAGCCCCCCAGGCCGGCTGTGACGTTTTAAAACACGCGCGCTGCTTCGCAGCTGTCTGCTGAATCCGGAACGCTAACTTCCGCGTTCGGATTCAGCAGACAGCTGCGAAGTGGCGCGGGTGTTTTAAAAGTTTGCAGCCGGCCTGGGGGGCTCGGGGGCTTCCCCCCGAGCCCCCCAGGCCGGCTGCCACATTTTAAAACACGCGCGCTGCTTCGCAGCTGTCTCTGAACGCTAACTTCCGCGTTCGGCGGCAGCGGTTTTTTTTGTTGTTGCACGGATTTATTGACTTTACATTGTTTCCTATGGGAAACAATGTTTCGTCATACGAGCGTTCCGACTTACGAGCCTCCTTCCGGAACCAATTAGTCTCGTAAGTCGGGGTTCTACTGTACTTAAAAAAATACATTGAGCATTTGAGAATATTTAGGAATGATTTTGAACTCTCTTGCAAAATTGTGTGTGTGTGTGTGTAGGGGAGTATCCCATTCAGAAAATGGTTGCCTTGAAGAAAATAACTAATTACAAAGCACACATTTATTAAATGTAACCATTCTTTTCTAAAGCCTCTCTCCCACAAATGTACTTGCTATCATCCAAATCTCTCTTTTGTTCTTATTTATTTATTTGTTTGTTTGTTTATTTATTTATTTATTAGATTTGTATGCTGCCCCTCTCCGCAGACTCGGGGCAGCTAACAACAATAGTAAAACAGCATATAACAAATCTAATGTTTAATAATTAAAAAACCCTTATTAAAACCAAACATACACACAAACATACCATGTATAAATTGTATAGGCCTAGGGAGAAAGGAATATCTCAATTCTCCCATACCTGATTACAGAGGTGGGTTTTAAGGAGCTTATGAGGCAAGGAGGGTGGGGGCAGTCCTGATCTCTGGAGGGAGCTGGTTCCAGAGGGTCGGGGCCACCACAGAGAAGGCTCATCCCCTGGATCCCGCCAGATGGCATTGTTTAGTTGATGGGACCCGGAGCAGGGATTTGTGCGGCAGAAGGCGGTCCCGGAGATATTCTGGTCCGATGCCATGAAGGGCTTTATAGATCATAACCAACACTTTGAATTGTGACCGGAAACTGATTGGCAACCAATGCAGACTGCAGAGTGTTGGTGTAACATGGGCATATCTAGGGAAGCCCATGATTGCTCTTGCAGCTGCATTCTGCACGATCTGAAGTTTCCGAACACTTTTCAAAGGTAGCCCCATGTAGACAGCATTACAGTAATCGAGCCTCGAGGTGATGAGGCCATGAGTGACTGTGAGCAGTGACTCCTGGTCCAAATAGGGCCGCAACTGGTGCACCTGGTGAACCTGGGCACAAGCCCCCCTCGCCACAGTTGTAAGATGTTTCTCTAATGTGAGCTGTGGATCAAGGAGGACTCCCAAGTTGCGTACCCTCGCTGTGGGGGTCAATGGTTCTCCCCACAGGGTGATGGATGGACAGATGGAATTGTCCCTGGGAGGCAAAACCCACAGCCACTCCGTCTTATCAGAGTTGAGTTTGAGTCTGTTGACACCCATCCAGACCCTAAAAGCCTCCAGGCACCAGCACATCACATCCACTGCTTCGTTGACTGGACAACCAATGTTGTATGTAGCATGTCCACCATTTAAATTCTTTAAAGCAGATAAAAGGAAATCTGGGTATTATAATGCTAAGAGCTGGAACTTTGTTTTATAGTTTGCTAGCTTCTCTGATTTTGAATTAAAATACTTTTTATTAAATTTAAAATGTCAGATGAGAATCTTGGCTGACACTGGGGATCCTCATGATAAAGGTTATATTTGTCACTTTAGCTTCATAGCTACAGTAAGTATTCCCAGCTATTCAAGTGTAATATTACAGGTCAGGATGTAATTGATTACAAGTCTAGCCACTAAACTATGGTCAAGGTATGTGCCTAAGCAAGAGCCAAGGTGGCACAGTTGTTAGAATGCAATATTGCAGGCTAATTCTGTCAACTGCCAGCAGTTAGATCCTAACCGGCTCAAGGTTGACTCAGCATTTCATTCTCCGAAGGCCAGTAAAATGATGTTCTAGAACAGTGTTTCCCAACCTTTTTTGAGCCGCGGCACATTATTCGTATTTTCAAAATCCTGGGGAACACTGAAAGGGGGGGGGGGGGCGGGCTAAAAAAAAGTTTGGACAAAAAAACCCTCTCTCTTCCTCCCTTTCGCTCTATTTCTCCCTCTTTCTCTCTTTTCCTTCCTTCCCTTCATTCTCTCTCTCCATCCCTCTTTCTTTCTTTCTTCCTCTCTTTTTTGCTCTCTTTCTCTCTCCCTCCTTCCCTTCCTCTATGTCTTTCTCTCTCCCTTGCTCTCTCTCTCTCTGTCTCTCTTACTATCTCTTTCTTGCTTTTTTCTCTCTCTCTTGCTCTCTCTCTCTTTCACTGTCTTGCTATATGTCTCTTTCTTTCTCTTTGCCTCTCTTGCTATCTCTCTTTCTCTCTCTCTGTCTCTCTTGCTATGTCTCTCTTTCTTTCTCTTTCTCTCTCTCTCTGTGCCTCTCTTGCTAAGTCTCTCTTTTACTCTTGCTATGCCTCTCTTTCTTTTTCTCTCTCTCTGCCTCTCTTGCTGTCTCTCTTTCTCTCTCTCTCTGCCTCTTATATGTCTCTCTTTCTCTCTCTCTCTCTCTCAGCTGACTGCAAGCGGGAGCCCTGACGGTGGCAGCTGGACGTGGTGCTGCACACCGTATATGCCAGGCACGCAGCGCCAGCATGTACGACGTCCAGCAGCACGTCCAACCGCCACCGTCAGGGCTCCCACTTGCAGTCAGCTGAGAGAGAGAGAGAGAGCGATCCCTCTCGCCACCGCCATTTCCCCGCGACTGCCTGCGGCCGCTGCGGCCACCCCCCTGCTCCCATCGGACACTTGCCGTCGACGCCAGAGGAGCTCCAGCTGGGCGGGGCGCTGCCGGTACTTCCGTCCTGGGGCTCCCGCTCGCAGCTGTCCCCTGCCTCCTGCTCGATGCCGCGGTTTTCGGCGCTCTCCTGCTGGGCCCCAAAGAAGGAAGGCGGGAAAAAGGTGCGAAGAATGGAGCTCTCCTTCTGCCTGCCTTCCTTTTTTGGGGCCCAGCAGGAGAGCGCCGAAAACCGCGGCATCGAGCAGGAGGCGGGGGACAGCTGCGAGCGGGAGCCCCAGGACGGAAGTACCGGCAGCGCCCCACCCAGCTGAAGCTTGGCGGCACACCTGGCCATGTCTCGCGGCACACCAGTGTGCCGCGGCACACCGGTTGGGAAACGCTGTTCTAGAAGAGGGGTCCTCAAACTTTTTAAACAGGGGGCCAATTCATGGTCCCTCAGACTGTTGGGTGGCTGGACTGGCTGGGGTAGGTGTGGCTAGATGGTCATGTGACTGAGTGAGTGTGGCTAGGTCATGTGTCTGGGTGGGCGTGGCCAATTTAACAGTCCATTAAACAATGCACATAAATTAAACTTTAATTTGTTTTGCTTTAATTTGTTTTATTTGCTTTTGTTGCCATGTTGCTCTTTTGGTTGACTTTTCTTTTCACTAGATCACTTTTTCAATTGTTTAGGAGTCTGGTGGAACACTTCGAGAAACTAAGTTTTGCAACAATTCTTCTCAGCCCCAAGGAGCTTGAGAAATCTCTCTCTCTCTTTTTCTGTTTCTCTCTCTCTCTCTCTCTCCCTCTTTCTTTCTTTCTCTCTCTGTCTGTCTGTCTTTCTTTTTTCTCTATCTATCTTCTGGAGGCTGGGGAGGTAAAATGCAGGCAGTTTCACCCATTGTTTGGCCTCCTGGGCGTCTGTGCACCCCATTTTTCATCTCCCCCACCTCCAGCAGCATTCTGCAGTCAAAAACCAGGCAAAAACAGCCCCCCCCTTTTTGCTAAAAAAGGCTGGTTTTGCCCATTTTTTGGCTGTATGGGGCATCTATGCCTCCCATTTTTAACCTTCTACACCCTTTAACAACATTCTGCAGGGCAAAATTGTTGCCCTTACTTTTCAGTTCCAGCCTACAGAGCTGGAGAGGGGCGGCATACAAATCCAAAAATTATTATTAGTTATTATTATTGTGAAGGTAAGTCCTGTGCTCAATTGAAGGTGGGCAGGACAATGTATGTGGGGCAGCCTTATGATCATATATGTGGGGGGGCTTTGGTGGCCTGCATGTGGTCTGTGAGCCGCAGTTTGAGGATCCATGATCTAGAGTATTGGGGTCAATACGCTGACTTTATAAACTACTTAGAGAGGGCTGTAAAACAATATGAAGTGATAAGTCCTATTGATATTGCCAATATGATGACCCAATAGTGGTTTGATTGAAAGCTATGCAACAACCAAAACACATTGGTTAATACCTCACTACTGATAATGTTGCAAGGTTTTTGAACTTTGCCTTATTTATTTATCTTCCTTTATTTCTGATTGACTGTAAAGTTTTCTTCATTTTTGAATAACTATAAAGTTTCATCACTTCAACCTATTTTTACCTGGTCTCCTACCCACCATTTTTCTCTTTTTGCATTTTCAAATTTTGCATTTGGACCATGACAATAATTCATCAAGGATATATAATAGAATATATAATATTAGAACAAAGTGTTCAATGGCCATCAAATATAAATGTATATGAGTAATTGTATATTTTGTTCATATAGAAAAATACTCTTGTGGATGAATGCATCAACATTACAAGTGTACAAAGGAGTCGGGCTTTATCCTGCCGTAATTGCCACCCTTAATGCTTTAAAAAAAACTTGCTTGGAGGTGCCACTTTTCATTTATTTTGCCTGGACAAAAGAATGATCATTCAAAAAAGTAGTATGTGAAATAATTTATATTAAATGTGGTTAAGCTTTTAATAATGATGTCCATTTGGCTCACATTTCCCAGAATTCCAAGATGCAACATGCATGTCAAGACAAGGCTGGTTGGGTATTGTAGCCCCATCAAACTTAGTTAAAGTCTTAGTTTTATTATCTGCCTCAATGCTAGTGTAATATCAAAGGCGTTTCTGATTCAGTATCTTGATTTAAAGTCACAATAATGTTTAACACCCTTTTCCAATCTTTTCATTTCTGTAAAAATTGCTTTCTATATGAGACTTGCCCAACTAAAGTTTGCTTTATTTGTTCCTTTGGCAGCAGCTGTTCAAAAATTATTGCCTTCCCATTTCCTGCAATGCATTGGCAAAATGCTTCTTGATAGAAAGTTACCCTATTACATTTTATTGTTTAAGAGAATGAAAACTGGTAGTTGCCTTCATATTTTGATCTTGACCTCTGTTTGAGCTACCTGGGTAGTCAGAGTTCAAGAGACCCACTACGGGAGAGCTGATTGTGTTCAGTGCTAAAACAGTGCTTTGTTTTTATTTTTTATTTTTTTATTTTTTCTCTGTTGTCTTAAAAATATAACTAACACTGTAAATAAAGGAGAGCAATTCAGCAAGCCAAGTAAACAACAGCAACAAATAATTTTAAAGGATTATTCAAAATTTTAAAAGAGGAACAACAGCCTTTCAATACAATTTTTAAAAATCCTATGGATAAAATGAAGATCAGGGCAATATTTTTGGGGGAGTGCAACTAGAACTTGTGTAATGTGAAACAATGTAAGCTGATGGAGAGTGCAACTAACTAGTAACAAAAAGTATTGCGCCGGATGCGGAATGAACACAAGGACACCGAAGCTGGGTAAAAAGGATCACTTTTATTAACATATCAATAAAGAGACCTGCAGAGGTTGCTAAATGGGGTAGAATATCCTATATCAAACATACTTGGGCAACTAATGGGTGTAACTCCTTACATGGGCAGTGCGAGGCTTTAACCAGCCTACGCCCAGCCGTGGATGCCACGCCTCAGGCATGTGGGAGGGCTCATCCCCATGACCCGGAATGGGAAATGATGTAAGTGTTGTGTTTGGGCCTGGGCCAGCCGTTGCTCCCACAGATGGGAGAGACGCGGCACAAAGTGAATGTGAAAGCCTGGCTGACAGCCAGGAAGATGTGGCAGACAGCCAGGAAGACGTGGCAGACAGCCAGGAGGACGAGGCCACTGGGACGCAGGATTCAGCAGACAGCCCAGGGGATTTGGCATGCAGTCCCTCAGACTGTCTTTCGTCCCTGGGTTCTTCTGCAGATCAATATATTGATCTGCGTAGCCAAAGAGCTATGCAAAGAAGGGATCGCTTTAAGGAGTATTACAAGTCATTATAGGAGCACCTGGGCTGGGTGTGGTTCTTATACTGAGGGCTGGATGTGGTTCCCTTAATGAGGGATAAAAGGGAACAAAGGCCAAGGCAAACTGTGGCTGTTTATCTGTGTTATTTTGTGGTTCCTGCTCTGAAGTTTCTGTTTCGTGCCGTTGGAGTTTTCAACCCAGCTTTTTCAGACAAGTGGGAGGTGAAAACTCTGGGACTTGCTGTTTGCTCCAAAGATTCAAAAGGACTCCTGAAACGTCTTTGCTCATTCCAGGTTGTCTTTGTTTGTTTTTTCCTGTGTTTTTGTATGCGGCTGAAGTAAGCCTTGCACTCTCATTGTTTTCGGACACTAAGAACTGTTTTTGAGTAACCCTTTTTTGTTTATCTAATACAAGTTTGCTGATTAGCAGAGCACGTGTGTGTTTTATTTCTTTTCCTTGGACTGTTATGCATTACCTGAGCCCAGTCAGGCAGAACAGTAAGTGAGCCCCAAGAACACCTCCTTCTCACCACCCCGGCTGGGTAGGCAGCGTGAGTTGTATAAAAGGGGCAGCCCATCATCTTCCAAAAGATGCCCAAGGGAGAACACACAGTTGCTACTGATACCCTTTCGGTCCCATTTCTGCCACAGCAGGAGGTCAGATCTCTATCTTGGCCCCCTGCAGCCCCCTAGACCTGCCCCAGCTCATGCAGGCACCACTGCAGGTCTGAGAGAAAATGTCATTCCCATCTGAACTACATCGGCCCAGTGAAAGACAGGGGAGTTAAAACAGATACCCGGGTGTCTGATCATTGTGCCCACATCTGCCTTAAATAGTTTGCCCCTTGCTTTGTTAACCTGTACCTTTGTCCTTACCACTGCCGTTGCTTGATGGTATATCTCGAGCACCTTCCATTGAAGGGTATCAGACCACATGAATTGTGTGTTGGGCCATAGGCTCTGCAAGACCCGAAGGTCTACCATGACTTGACATCTAAGTGCCAAGTCCTTCAGAAACTCCAAGGTCATTGCCACCAATGTGCAACTAACCATCTGTGGCCCTTCCATGGCTCCAAAATTTCAACAATGGGAGAAGGCCATCTCAACGGAGACCTCTGCGCCCTAGCCATTCCAATATGGACCAGCGACTCAGTGACAGCTGCATTCCCCAAGATGAAGTTGCAGCACTTCTTCCAGCCCAAAAAACCCACGCTGTGGCTGCAGATCCATATTGTGGGCAAACCAAAGGGCAAACCAAAGGGCAACTCCTTAGCAATTCACACGTAACAATGTGGAACAGGGCCAGGACCTGGAGAAATGGCAAGAACAAAAACATTGTTAGCCGCCCGGGTCCAAACTAGCCTTTACACTGGTGTTCCGAACGTACTCCCTGTGGGTCACAGACTTCCATCTGCCAATGGATTTTATTTGCTCCATTGAAAAACCTGCTGAAGTTGCTGTTCATGCCACTCCTCATTGGCAGGAGTGCATTTTGTATTGTTAGGCGGAGGGGGTATCCCCCCGATTCCCTGCAGGGCCTTTTTTGCAATGGCTCCAAAACTAGTATTTATTCATCAGTAACCCATCCTAATGGCTGAACAGGTACCCTTCACTGGCCCCCCTGTTTTCTTTGAATGTGTCAATGCTGACACCGGGAATATTTCCTTATTTGCTGCACTCGAAGGTGAACAGCTTACTCTCTGCCCCCCTGATCAGTCTTGGGGTGCCTGAAACACCACTGTTCCTTGCTGGATCGCTGGAAAGCACTGAAGGATCAATCACTGTGAGATGATGCCAGCACCTTGTTGACACAAAATGTTCCGCTGTGGCCGCTGTGTGAAACAGCAGTGCGTCATAAGACGAGGAGCAAGTGTCATCCAACCCGCTGATCCCAAGTAGCTGGGAAATGGAGAGCGTCATCCACTCCTTTTCTGGGTCCTTTCCCTGGAGCATCCCTTCAATATCCCCATCTTCTGAAATCGCCAGAGTTTTCTTTTTCAATAATTTTCTTTCCTTTACTTATATTTTCACTAGGGAGATTCTTAGGGCAAACTAAATTATATACTGTAGTTTGGAAAATAAAGAGAAAGCTCAATATACAAAAACCCATTGAGATTTCAGCAGAAACGGTTGTTTTCACTGATAAACATCCATAGCAAATACTATCATGCTCCCTGATCACAATCCCTGATCCCTGACATCCGACAGCATTTAATGCTGGCAGGGAAAGGGGGGATGGCCGGCAAACAAGGTGGTGCACGCCTGGTGATCAGTACAGTCCTGGGCGCTGCCTGCTGATGCCGCTAAGGGGGAGGGGGATATTGACATTAGTGGTAGTCTTTAGGTTAGAACAGGGCTCTCCAAACATGGCAACTTTAGGACTCATGGACTTCAACTCCCAGAATTCTCCAGCTAGCATACATGAAATTGTCCATTTTAAAGTTGCCACATGGAACAAGGTATGAATAAAGTTTATGGTCTTTTCTCTAGAACATGGGTGTCAAACTCATGGCATCACATTGCTGTCATGTGGTGTTTTGTGACACTTTTTCCCTTTGTGAAGCTGGGTGTGTGTGTGCCTGAATGCGATGCATCTGGCCCATGAGCCACCAGTTTGACACCCCCGCTCTAGAACTAATGTTAACTGACATATATTTAAGGATAAAACACCTATAATTAGGATAATATGAATTAAAGAACAAAATACAATATAGGAAGCACCATAGGGCTGTGGTAGTGATGTTTTGTAGAGATATAAAATTATGGGAAGATAAAACAACTGGTGCTGATGTAAATGAAATATAGACATGTTTTCTTTTATGCCTCAGGCTAATGAATTTTGTTATCTTATTTCGTATTCCCTTTATGCACATTTTATGCAATGTTGCTGGCCCCCAAAGAGATGTTTGCTTTAAGTAGTGAAAAATTGCTCCCTGGCTACCTTGCTCCATTATCAAAACTTTCCATAAAGTGAATGAATAATTTTTCATTTTCTTCTGTGAAAAGATTAGAGGGGGTTGCCTTTCTGAAAGTTACATTGAGCCTTCACTGTTTTGTTACAGTCTTCTGGGTGAATACATTGTACAATAAATTGGGAGACCAATTATTGCAAAATGTAGTGTTGTAGGCAGGGGTGGGTTCTAGTTTCCTTTGCCGCCAGTTCGTTCCTTGATATACCCTGTGTGTGTGGGTGCATTCACCGTGCTAAAAAACCGGCTTCTGCACATGTGCAGAAGCAAAAAACAAAATGGTGGTGCCTATGGTGCTGCTGAGAGAGTTGATTTGGGTGTGTGGCAGGCCTGGGTCGCTGCCAGTTCCAATAACCCAGGTCGCCAAGTTACTGCCAGTTCCATAGAACTGGTCCTAACTGAGAAGAACCCACCTCTGGTTGTGGGCTATCAATGCAAATAGTCCTCAAACTTGGGGGTTCAATTATGGTTGTAGGTTGGGGATTACCTATACTTGAAATCCATAAGAAATCAGTAGTATTTTTCTTTCTCTGGAGTGCAGAGAAGCTCATGTATAATGATCCTGATCAATCCTTGCATTGGCCACTGTCAATGTTTCTATAGTTATTTTTAAAAGTTACAAGTACTTTGGTCCTCAGTAATCCTGAAAATCTTTGCTATAACAAACTAACAAGGTTGTTGGGAGATTATATTTCTTGTCTCCGGGCAAAGGCCAAAGTAAACATATCTGTATCTAATTTTCCTGATAAGACTCTGAAATAGCAAAGAGATAAAAATTTGCCATGCAGAGGGTAAGGGAGTCCAGACACCATAAAGTAACCAAAGGATCAATATTCCTTTGATGCTTTGACTGCACCTTTGCAGTGAATTTGAATATTGCACTCAAATACTCATTTGAATACTGCATCTTTGCAGCGTTCTTCTATATTTGCATTTATATGAATTCCACATAAACGCTCTACAGAACAATTTCATATTATGATTATTATTTTTTTGCATTAACAATCTGCTACTCGCATTTGGATTCAGAATGCTGTAACCCAAAACGTTCTATGTAACCAATAATACCCAGTCAATTTGGCTACTTTCTTAAATGTACAATAGATAGAAAATAGGTTATAATTTAATAAATGTCAATATGAAACTGAGCAACTCTAAGTGCTTGGACTGAAAATATTGACATAGTTTGCATGGGTGTAACAAAAATTCTGGTATATTAACCTCACCAGACATAGTATTGGAATCTGGATTTCAGAATCATATGAAATGGTGATAATTAAGGTTGATCTAATAGGTTTTGAACAGAGAGAACTCTGAATAGGAGATGAGGCAGTGGTTGATGAAGAAGGAATATTGTGGTGATATGTATGGGTGGTAAAGCGGTATTTTCACCAAAGAAAATTTCAAGAAGAATAATCAATAGCTAATGTTGGCTGGGAACTTCAAAACTTATAGTATAAACCTCCTGGTAAATCTTAGGATAGAGAAGGCTTATAGGAGGGTGTGTCTGGCTTGACTAAAGCTCTGTAATTCTTTAATGTGTAACGCCTATATCTGAAGTGTATAACGATGGTGACAATGTACACATTTTGCAAATACAGTCTTACCTAATCAGTTTGCTCCCATTTCAGTTTTGCTTTATTGGACTCCTGCCATGTAGGACAAAGGGCATGATTTATTCTGAGAGCCTTGACTTCTTTATGAATATGTAATAGGCCTACTGGAAATCTACAAAGAATTCAAGGGCTGGTTGGTCAACTTGTATCAGCTTAATAAAGCCGGATTAAGTGAAAGGTGTACTGTATTGCTAAGATGGAAAAAGCTGTCCCTCACTCTTTACGTATACTGTTTCTATGATTCAACTTGTATTTAAAAATTTTAATAGGCCAAGAAAAGTTGAATTCTGACCCAAGTACTCAAATTAATTAAACTCGGCTCTGTTCTGTCCAGCTTAGTTCCTCTTTGGCTAGTAATAGGCCACAAAATGAACATCATCTGAAGCTACTAGAAATTGTTTAAAAGATTCTGAGTATCAGGAAATATGGGTAAAATGGCACAGATGGATTGAGTTAAGAAATAGAAATAAAAAGATCACAAAAGATACATAATGATTAATAAAATAAAGAATATAAATATGTAAACATGAATGATTTGAATAGGGACGTTGTGATTGTATGAAATAATATGAATATTACTGAAATTAATTAATGTGTGTATTATTATAGGATTTAATGACATATCCGATGTAGCAATGCAGAAATACTGAATGTTTGCTGATGTCACGAATTTTTTTGTTTGTTGTTTGTCTGTCTTTGGTTGGTATTTATTTGTCAGTTTTAAAATATATTTGAAAACTAATAAAAAAAATTCAAAAAAAGAAAGAAAGAAATTGTTTAGCAGTCCTGCGTTGAGCTTCTAAGATTTTACCAAGCATGACAAGACACAGCATGGGAGGAAGTGAACTTGCAGCTAGGTAAGTTAGAACCCACCCCAGCACTGGGCCATTGACTTTGAAGATGATGACATGGACAAATAGGTTGAAGTGCAGAGAAAGTAAGCCTTGTTTAGGGGTCTCATTTGGTTTTGGTTGCTAAGCAAATCACGTGATTCAAAAAATCACTGGTTGCTGCTGCCTCATTCAGTTAAATTTTCTCATACATTTGTCCTATTCCTCCTTTGTATCCCCTTTCAGGGCAGAGATATTGCTTAAAGAACCTGCATCTTCCCCAGATGTTTTTTCTGGAGTAGCGTGGGCAAAATTGTCCAGCCCACATTTTTTTTCCTTTTCTCTCCTTATTTTTCTATTTAAAAAAACCACTTTATTTAACTATGAAGTTGTGAAAATATACAAATATAGATGAAGACCTATATTTCCCTGTTCTAAAAAGTATATCAACAGTTCTATTATTATTTAGTTATTATTTACAATTCTTTTATTTAAAGCAAAGATATAATTTCAAAATGATAATAATGAACAGATAATTGCTCAGGTTGTGCAGATATTATCAATATTAATATGGGCTCCAAGCAGAATATATTATATTTACAATATCAAAAAGTATGAATTTTTGAGTTTAGTGTCAAAAACTCCACTATATTATTATTTATAAATGTTTAAACTAATTTCTGACTTCCCCCTTCATTGGGTAAAGTTAATCCTCACATAAAAAGAACAAGTATCTTAATAAATTATGTTATGCCTTTTTCATAGGTTCTGGAATTATACCTAATTAAAAAAATAATAGTTGCACTTTAAATTTCATCCCCAAAATTCTCTAGGTAACTATGTATATTTTTCCTGTACTTTTTTTTGGCATGTCCACCAGACACATTCCTTTTTGTGCCATTTCCCACATTTATTACTTTATGATTTATGTACTTTGACAATTATTGATGGAGTTGTATACTATCTGCAAAATATTTTACAGCAATTGTCTTTCAAATCATAGCTTGGTATGCATTTTATAAGCTTGTCTCTTAGTTTTTCCCACTGCTGTATTGGAACTGTTCCTTTGAATCGCACTGTACAGAACTGACCTCGGGTCAAGGTATATTTAAACAAAAATGAATTCATTGTACATTCAGAAATAGTTTATTTTAAATATATAAATTACATTTCATAGAAATGACACAATTAACATCTCTGCTATATAAACAGAATGCTTGTTATTTACAGACATAGAATATTTTAAATAGCATTAATATGATCTAACTCATTTGAGAGTTTAAGAGTCAAATGAAACAGTAAGATGCGTCTTATACAAATAGTTGTCAACTTACAACAATTTGTTTAGTAACTGTTCAAAGTTAAAACGGTATTGAAAAAAAGTGACTTATGTCTGTTTTTCACACAACAGTTGCAAAATCCCCATGGCCACATAATCAAAATTTGGATCCTTGGCATCTGATTCATATTTATGACGTTTGTAATGTTCTAGGGCAGTGATGGTGAACCTTTTTTTCCTCAGGTGTCGAAAGAGCATGCACGAGTGCCCACATCCATGATTCAATGCCTGGGGAAGACAAAAACAGTTTCCCCCACTCCCTGGAGGCCCACTGGAGGCCAAAAACGGTCTGTTTCCCAACTTCTGGTGGGCCCAGTAGGCTCGTGTTTCACCCTCTTCAGGCTCCAAAGGCTTTCCTGGAGCCGGGGGAAGGTAAAAATGCCCTCTCCCATCCCCCTGAAGGCTCTCTAGAAGCCAAAAACGCCTTCCCGAAGCCTCTGTGTGAACTAAAAATCAGCTGGCTGGCACAAAACATGCATGTTGGAGCTGAGCTAGGGCAATGGCTCGCATGCCACCAGATATAGCTCCATGTGCCACCTGTGCCACCTGTGCCATAGGTTCGCCATCACTGTTCTAGGGATATATAATCACCTTTTGTGACCTTTTGATAAGCACAGTCAATGGGGAAGCCAGATTCACTTAACAATGGTGTTCCTAACTTAACAGCTGCAATGGTTTGCTTAACTGGCAAGAAATGTCATTAAATGGGGCCAAACACACTTAACAAATGTCTTGCTTAGCAACATAAATCCTGGGTTCAATCATGATCATAAATCGAGGACTATGTATATAGCAGAGTTTAAGGATATTCAAATGTAAAAATCATGGCTTTATATTAAAATGCTACGGACTAATATTGCACATTACTTCATCACTTGTTTTGAGATGCTGAACTCATGAATTAGCCATCTTTCCATAAGAATGAATGAAATGGAAATTCTAATACAAATAAGATAGATTGCAATACCCAAATACAGTATGACGTACAGTATATAACAAATAAAAGGAAAAATAAAGTAAAAAGCCGCCAAACCATGGCTTATAATTAACTTAAAGTATGTCAAATTTACAAGTTTAACAATTGGTTTGGCTGGAATAATATAGATTCCTATAATGATGTCTATATTAGTATCTGAACTTTTTCAGTTTTATAGGTGACTATGCTGTTTTATCTAAAAACAAATCAATTGCATAATTAGATAGGAATGCACAGATTTTGGGACACCTAATTCGACCTATTAATTGCCCAACATATTTAAACTCCAGTAGAAATTAAGGCTATCACTTATACAAATGACTGTATTAGTAACCCACTAAGACCAATGGGGATGCGGTGGCTCAGTGGCTAAGATGCTGAGCTTGGCAGTTTGGTGGTTTGAATCCCTACGCCATGTAACAGAGTGAGCTCCCGTTACTTGCCTCAGCTTCTGTCAACCTAACAGTTCAAAAGTATGTAAAAATGTGAGCAGAAAAATACTTGGTGGGAAGGTAAGTGTTCCATGCGCCTTTGGCATTTAGTCATGCTGGCCAGAGGTGTATTCAGGTTATTCTTACCAGTTTTGGAGAACAGGTAGGGGGAATTTTGAGTAGTTCAGACATTTCTGATTGGCCCCACCATCTATTCTCTGCCTCCCGAGTCCCAGTTGGAAGGAAATGGGGATTTTGCAGTAACCTTCCCCTGCCATGTCCACAAAGCCATGTCCACAAAGCCACACCATGCCCACAGAACCAGTAATAACATTTTTTTGAACCCCTCTACTATTGATGGCCATATGACATGGAATCATCATCAGACAGTGCTGGCTCTTTGGCTTAGAAATGGAGATGAGCACTGTCACTAGAATCGGGAAAAACTAGCACATATGTGCAATAGGAACCTTTACCTTAACACCAATGTAATTCTAAAATAATGTCAAATTAAGGTCTAAAGATAGGCAGTTTGGTATACTTTTTAAGGCACTGGGCTACAAGCCAGGAGACCATGATTTCTAGTCCCACCTTAGGCACAAAGCCAGCTGGAAGACCATAGGACAATCTCTCCTAGGGGCAGGGGTAGGCAAAGTTGGCTCTTCTATGACTTGTGGACTTCAGCTCCCAGAATTCCCGAGTTAGCACGATTGGCTCAGGAATTCTGGGAGTTGAAGTCCACATGTCACAGAAGAGCCAACTTTGCCTACCCCTGCTCCTAGGAAAGGGGTAAAGCCAAACCACTTCAGAAACTTTACTAAGAAAACTGCAAGAACAGTACAGGCAATTGACAGTGTCAACAATCACTGACACACACACACACACACACACACACACACACACACACACACACACTTCACCTGACTCAATGTATTACATATTTGGTCAGAGCAACTCTATGGAATTAGGATTGTCACTCTTTGATTGTAAAAGTCCTCTGATGTGTTTTACTTGTACCTGGACATGATAGAAAACTTTAACAATGAAGGCGTTGGTGGGTATAGATGTACATGCCTGTGTGCATTCATAATTCTGCGTAAAACAGGAACATATATTTAATTGCAGCTGAGCACGCAGCACAGATTGCATTTGGCAACTCTGTAGGAACATGCCAGAAAGAAATTTGATCAAATCAGAATGCTAACTTATTCAAATAATTTTATAGAGTCCAGCAAATGCTATTCTGGATATGTTTAGACATTCCTTCTTGTCTGGATAGGAAAAAACAGAAGGAAACTAGCATGTTTCAGATATAAGCATATACAAGCTTCCAGACATAGTTGCACAGCAAATTGTATATGCTCATATTGGTTGCCTAAACAGAACAGAATGGATTTATGGTAAGCAATATAATAGCAATAGCACTTAGACCTATATACGGCTTCACAGTGCTTTAAAACCCACTCTAAGTGTTTTACAGAGTCAGCACATTTCCCTCAACAGTCTGAATCCTCATTTTGCCGACCTCACAAGGATGGAAGGTTGAGTCAAAATTGAGCCAATCAGGATCGTAATAATAATGCCTGAGATGGATCCTCTCAGTCATCCTATACAGTGTGTAGACAAAGAAATGGATTGTTCTCCAAGAAAACAGGTGCTATTGCACAAGAGTTGTGAGTTTGAACTGAACTCAAGTACACATAACTTGATTGGCTAAGCCAAATATTATCTTCAGAGTTGCTTATCCAGAGAAAAAATGAGGTGCGAATGAAGCAATCGAAAGGCAACAGGCAGTTCACTTATTGTCTTCAAGTAGCTTCTGTAAATTGCTTTGTATCTGGGAGAAAAAAATACAGAACAGATTATATAGATAAAATTAGCTGCTACATTGACAAGAGATGAAGTGTTCAATAGGCATCGTATCTAAAGTATGATGCTGCACTATCTTTCGTTGTGACTCAATCTGGGCAAATTCATAACATTGAGGATTACATTTTAAAAACTATTATGTCTAGCCTGTTAATTCTATAGCAGTGATTTCAACCAATAGCCATCACTCCCCCATCTTGTCTTAGTACAATGTGTGTCTAGAGCAGTGTTTTTCAACCAGTGTGCCGTGAGACATGGTCAGGTGTGCCATGGGGAAATTAAACATGGGTCCCCAAACTACGGCCCGCATGCCAGATACGGCCCGTGGAGGCAATTTATCCGGCCAGCCACCTTCATCCGAACATAAACATTCCCCTCACAATCCCTCCAGCTATCAATGACAGGAAGAGTGGAGGCACAGGGAACGCTCACTGACCAATCACCTTCTAGGATTCATCCCGACCACTAGCAATGAACCAATAGCAGGCCACCTCTCATCCACTCCCAGGAAGGTCCCCGCTCGGGCTGCCGCACACTTGTCATTGTGTGGCTGGGGCGAGTAGTTGAAGCTGCTACTCCTCCCCATGGTCCCAATTTCTAATCCTGGTCAGGACTGGAGGTAAATGTTGCCACCATTCCTGCCAGGATATCCCTTTTGTGTTCATTGAAACAGGCCCAGGTTTCACACTGAGTATAAATACATTTAGAAACTATATTATTAACTGCAGTATATGTATAATATGTACTGTGTTAGATTGTCATTTTGTGTCATTTTGGTTGATGGTGTGCCCCAGGATTTTGTAAATGTAAAAAATGTGCCGCGGCTCAAAAAAGATTGAAAATCACTGGTCTAGAGAAGGGATTCCCAACTACTAGTCCAGTGATGGTGAACCTATGGCAAGGGTGCCACAGGTGGCACACAGAGCCATATCTGCTGGCATGCAAGCTGTTGCCCTAACTCAGCTCCAACGTGCATGTGTGTGCCAGCCATCTGATTTTTGGCTCACACAGAGGCTCTGGGAGGGTGTTTTTGGCTTCCAGAAAGCCGCTGGGGGAATGGGGGAGGATGTTTTTATCCTTCCCTAGCTCCAGAGAAGTCTTTGGAGCCTGGGGAAAGTAAACCACAAGCTTACTGGGCCCACCAGAAATCGGGAAACACGCCGTTTCCAGCCTCCAGAGAGCCTGTGGGGGGTGGGAGAAGTTGTTTTTGCTGCATCATGCTAGAAACTGGGTCATGCAAACAAATGAAGCTCCATTTGCAGGATGCAGGCAGCACATGGAACCATGCCCCCTCTGGTCTGCAGAAGAACAGGTCTCCATGGAACCGGTCCATGATGGCCAAAAAGGGCCACTGGTCTAGAGAACATGGTGACTTATTGCATTTGGGGAAAAGTAATTTTATCATTACAACCCCCCCCCCCTCGCTATGAATTGAATGATTGGCTTCTCAGGTTGCTCAGTGGATGTCATCCCCAAACCCCCAACACTTTACGTTTAGATTATCTACGGTTGACCTATCCAGATTCCTAAGAGGTCAGTAAGGGGCGAGTACAAGTGCACTGGAGTGCCTTCCGTCCCCTGTCCTATTGCTCTCCTACACTGTATCTCCTATACCTTTCTTCTATTCCTATATCTCTTCTTCTATTCTTTCATTGATATGTTCTATTACTATATCTTCTTTTCTATTCTTTCTTAGATATATTTTACTATGAGTATCTCCTCTATAATCTTCATCATGTATTTTACTATGTGTATATAGATATATACCCACTAAAACCCTCATTGTGTATTGGACAAAATAAATAAATAAATAAATAAAAATAAATAAATGTTCTCAGATTGGTCTCAGGATGTTCTCAGGTTGCTCAGTGGATGTTTACATACGTTCATATAGGAAGAGATATAGAAGTAAGACCACATATGAGGTGACCTGAAAAGTAGATTAACTAAAAAATGTCTAAAATGCTTTAACTGGATATTTTCAAAGTCTGTGAAGAAGAAATTACTATTTCCAGGATCAGAATGTTATTGGTGTTTAGCAGTGATGGCACAACCATTGGGATTGGCATGTCAAAAAGAAAATATCAAATTTGATTCTGTTGTAATGTCATGCTCCCAAAACCAAAAAGAAAAAACAAGGACATATTCCATTCTTATATGGCTTCTACAGCCTCTGAAAATTGAATGAAAACAGGGTTGCTTTCAATAATAGCTGGTGTTGGGCAATGCTTGAGTGGAGTTGTCACCTTGGACACAGATGAGATTAGTTCACCATCACTGATATACATGTCAAAGAATTGTATTTTTGTGGGTAGATTTTTTGCCTAATTGTGACAATGGGGGAGGGGAACATTCCAGGAAATTTTATTACATTTTATAGATTTTATTTTAGAAAGTTTTATTAGCTTTTTAGGGAAGCTAGCCCTATCAAAATATCTTCTACACAGCTGTGAAAGATTTCAACCCCCTGACCTCTGTTGTTCCTATCTAGTTAAAAGGTATTTAACTGTCTTTTCACCCCTATAAATCTAAATTTCATCTTTATGTTCATGAAATCTCTCCACTGTTTTGCTTTCTGTAGTTTAGCAATTCTTTCAAATTACCTTTTCCAGTTTAATAAGATTAGCTGTTAGCTCTGCGTACAGACCGTCAACATTAAATTTTTTGTGATATCCCAAACCACCTTGCATTGGATATCTGAAACAGAAAATATGGATTGAGAAAGTGAGACAGCATATAATTACAGATGGAATAAATTAAAAATCTAACTAAATACCATAACCGGAACACAGTTTATTCCTTTACGCTGATATACATTGATTATAGCAACTTCATGATAACTAGATTCAGATCAACAATGTATATTCATGTCATTTGGTAAAACAAAGATTAAACACTGTGTAAAACATCACACAATATAAGAATTTGTACAGCTGGGGTTCAATTAGATTCTTTACACATATAAAATATGACTCTGGTCCTATAACTTCAGTAGCAGATATTTTTTTTGCAGAAATTCACTTTAAAATGTCTGTTTTCATGCTAGAAATGTATTTACCGTCTAATTGTTTAGAATACAGTAATCCAATTGCAACATGATTGGACATAAGTCTCCAAATTTAGAAGGGCCTCCAAATTTAGAAAAGGGAGCAACTGACACATTAAATGTACATGTGCAAATGGCTTATGGCCCTCAGCTATGACCTGCTGTTGGCACAATATAGTACAGCACTGTAGATGGACTTTTTTGCCTTTACATTAACCATTTTAACTCATCTGTTAGTGGTTTTAATAGTCATGCCATTATTGACTCTCAATGGGGTTGTGCTTCCACATTCAAGACTTTGAAGTGTCCTGGTGTTCTGCTGTTGGCACAAGAGGACACCAGGACACTTCAAAGTCTTGAATGTGGAAGCACAACCCCATTGAGAGTCAATAATGGCATGACTATTAAAACCACTAACGGATGAGTTAAAATAGTTAATGTAAAGGCAAAAAAGTCCATCTACAGTGCTGTACTATATTGTAATAGGCAACATATAATCTGCCAGGCTAGGACAATCATTTAACAAGGGTGCCCCCTTCTGTAAGGTCTGTGGGATGAGGGCTAAGGTAGGGACCTTACTCTTTGAAAGACATTACCCCAGAAATGAGGATGGTCCCATCCCTTTTCACATTCAGGGTGCATATTAAAACTGTATCATTTCAGTTGGCATGAAATCACTAGTTCAGGAGTGCCAAACTTGCATCATTACGGTTTTGTCATGTAACAGAATACTGTATGAAACTAGACTTACAATCCCGGGCCTAGAAAGCTTAGAACTAAGACGCCTTAAACATGATCTAAGTATTGCCCACAAGATTATATGCTGCAATGTCCTGCCTGTCAATGACTACTTCAGCTTCAACCACAACAACACAAGAGCACATAACAGATTCAAGCTCAATATTAACCGCTCCAAACTTGACTGTAAAAAATATGACTTTAGTAATAGAGTTGTTGAAGCGTGGAACTCATTACTGGACTCCGTAGTATCATCCCCTAACCCCCAACATTTTACCCTTAGACTGTCCACGGTTGACCTCTCCAGATTCCTAAGAGGTCAGTAAGGGGCGTGCATAAGTGCACTAGAGTGCCTTCCGACCTCTGTCCTATTGTCTCTCCTATATCCCATATATCTTCTCTTCTATCCCTATCTCTTTCTTCTATTCTCTCATTGATTATTTTATCCTATACTCTCTCTTCTATTCTTTCTCTAATTCTGTTTCCTCGAAGGTGTCCTCTATTACCTTCATTGTGTATTATTGTGTATTGGACAAAATAAATAAATAATAAATAAATAAATAAAAATACCGTGCTCCCCCCTTTGCTAACCCCCCTTTGCATGACCAGTGTGTGAGGCATCTGGCCCACGGGCCACACGCTTGACAGTCCTGCTCTAGTTAGTCCTGATGCCCTTTTGCATTTCATGTTAGTTATGGCTCTAACTGTTGTCTACTAATTGTGAAATGAACATGAGGATTGTTAAGTGAGCATCAGAAAGTGAATCTGTGATTTATAATGGGTGGGGGTTTTTTGCCCCCAAATTGTCAAAAAACGTTGTAAATTGGGACCAATTTGTCATAAATTGGAATGTTGTAAATGGTCATAAATGTAGGATGATAACGAGCTCTCAAAATATGATTGTGGGATCATGGGTTGTTGGAACTTCAAGCCGGGATCATAAGTATCTTTTGTGGGGGCGATCTCTTATAACTTGGGAAAGTCCCTAAGAAACTGGTCATAAATTGCAAACTACTTGTATATCAGCAGTGGGTTGCAACTGGATGGTCTAGTTCTATGATCCGGTAGTGGTGGTGGTGGGAGGCTCCTCCCACTCACCCAGGATGCTTTTGTGCATGTGCAGAAGCATCGTGCATGCATGCGAACCGGTAGCGATGGGATTTAGAACCCATCACTGTTGTATATGGAAAAAGACTTATTTAAAAAATGTTGGATAAATAAAAAGTCAATTTCATATAAAAGAAATGTTGAAATATAATGTATGGCATAAAAACGGTCTAGTCAGCATACTTTAGTAGTTTTGCAATTAACAACAAAAATAATAAATGTGCAAAAATAGCAAAAGCAGGAAACTAGCTAGGCAGGATATGGGCCTGATGTGATACATAGCTCGTCTTGAATTTGTTAATAATTGCATTTTTATCCTTGGCAGCTGTGCATTGTTGTTGTTGTTGTTGTTGTTGTTGTTGTTGTTATTATTATTATTATTATTATTATTATTATTTAGATTTGTATGCCGCCCCTCTCCGCAGACTCAGGGCAGCTCACAGCAGTGATATAGTATATATTTATAGTTATAGTATGTATTTTTAAAATCTATTTTAGGGTTAGGGTTATAAATATCAATTTATAGGTTTTCAAATATAAACAAACAAACGTTTAAAAAGGCCAAGCCTGGTTACAGAATAAATGTGACACTAGAAAAAGTCAGAATGACAGCAACAATGTCGATATGGTTGATCAGTTAGATGTTAAATGCTTGGAATTTCAGACTTTTGATAAAGTCTCTCCTCAAGGATTACTCTGAAAACTTATTACTCAGATGACTTATCTCTAGAAACATAAGCAGTCTATTTCTCAAATGTTCATGCTCTGTCTGTATTTTGCCTCTGTGAGAAGTGGATATCGAATTAGTCAGATTCTCACCTAGACCCCGTCACCTTTCTCATTTTTTATTTGGGGGCAAAAAAAAAGTGTGGGTAGAGTTTCTATAATATGATCACCAACTTCATAGAATAGAATAGAATAGAATAGAATAGAATTTTATTGGCCAAGTGTGATTGGACACACAAGGAATTTGTCTTGGTGCATATGCTCTCAGCATACATAAGAGAAAAAGACACATTTGTCAAGAAACATTTGGTACAACACTTAATGATTGCCATAGGGGTCAAATAAGCAATGAAGAAACAATCAATATTAATAATATTACTGCATCCAGGAAGAATGGTGAAGAATAATCAATAGGAAAGAATACAAAGGACACTGAATGTCAACAAAGGGTATCCTTACTCATTCATATGTGGATCTGCAGTAGAAGCCATGGATACAAGTTGCTCTTCCAAATGATGAACTTTATATCGCATGTAGAATGTGGAACAAATGAGGATAAAAACACTGCGAGAGAGATGTAAAAGAAAAAAAAAAGAACATAAAACAGGTGACTGCCCATGTAAGATAAACTCATTTGTAATATAGAAAGCCTATTACAATATCAAAGCTCCTGTTACACTAAATTAGGTAACATTAACCATGCTTTGTCAAATCCTGTGTGCTTTAATTTTAGCTTAACTCATCTGTGTAAACAAATATTCAGACAGAGGTTGGAAATACTCCTTAAGAGAGTCTGAATAGGAAAAGAGAAAAGTCCTTGGGAGACCAACAAGGAAAGCAAATGTTACAGGGCTGGGCTCTTGTCTGTTCCAGCAGTGAATAGCTTTGCCCTATTCAACAGCTTTGCTCAGAAATTTGCTCTGCTTTATCAATCCCCTTATCTGCTCCTTGGTTTGCAGTGTTGCTGCCTGCACTGCTTTGCCCATAAACCTTGAAAATATCCATCAATCTTATTTTCTGTTACCTCCAGGAATCTAGCAAAATGCTTTTGGAAATGACATAAGCTTGTTATCCATATAACACAACTCAGAGTAATTTAGACAGATCGCATTTTTCTCTCTCCATTTTCCCCAGTGGAAATGTTTACAGCAGAACATATTCAGATCTTTATTTGCGTGCGGCAAGTAAGAAAAGGAAACTCAGAAACCATTTATTTAACCGCTGCATGTCTAACTTTTAGAATATATCCCAAGAAAGATGCTCTCAGCCTTATGCTTAGCTTTGTAATTTGAGGAAATGGCTCTACATACTTACAGAATTGCATAAACAATGAGTACGTGAGTCACCGTCAGAAATAATGAGAAATTCATTCTGTCGAAAGATCCGAGGACTCCTGAAGGAACTATGAGATGAAAAGAAAAATTAACCTAGGCTTTGAAAAGACTACGGCTAAACACATACAATAGTGTGAGACTAGAAATGCAAAATAGCAAGGAGATTTAAATTGACTGCTCTTTTTCTTCACACCTATGAAATATATTAAATAAGTATGCTAATGTAAGCTGTAGTTTAATGTTACTCAATTAAGGTGAACTAGCTTTGTCTAGTTAACACGGACATGGTAAATCAGGACACTTTTATATCTCCAAAAGCCTTGATTAAAATTTACAGTTCAAATATATAATTACTGTATCAGCCAGATTAGATTCTCTCGCCATATGGGAGTTGCATTCAAAGATGTAAACTGATCTGAATGGAAATATGTTCAGAATAACAAGGCAAAGAAAGGAATTCCAAAAATACTCAAGGCTACAATCTGTGGTTAAGAAATTTATCTTCAAGCATATGCAGACTCCCTGCTGTAAATTAAAGGAAATTGGGAGACTACAAGGGAAGTCACAGTCCTTTTAGGTTGTTCTCACAGCTATAAATTAGGCCTTCTTCCCCCTATGTTTCTCATTCTTGCCTTTCTCCCACATTTTCCATATAAATCCATATGTACCTTATCATTTCATGTCAATCTAGACAACTGTACTTCAAACCTGATTTAAATAACAACCTGACATAAAACCCCCACCAGGAGTGGGCTACTGCCCAGACAGGGTGGGGGGACGCAGTGAGGTAGTGAAAATAGAGCCCCTCCCCAGAGCACCCAATTTGCATTAAAAGATATTGAAAGAAAATGCAGGGCGTCCTGCATAAACCCCGCCCAAGGTGTGGTTTTAAAAAATTTGGTAGCCCTTCGCTGACCCCTACCAATAATAAATAAATGTTAGGTTGGAAAATAAGATCAGCATGCAAAGATCAGATGCAAGCAGAGTAGAACAGATGAAAAAGAAAAAGAAAGTGCCAAAGTACACTAATCAAGAAACATCACCTAGAAACAAGAAAGATCAAGGAAGGATTGGAAATCATAAAGCAGTAAATAACACTATTGCCAAGAAGATCAGCAGATATAAAATTTGAATTGCACCCTGTAGGCAGAATTTCCAATTTCAGTCAAATCGGAAAGGTTTCTACTTATCCATCAATGAAGAGACTGCAGTAAACCAATCAAGATCTGACAAAGAAGAAACTTCTGGGCAGAGTTATGGGTCAACCCAAAGAAATACAACAAGATTTACTTACTGTTTCCTGAAACATTCCTGATTTGATCATCACGCCTACATTTAGACTGTACATCTTTATAGACCTCTTTGTCTGTCTTGGAACTTTTGAGATGAGACTGTTTGTCAGCCTCATGGTAATCTGTTGGAGAAGAAGAAACATGCTAAAAGCCTTCTGTCGCATGAATCCCAGCAACCGGTTAGGTCCCACAGAGTTGGCCTTCTCCGGGTCTCGTCGACTAAGCAATGTCGTTTGGCGGGACCCAGGAGAAGAGCCTTCTCTGTGGCGGCCCCGACCCTCTGAAACCAGCTCCCCCAGATATCAGAGTTGCCCCCATCCTCCTTGCCTTTTGCAAGCTCCTTAAAACCCACCTCTGTCATCAGGCATGGGGGAATTGAAATTTCCCTTCCCCCTAGGCTTATAGAATTTATACATGGTATGCTTGTATGTATGAGTGGTTCTTTAAATTGGGGTTTTTTAGATTGTTTTTAATATTAGATTTGTTTACATTGTCTTTTTATATTGTAGTTAGCCACCCTGAGTCTTCGGAGAGGGGCGGCATACTAACTAACTAACTAACTAACTAACTAACTAACTAACTAACTAACTAACTAACTAACTAAATAGCAAGCCATTTGATTAGTTTTGAGACCAATAAATGCCAACTAAGTACTTTGACAGATCTAAACAATGTTTGTACTCCCCATTCTTTGTTGAAGTATTCCAAATGTCTGGACCCATGATGGTGAACCTATGGCACGTGTGTCACAGGTGGCATGCAGAGTTCTCGGCAGGCATTTGAGCATTGCCCCAGCTCAGTTTCACAGTGCATGTGTGCGTGCCTCCTGCCAGGGAAGTGGTTTTGGGGTCTCTGCAGTGCATTTGTGAATGACGGAGTGCATGCGGGAGATGTGCATGCACGTATGTGGTGGGGCATGTGGGGGCATGCATGCATGCATGGGGGTGGGGCACATGCAAGGGAGTCATGCATGAAGGCATGGGGGCACACGGGAGATGTTGCACGTGCATTGCATTATGGGTGCGGATGTGTACCCTTTCAGTACTCAGCAACAAAAAGGTTAGCCAGCAATGGTCTAAACCAGTGTTTCCCAACCGTGGCAACTTGAAGATATCTGGACTTCAACTCCCAGAATTCCCCAGCCAGCATTTGATGGCTGGGGAATTCTGGGAGTTGAACTCCAGATATCTTCAAGTTGCCAAGGTTGGGAAACACTGGTCTAAACCACAGATGTCAAACTTGTGGTGTCATGTTGCCATCACAAAATGCATTGTGACATATTTTCCCTTCACAGAGCTGGGGTGGGCGTGGCCAGCATGTGATACATCCAGCCTGTAGGCTGCCAGTTTGACACCCCTGGTCTAGACTAAAAAATTGCATTTTAAGATAGTTGAGAAACAATTTTTTTAGAAGCAAACCTTGAAAGTGTTCCAATTCTGGGCTTTGAGAACCAGTGCTGCTGGATTCTTCCATCTCCTGTCTACGTCTCTGTATGATGCCATCCAGTTCAGAGAAATCATGATTGAAATCCTGGAATGGGTCAATGGGTCACAAATGTCAATTAAGTATCAATTTGTTACTTTCCTTTGTACCCACAAAGTTGGAAACAATGATAATAAAAATGTTCTCAGTATAGACGTACTTCCACATATGCCAACATAGTGAGGCTTGTTGGTAGTTACAGTACATATAGTATATATAGAGATACAACCAGGGGTGGGCTGCTGGGGGTTCATAGGAGTTCGGCAGAACCTCTAGCTAAGATTCTGTGCTCTTCTGAGAACCCCCAAATCCCACGTGGCCCTTTTTGGATGCCAGGTAAGTGCAGGGCGCGTGGGAAGGCTCAGGGTAGACAAAAGACGGGCATACTGGAAGTTTTGGAAGGCTGTTTTCATCTTCCTGGAGGCTCAAGAAAAGCTTCTGGAGCCCAGGGAGGGCAATGCCCTTCCCAGTGTGGTGCAGGAAGCTGACTAGGTCATGTCCGCCATGGCCACGCCCACTCAGCAACTGGACAGACATTGCTAACATTTTTGAAGCTCACCCCTGGATACAACAAGTTTAGGCTTCAGTATTCCATCCATCCAAACCCCACTAAAAATACCAACTTGTAATGTTTAATGTTATAAATGAAATGGGCATTCTTTTAATTGATATGCATGAAATGTAATACAGTGGTACCTCATGATACGAACCCCTCGTCTTACGAACAACCTGAGATACGAACCCATGGTTCAGAAATATTTTGCCTCTTCTTACGAACTTTTTCCTTCTTACGAACCCGCCGCCGCCGAGAAGCCTCGCCGCCCGGCTGTCGCTTTTTGAAGTTCGGGTTTGGCGTTCGGGTTCAGGAGGATGCTGGGAAGCCCCCCGGCTGTTTCAAAAGGTGACAGCTGGGCGGCGGGGCTTCCCAGCGGCCTCCCAAACCCGAACTTTTGCCGAACTTCCGGGTTCGGCATTCGGGAGGCTGCCGAGAAGCCCTGCCGCCCAGCTGTCACCTTTTAAAACAGCCGGGGGGCTTCTCGGCGGCCTCCCGAATGCCAAACTCGGAAGTTCGGGTTTGGCGTTCGGGTTCAGGGGGACGCTGGGAAGCCCCCCGGCTGTTTCAAAAGGTGACAGCCTGGCGGCGGCGTTTTTTTGCGGGGGTTTTTTCGTTGCATGGATTAATTGATTTTACATTGGTTCCTATGGGAAACAATGTTTCGTCTTACGAACCTCCCCCTGGAACCAATTAGGTTCGTAAGACGGGGTATTACTGTACATTTAATCACTTGAATTTTAATTATATTTGCTTAGTTCCCCCCCATCCCATCTACTGTTGTGTATCCTCCAGCATATCACTCAAACCTGAAGGTGGTTTGCAACCTGAAAAATATTGTGCAATCTTGCTGTTTCTACAATTGCAGCCAAAGTGTATCTTCACCTAATGGGTAGACTGCAGATGGAAGACTAAGTTTCCAGGTGCATAAACCTCACCAACTGATTTTCATTAAGCCATGCCATTTCAAATAATTTAGTTTGCAGATAATATCATTTCTTTTACATCTTTGAAATTGATGGGAAGGAATATTAAGAGTTTGAAGCGTTTTGTGCAGATTTTATTTAATCTTATTGTTTCTGTGATGAAATGTAATAGGCTGGATTCCCAGGTGGCAGAGGATGTATTCCAGAGGAATAAGAGACAAGTCAGTCCAGACATTTTGTTTCAGAGAAAGCAGATGAAAATAGTCTCTCTGAAACAGTTATCTGAATGTTTACTAGATGCTGATAGTACAGTATTTAGTGTGACAAGATTCTGTTTGTAGGTATGCAAACAATAAAGAACTCTGAGTGGAACAATCAGGTGTCACTTTTTATTTGGTCACCTAATTATATATTTATATGTGTGAATGTATATATGCATTCAGATGATATAGGGTAAATTTCATGCCTCTGGTAAAGTAGACTTTAGTTCTAGTATATGTTAGGAGCAGTAATGGGCAGCCAAAATTTTTACTGCCACACTGTGGGTGTGGCTTATTTTATAGGTGTGGCTTGATGTTCATGTGACTGGGTAGGATGGCTTGCCAGCCATGTGACCAGGTGGGAGTGGCTTGAACAATCATCATCATTCAAGTGAACTGTTATTGCTGTACAATGCCTTTTCATCTCAGTTGTGGGCAGAGTGAGGGCCTCGTGAGGGGAAAAAGACCGCAGCCCAGACTGCTTCAGTGCGGCGTGACTTTTCTGGCCTTTGGAGGTGGCTGTGTGAGCTGGGCAGAAGAGAGGGAAGCTCATCCGAGACCAGGAAGGAGGAAAGAGGAACACAGCAAGAAGCACACTCAGGGGTGGGCTGCTAACCAGACAGCGGGGGAACGCAGTGGGGTAGTGAAAATGGAGCTCCACCCCAGAGCACCCAATTTGCACTGAACAATGTTGAAAGAAAATGCAGGGCATCCTGCATAAGCCACGCCCATGGTGTGGTAGTAAAAATTTTGGTAGCCCTTCACCGAGCGCACAGCAGCAGCAGTAAGGAAAAAAAGGAGAGTCGAGCTGAGACCGGTAATCCAGGAAGTTAATTGCCACTGGTCAGCTGGAGCTGTGCCGGTAATCCAGGAAGTTACTGCCGCTGGTCAGCTGGAGCTGTGCATGCAGCTTCATTTCTGCCAGTGAAATGTCCTGCCTACTGCCCACCTTTGGTTAGGAGGATCTTTGCAGAATTACATCATGTTCATAAGTTGTGCCCTTTTCTGTATGAAGAGGTATTGTACATTAGAGTCACCTTGGTGAGATGGGCATCATAGAAGTCTAATCAACAAAAAATAAAAATAATTCATGCTTCTGTCATCTCATGGCTTAATATTGTAATATGCTCTTCAAGGCTCAAATCTTGGCTATTTTTGAAAACCCCACCTTCTCAGGTTGAATGTGGCCATGCAATAATAGGTGGGAAATAAATTTTATTAAGGGTCCCTTCAGAGAGTTTTGAAGATATGTTTGGGGACAATGAAAATTAACCTATTTATTCTGCATAAGACATCTACTAGATGTCTGCTGAACGAGTTGTGGGATTCAATTTTTTTTTACTTCCAGTTCTATGGCTGTGGCTTGGTGGGAGTAGTAGGGGAAGGATATTGTAAAATCTCCATTCCTTCCAGGAGAAGGTTACTGTAAAATTCCCATTTCCTCCCGATCAGCTGGGACTCAGGAGGCAGACAGTAGATGTGGGTAGGACTAGTCAGAGATGGTATTTACCATTTCTCTGAATTGCTCAAAATTTCCACTACCAGTTCTCCAGAACTAATCAGAGCCTGCTGAATACTACCTTGGCTGCTGACATATTGTGATAGCATTTAAACTGCTATTGCTGTATATAAACCACTCAGAGTCATCAGAAACTATAGAAATTCTAGTACATAAATAAAATTAATAAAATATTTTCTTTTCTTTTATTAAAAAAACTATTTCTAATGTAGTTCTCCAGCATAAATGTTTTTCTCTTCAAAAATAAACTTACCAGAGGTAATGTTGTAGGACGATCCGCTCTGAAACTGCTTTCTAGAGAAGGATTAGGGCTGTTGCCAACACTTGCATCCTGAAATGTGCAATTTTAAAAATTACACAGTTGGAGTAGGATTAACTAAGTAATACTAGGAATAGTCACAGATATACAGGTAGAACTTGCTTAACTACTCCCCTGCTTAGCAACTGTTCGGCATTATGATATGGTGCTGAAAAAGTAACCATCTTTCCTATTACCTACTACTATTAGTATCTTATGACTATGTAATTTTGTTGCTTGCATGTATACTGAGAGTTTACGCAAATTCCTTGTGTGTCCAATCATACTTAGCCAATAAAGAATATTCTATTCTATTCTATTCTATTCTATTCTATTCTACCCTAGACCTAGTCCTTTCCATTCCATTCTATTCATTCCACTCCACTCCACTCCACTCTACTAACATGTCCTTGAAAATATGATTTACAGATCTGAAGAAAGTTTTACTTACCTCTAGAGGACTGCAAACAGATTTTAACAGTTTGTAAACAGTGTCTCTGGACAGAAAAGAGACGAACATGTACTGTAAAGAAAACCACCAACAAATATAATTTTAAATCAGGGAAGACTGGTAGAGCTTGCCTTTGCTATTATTCTTACTAAAATATATCCCATTAATTATTACTTAAGGATTTGAGGCATCTACATATGCAATGCTATGTGCTCAGTTGACTTTTAATAATCTGCCTTTCATAACTGAAGTTTATGAGAGCTCTCTGGACTGTTACTTTGTGCCAAGACTTTCATTGTGTTAGTACATTTCTGCCTGAGGAAGATAAGCTTCGACATGATAAATTAAGAATTTATTTATTTATTTATTTATTCGATTTTTATGCCGTCCTTCTCCTTAGACTCAGGGCGGCTTACAACATGTTAGCAATAGCACTTTTTAACAGAGCCAGCCTATTGCCCCCACAATCTGGGTCCTCAAAGAATGCTTTATCTTTATTTATTATGTACCGTAATCTCTTCCCATATTTGGGAATGATATTCTGAAAAAACGCAGGACATAAGAGAATAACTGTAAAAGAGGAATACTGTATATGATTTCTAGTTCACATAATCCTCAATTTTCAATCCCAATTATACTCCTAGAAAGAGAGGTACAGAAATACAAACAACCACTGTAACAAAATTATGTGATAAATAATATGTGAACTTACCCTATCTGAGACTGTAGTTATAATGAGAGCGTTTGGCACTAAAATGGCAGTTTTAGTCTTCTTTATTAGTGTTACAGATAACACAGGTATAGTAATCTAAAACGAAAGCATAATAGTTGTTACAAGATGAAGATCTCAACTTAACCAACAATATTGATGATTATGCAGCAGAACCCATGCAAAGAAGTGACTACTGGTTTTTATAATGTAATTTCAGCTTTGCAGCTACCTAGCTGTTTTCAGCTATCTTTTTAGATTTAAGCTAATTTGAGTGCCAATTTGATGCCTAAGTTACATTATGACAAAAATAATAAAATATGGAAAGTAGATGGATGTTATCTTAAAATTATTATATTTCCATCTGTGATGAATGCAAGAGGTCTACAAGCTACTTTTGATATGCATTGCATTTTGGTATTTATCATTTAAAAATATACACCCCAAATTTTTTTTTAACACACGTAGTACCACTACATTGTGTTCTGACCTCTATTTCACGCAACAACACAGTCACAACAATGCTAATAGTTAGGAAATGGAGGCGGATTTATTAAAAAATGTCATAAAAAGGAATGGTTGGCAAAATTATTTATAATTAAGCAATTTTTTTAATACTGCAAAATATTCAGCTAAATCTCATTTCGATTATATCCAGCTGGGAAGCACTCCATGTATTTGTTTTCTTCCAAACAGATAGTTCAAAAAGTTGCCATGAAGGAAAGGATTTTTAAAAATGCAATTAGTTGAACACTTCTCTGAGAATAAAATCACACTGGAAAAACTTTGCTTACAAGTAAAGATACAGATTGCATCTTCACATAATGCTAAGGCAGAATCTAACTATAGTTTGTTACAAAGCAAGAAACACATATTATAGTTGGGAGTTCAGGCTGAACATCTTAAACTGCATCCTGTTCCAGGGCTAGTGAAATCTGATTTAGGAATGAAGTTTTAAAGCCTACTGCTTTCCTATGATTTTGGCCTTTACAAAGTGGGAATTTACCATTGAAATTATTGGTCAAATAGCCAATAGAAACAATTTCACTGTAACCCTTTGAACAACTTGCATGCTATAAATGTGTCTGATTTTCTACTTATATAGTGCATACGACAGATTGCAGTGGTCCCCAACTTTTTCAGCTCAGCAGATCAGTGGAGGAGGCGGTTGAGGAAGAGAAGGGATAATTTTGCACATGTGTGCACACTGCTTTCATTAATACAACTTTGTGTGCACACACACATGCACTTATCCATCACTTCCACAGGGTTGGTTCCCAATGGGTTGCAGCCTGGCACTGGGCCCTAGAATGGGATTGGAGACCCCTGCCAGATATCATTAGCATTTGCAACTATTATTTGTATGCATATTAGATAAAAAATTAGGCATACATAATGGAGTTTATTATTATTATTATTATTATTATTATTATTATTATTATTATTATTATTAATTAGATTATTATTATTCATTAGATTTGTATGCCGCCCCTCTCCAAAGTCTTGGGGCGGCTAACAACAATATAAAAAGACAATGTAAACAAATCTAATATTAAAAACAATCTAAAAATCCCAATTTAAAGAACCACTCATACATACAAACATACCATGTATAAATTCTATAAGCCTAGGGGGAAGGGAAATTTCAGTTCCCCCATGCCTGATGACAGAGGTAGATTTTAAGGAGCTTGCAAAAGGCAAGGAGGGTGGGGGCAACTCTGATATCTGGGGGGAACTGGTTCCAGAGGGTCGGGGCCGCCACAGAGAAGGCTCTTTTCCTGGGTCCCGCCAAATGACATTGTTTAGTTGACGGGACCCAGAGAAGGCCCACTCTGTGGGACCTAACCGGTTGCTGGGATTCGTGCGGCAGAAGGCGGTCCCGGAGATAATCTGGTCCGATGCCATGAAGGGCTTTATAGGTCATAACCAACACTTTGAATTGTGACCGGAAATTGATCGGCAACCAATGCAGACTGTGGAGTGTTGGTGTAACATGGGCATACCTTGGGAAGCCCATGATTGCTCTCGCAGCTGCATTCTGCACGATCTGAAGTTTCCGAACACTTTTCAAAGGTAGCCCCATGTAGAGAGCATTACAGTAGTTGAACCTCAAGGTGATAAGGGCATGAGTGACTGTGAGCAGTGAGTCCCAGTCCAGATAGGGCCGCAACTGGTGCACCAGGCAAACCTGAGCAAACGTTTAACACACTATAAGCTGTATTTATTTATGAATGAAGGCAAATACTATATGTGTCCCAGGATAAAGATATGAGATCGAGTATGGAACCTATTTTCAGGAAATTTCTCTCTACTGGAATATGTGCTTTGGGCTTACGTGGTGCTATCCTATTGGCTGAATGGTGTGTAGATGGCTGGCAATTCTGCTCCTAAGTATTTGAGAAGTTGGTGGTAATTCAGCATTCCTGTTAACTGACACGGGCCCTGTTTCCCAGGCTTCAAACATTTCCCTGGCTATCTTTGTAGCTGCATGGCCTATATATTATGTTTATGTTTTATTTATTTAAATATATTATATTCATCATATTTATTTATTCATATTTGTTTACCTTGATATCTTTGCCAAAGACTTTGGAATGGAAGCAAATCCAGTTCTCTGATACATATAGCTTCCCTTGGTACATAATTTCTTTCTGTAAGGCACAGGTGAAATCTACAAAGATCACATGAGTAATGTTATCTAACTGGGAATATGTACAGCCTGGCTAGGCAACGCATCAAACACACACTATATATCTAAGATAATTTTCTTAAAACAAACATTGCAAATTCAAAGGTATTTCTGAGAGGGGAAAACCACCTGCAAAGATTAAAATGTCTGGAGAAATATTCCAATTGTCTCAGAATCTACATTTTGTATATGAATATTGAGTAGAAAAAGCTATTCAATATACTAAATACCAGTAATCTCATTTAGCAACTAAAATTGGGGTCAGTTACTAAATGAAGAGTGTCTGCACTGGGATTTTATATGGGAAAGCAAACTCACATTAGAATGTGTTATGAACCAGAACTGTATTGTATGCGTGCCAAAAAGGAAGCCACTATATCAGACATAAGCAAAACTCTTCATAACTGTAATAACAAAATGCTGCAAATATTACTAGTTGCTGCCTTATTTAGATAAAGTTCGTTTATACTGTGTCCTGTGCGTGATCCCTCTTTGACTTTCCTTTTTGCCATCTGGCAGTTTGTTTAAACAAGCTATTCTTTATTGAGTTGTTTTTCTCTGCAGAAGAGCATGTCCCTAAAAATGCTAAGGTAAGTTAATAAACTCAGATCTGTGATCTTAATTAGTAGATTAGAAACCTCCTGAAGATTGGCAGCTCCTCTCTGAAACTGACCAGACCTTAATCACTTTTACACTGAAGGGTTTTTGTCGCCCTAAATGCTGCCTTGGTTGGAAAATGAATTTTTATTACTGTTGTGAATGGTTACTATCCAAAGCTATTACCAAATAAGGATTACCTGTAGAAAACATGACTTACAAAAATGCAACATAACAAATACAATTGGCATTCCACTTACTTTGTCTCAAGGGTTCATCAATTGGGACATCCAGAAACAGCTTGTGAAAATGAGCATTTGCCTTAAACTAAAGCAAAACAAACAACAAACAAATCAGAATTTGGTTACTGCTATATTATTTTAATGGTCCTTACCCCAGTTTGCCTAATTTATTATTAAATAATGGGAATAGTTTTTTCATCAGCAGATGGAAATAATAATAATAATTAATAATAATTATTAGATGGAAAGGACTGGCACTGCACTAAATTGAGTTCTCAAAAACAAAATGAACAAATAGGTAGAAACAGGAGACACATAAAAACGTGCAGGGCTTAGATTGCATATTTGCAATTGCCACCTTGATCTTTTTTTAAAAAAATACTTCCTGCTTCTACCAGTCAGGATCAGAATCTGATATTCTGGAAAGGTCAGTTTATTCCTGTTCCAGGCTGGAAACAGAATTTATACATTCAAAAGAAATTCACCCCTGAATTTAGATAAAATTATTTTGATCACAATTATTTTCCAGGATTGGCACATATTTATACACAAAACTTACACCACAAACTGTGCCTAAGGGCATAAGAAATCTTAATCTTTCTTATATGCCAAATCCACAATAAGGCATACTATTCTAGTTCCTCAAGTGGTTCATTATTCCAGGAGGATCAGAATCAATAAAATTATTAAGTACTTTCATTATTTGATGCTGGAGGGCTTAGATGAATTTATTTTGCTTGTGCTTAGCATATCGGTAAACCAGTCAGTGCGTTTTATGAGCCATCGTTAATCGCTTGCCACATTGTGTAAACCTAGTCAACTGAGGCGTATTCAGTGAAGATCAATCCAGATATATCAAAATTAGGCATAATTTTCTTTTGATAAATCATGAACAGAACTTTCACTGTATGCATACTGACATTTTAAGAGTAGTGTAGGCTGGTTTGATATATGTTTGCGTTCATTCCTTCAAAATTTATAGGTTGCCCCAAACCTCATGCCCCATAGTTTCATGCAATAAGTAGCTCTTTACATTGCAGGTAATACTTGGGGAAAGGTAAATGCTGAATACATTTGTGCCCAACCATCTCCCTTTCAACCGTCTCCTATCACCACCCTCTGACTGTTGCAAGCTGTAATTTGCCTAACAAACCACCCTTGGCCATGATCACATTAAAAAAAACCCAACACGATGGAGTATGAATTGTAATAGCTGGTTAGCTTCACACATTATGCTAATTCAAAAACATATTTTACTTTAATGATGGGACAACAGCATATCTCTTGGCTTGTTCTTGGTTGTAAGCACATACAACCTGTCTATGGTTGTCAATTAATCAATTCAGCAATGTTGACCCCGCTATCCAGACTGCATTAATCTCAAAAGTTGATCTAATGCAGTTGTTCATGAGAAATAGAGCCCTCTTTTAGTGTAACTTTAATAAAAGGTAAAAAAGTATGAAAACAGCCTGTATCTTTCGACACCATTCTTCCAATAGCATCAACACACAGAGCCAAATATCTTGGGATATATAATTGCTATCATCGGGTGGCATGGAAAATCTGAACAAGATCCATATTGGTCTCTATTAAACCAGTGCAAATCCTTGAAATAGCTCTTGTGGAATGCACTGGGGCAGGATTAGGAGACCAGTTGTTGTTCTGTCTTACATAGCACCATCTTTTCCCACATCCAGCCTGTATGTTCAATACCCATTAGCCAAGTGAGCAGCAGCAGCTGTTTCTGTCTTTCATCATGGGGACAGCTGCCTTGATTTAGCATCACACTGTGTATTATTGCCCAGGAATCAAAACAAGTAAGAGAATGTGGGACACAAAGGGAGAATGAGACAAGAGGAAGGAAGGGTGGGTAGATTTGCATTTAAAAACTGGTCCATGTGGACCAGAGTAAGCAGGTTAGGCACCCCTGCACAGAACTATTGATTTAATTGTTTAACAAAAACACATTTTAGTTTAATATGCAAACTAATTCAGAGGATAAAGTGCATCTAAATATCATATCTTACTAATTCCAAATGTGATCCCTTGTTTATAAATTAAAATTTATAATCTGCATTATTTAGTCTGCATTGGTTGCAGATAAGTTTCCAGTCACAATTCAAAGTGTTGGTTATGACCTATAAAGCCCTTCATGGCACCAGGCCAGATTATCTCAGGGACCGCCTTCTGCTGCACGAATCCCAGCGACCAGTTAGGTCCCACAGAGTGGGCCTTCTCCGGATCCCGTCAACTAAACAATGTCGTTTGGCGGGACCCAGGGGAAGAGCCTTCTCTGTGGCGGCCCCGGCCCTTTGGAACCAACTCCACCCAACAGATTAGAATTGCCCCCACCCTCCTTGCCTTTCGTAAGCTTCTTAAAACCCACCTCTGCTGTCAGACATGGGGGAAGTGAGATATTGTTTCCCCCTAGGCCTTTACAATTTATGCATGGTATGTTTGTATGTATGTTTGGTTTTATAATAAGGTTTTTTTTAGTTGTTTAGTATTGGATTGTTACATGCTGGTTTTTGGCACTGTTGTTAGCCGCCCCGAGTCTGCGGAGAGGGGCAACATACAAATCCAATAAATAAGTAAGTAAGTAAGTAAGTAAGTAAGTAAGTAAGTAAGTAAGTAAGTAAGTAAGTAAGTAAGTAAGTAAGTAAACAAACAAACAAACAAACAAACAAAATTGTGAGGTAGATGGGAAAAGGTGCTATTCCAGCCTGATGTTGTGTGCAGTACTTTGTTGTTCTACCACAACCAGGGTCTCCAACATTTCACATATTAAACAGATGAGTATTTCTCAGTTACCTGGTTTGAGGTATGCTTCTTCCTTTCAGCCTTTGAGTCATTCTTGCCATCTAATATCAAGAAACTATTATCCACAATTGTCTTTGACCTAAAGGAAATCACATTACAGTGCTGTTACATTCTTCTCATTGTATCAAGATAGGGTTTCCACATTAAAAAGTTTAGCCAAGTTGGATTAATTTCTAAGTAAAGCATGCCCTTAAAGATACTTATGACACAATGTGAATTTCTTGCTTCTGATTGTGAAGAGAACGACTTTCATGACTTTGCTACTTCAATCCTCTACAGCCCTCTCTGGCTGTAGAGGATCAGAAGCTTCTTTTAGTTATTGTAAATACTGGAGAAAAGGAGGTAAACAAGAAGCAGGCTGCAAGATGAAGTAGTGTGCTTCATTGAGGAAAAATGGGTTGTCTTTTACCTCTAATGAAGAAAACTGCAATAGCTCTGTTGGTTAAGCCTTTCATCAAAACTTCTATTCTAAATTTATGACTGTTCATTTAACAGTAATCTAATGTTATGATGGCCTTGGAAAAAGTGACTTATGATCTGTACTTGCATGTCCAATAGATATATCATCTTCATAGTCAAATGACTGCAATTCCGGGGCTTGACAATTGGCTCATATTTATGACAGGTTGCAGTCATAGTTCCCTCTAAGCTGAGCAGTGAGCAATCGCTCACTTAAAAATCATCATCAACTCAGAGTTTTCCAAACCTGCCCAGAAGCCGAGAGGGAAAGAGTGAGAGGGAAGGAGAAAGAGAGGAAGAGAGAGAAACAGATAGAAAAAAGAGAGGAAGGAAAAGAAAAAGAAAAAGAATGGGAGTAAGGAAGAAAGAAAATCAAAATCTAGTTTGAAACTAGCTCAACTATTTAAGTGGCATTTTGATATTGATAGAGTTGCCCTATTGTGTTATAGACACACAGTACAGTATTTTATTTTGAAATTCTCTGAGGCAAAACAGGGTGGGTTTTTTATTTGTTTGTTTATTTATTTATTTATTATTTCTGTGCCGCCCAGTCCCGAAGGGACTGCCGCTCAGACACTATACTTTTCTGCCCCCCCCAAAAAAAAATTAGAGGGAACACTGGTTGCAGTGTCAATTTTTTTTCAGGGGGAGGGGAAATTTCTGGCAAAAAAAGAAAAAGAAACATAGGGAAGCTGGGTTCCTGTAACTATCTCATGATTTTCTTAAAGACGGTGGAGATTCATTTAATGACCACTGCAAAAAATGTTATAAAATTGAACTCAACTTACAACTTATTGAGAGGCCAGGCGAATTACGCCCAGCCGACAATTGCTGAAGGCGGGAACCAACTTGGCTCCACCTATCTGTACACTTCAGTGGCTGCTCGGGCATTCTGGGAAGCCGAGGGTGGGGCGAGCACCCTTTATCAGGGCCTGCTGAGCCCCCTGGCTTCCCTCACCCCCGAGCTCACAGCACAGCAGACACCCACCCACCCTCCACTCAATCCAGGGTGTTTTAAAGGTTGCCTGGTTTGGGGCTGAGTAGGAATTTTTTGCAATCTTATAGCATTTGCTTCGGATTGTTTTTTCGCTTACTCCATCCTGGACAAGTGAAATGGATTTGTGGTTATGGGGTGCATCTATCTGTAAATAGGTTTTGATTCAACAATTGGATGTATATATACTTGGTCACTATATGGCAGAAATGGGGCGGAAAGGGTATCAGTAGCAACTGTGTGTTCTCCTTTGAGCATCTTTTGTAAGATGATTGGCACCCCTGTTGCACAACTCATGCTTCCTCATTGGACGGAGCGGTGTGAAGGGGGTGCCCTTGGGGCTCACCTACGTCATTTCCGGTTCTCGGTCATGCAGGGTGAGCCCTCCCACACGCTGGGTGTGGCTTTACGGGCTGGGTGTAAGTTGGGCATGCCGCACCCTCACCAGGCATGGAGTTACACCCATTTAGTTGCCCAAGCATGTTTGTGTTCAGGAAACTCTGCACCATTTAGCGACCCCTGCAGGTCTTTTTGTTAATATTTAAGAAAGTGACCCATTTTTACCCAGCTTTGTGTCCGAGTGTTCATTTCCCGTCTGATGCAATAACTTATGATGGAAATTCTGATCCCAAATGTGGTTGTAATTAAGGACTATCTGAACCTTAAACTAGATGCTTAGTATTAACAGATCTGTCTACTTAGTCATGTATCTCACACACTGTAAAGAATCCATACGGTAGTATAATGATGCCTATACAGTGGTACCTCTACTTACGAACTTAATTCGTTCTTTGAGCGGGTTCTTAAGTAGAAACATTTATAAGAAGAAGCAATTTTTTCTATAGGAATCAATGTAAAAGCAAATAATGCATGCGATTGGGGACACCGCAGGGAGGGTGGAAGCCCTGTTTCCTCCCAGGAGATTCCTAGAGAGGCCCCACGGAGGCTTCTCCCTGCATTTTCTGGTTACAGTTTCAGAGGCTCGGGTGCATAAGTGAAAAATGGTCTGTGAGAAGAGGCAAAAAAATATTGAACAACCGGTTCGTATCTAGAAAAGTTTGTAAGTATAGGCGTTCGTAGGTAGAGGCCCCACTGTATTAGAATTTCCCTGCCTGAACTTCAGGCCCTTGCATTCCCCTCCAGTTTGGCCATTACTGATAATACTGGGAGCTAAATATCACATTTCTGGAAGTTAAGAAAATTTGAGTGTTCAAATTTGTCATAATAAAGCACTGTGCATTATAGACCAACTTGTAAATAGGAGTCATGACATAATTTCCTTTTTGAAGAGTTCTGCATCATCTTACAGCCTTCAGTATACTGTGCAATCACAAAGCTTTTCTGGCTACTGGAAGAGCCACAAAAAGGTTGTCAAAGAGACTTTGGAACAGCAGAAGTGAAGCAACTCCACGTCCTTGCTTTCACAAGTGAGGAGATTCCACTGCTTTGAAGGGCTGTGCTTTGAATGAGTCTTCACCACAGTAAAGCACCTCTTTGAAACTTTGCACAAGCCTAATGCTGTGAAGTATCTTGAGTAGACTGAACATTTTGACACAGCCAAGAATGTGACTGTAGAGTCTACCCTTCTCACACGCAACATTCTTCTCATTTCATTTGACTAAATCCTTTCCTGACCTCTAATTAGTGGAAATAGTCCCTTCTTTTCAAGTTTTTACAATGGCAAAAACTTCAATTCTGCCCCCAAGCACTGTGGGGTACTTCTGTCAAACAGAGAAGAAAAAATACACATCACTCTCAAAGGTATAACTATAAGTCTATACAGAAACATAGGAAAAAGGAAGGAAATATAAACTGTACTGTCATATACGGGCAAACAAATGCAAGATAAATACTTAGTGAAATGAAATAAATTGTTAAAAAGTTATGATATTTATATAGTTACTTATCAAGCATTTAAATATGTTAAAGGGTTAAATAAGGTTCAGGAGGAAAGTGTTTTTAATAGGAAAGTGAACACAAGAACAAGGGGACACAATCTGAAGTTAGTTGGGGGGAAAATCAAAAGCAACGTGAGAAAATATTATTTCACTGAAAGAGTAGTAGATCCTTGGAACAAACTTCCAGCAGACGTGGTTGAATTTAAACATGCCTGGGATAAACATATATCCATTGTAAGATAAAATACAGGAAATAGTATAAGGGCAGACTAGATGGACCATGAGGTCTTTTTCTGCTGTCAGTCTTCTATGTTTTTATGTTTCTAAGCACATCTAAATTATATTAAAGTAACCAAAATATCTTTACATTCCTCAAGGCAGGTCACAACCTATTTCCTAATGTTTGGAAATAGAAAGTTGAACAATTTGACATGTCCTAAATTGCACAATATATTCATATATACAGTGATTCCTCGAGTATCGCGAGGGTTACGTTCCAAGACCCCTCGCGATACTCGATTTTTCACAATATAGTGGTGCGGAAGTAAAAACACCATCTGCGCATGCGCACCCTTTTTCCATGGCCGCGCATGCGCAGATGGTGTTTTTACTTCCGCACCTGGGAAGACCCAGGGAAGGTTCCTTCCGCCGCCCAGCAGCTGATCGGCTCGGCGGCAGCAGCGAGGAGCCGAATCGGGCTTTCCCCTTTGCGTGGGCGGCGGGGAAACCCCGATCTTCGTCTGCTCGCTGCTGCTGCAGCAGCAGTGAGCAGACGAAGATCGGGGTTTCTCTGCTGCCCACGCAAAGGGGAAAGCCCGGCTCCTCACTGATCCCCCCTCGCCCGCCCGCCGCCCGCCGCCCGCCAGCAAGAGGGGGAGAGATAGAGAAAGAGAGAGAAGAAAAGAAAGAGATGAGAGAGGGAGGAAGAGAGTGTGAGAGAGGAAGAAGCAAGATAGAGAAAGAGAGAGAGAAAGAAAATGAGAAAGGAAGGAAGAGAATGACATCATCGGGTGGGAAAAATCGCGATATAGCGTTTCGCGAAGATCGAGATCGCGAAACTCGAGGGATCACTGTATAATAAGGACAAAAGTGGTATGGGTAAATGCTTGTTATTGGAATGGACCAGCATGGAATCCTGGATCAGTTTATGAGAGAACAAAGTGAAGAAATCACACATATCTACTGAAATCTAAATTATGAGCATAAGGGTGGCTATAAATGCCCCTCTTGGCTCTCAACAAACTCCATCTGTGTTGTGAGTGATTCTTGTCAGCCTCAGGACATGCCTGATTCTGAGGATGATGAGCCAGGTCCCTCAGATTATGTGGGGTTAGGGAGGCTGTCAGAGGAAATGGAAGCCTAGATTGATGCAAATAGTGATTTGGAAATGCCAGAGGGGGCTGATGTTACAATGGGAAGTTGGTCTCTGTCAGATAGTGAGGGAAATGTATCAGGATATGAATGGATAGATCCTAGATATAGAAGGATGGCAAAAAGACAAGAAGAAATCCAAGGTAAAAAGTATTAATCCACATTAGTAGCTCTGATGTCACTTTTAGGTGACAGTAGGAAATGAAGGCTTGGTCTGACAACGTCGTTCAAAGAATGGTGGAGATTTTGTGGTGTTCCTGAACAAAAAAGTAAAAACCTAAAGCTCTGCCTTTCCAAATGAGCTGGAAAATGCTAGGCTGGTGAGCAAATTGCCTCTATCCATGATTTATAGTCTTGTAATCTCAAAGCAGGCTGAGAATGGAATGTTGGAATGCTTCCCAGAAAAGTTTGAGCTTAAGATGATAGAATATGTATTACATGTACTTTGATTGCTTGCATCTACCTTGCTAAAGATTTATATATTTAAACTTATGTGAAATCCAATAAAAGAGAATATTGTTCAGGAATGGATTTCTAAGAGTCTTGGAAAATTACCAAAGCCATGCTCAGAACAATCTGAATTAAATGTTATGATTGTTTTAAGTTAGAGAAATGCTGCATCATCTTAGTGTCCAAAAATGGTCTTGAAATCCATTGTGGCATTCGTAGAAAATAAAAAAGGACAAGGGGCTATTGGAGATTCTTGCAGTCATTTTGTGAACGAGCCTATGTCAAGTTCTCAAAATGTGCTAGTTAGCCTCCAGAACTTGGGAATGCTTCTCTTAATGTAATTTTTCTGAAGAATTATTATTTGGGAAACTGACAAAATCCCAACATTTGTTTCTAGTTTCTAAATGGCATTATTTCATTTTCCAACAGTCATGTTAATTTTGCTGCTCTTAGAAAGAGAAGACGAATCAGTGCACTTATATACAGGACTATTCACAATTCCAAATATATGCCATACGAAGAATAAAAACCAGATGTTCTAGAAATAAGAGCAAGAATCTGTAAACAATTAGGAGAAATATGTAATTACATCTAGATTAATTTATTTCCAGCCCTTCTATACTTTCAAATACAGTTCTTGGCATCTGCAAATTTGTCGGGCACACACAGAGAAGTGGTGATTGGATTTGCACAGAGGTTATTGCTCCTTCCCATTGGGCTAGGAACCCAACCACTGGGAGAGACTAATAAAAAAGCAACATATTATAGAAGAGCTTCAAAGTGTATCCTGATCAGAGATACTGTAGAAATTTATCTCGATGATTTCAAAGATTTCCAACATTCACAAAATATGTTGTCGTTTTTCTTTAATTGAGATTTAACCATCTATCTAATCTAGATAAATCTAGTTCATTACCGTGCAATTGCAAGTTTTTTCTGGTCTTCAAAACAATCAGCCTCATTAAATGACGTTTGTGGAAGCCCTGAGCCTGGTTTTCCTGATTTCTTCTTTTCTTCTGTTCCATTTTCATTTTCTGAACTGTAAAAAAATAATGTCATTTGTTAGGACTAAAAAATATAAAGCAATAGTTCAAAGCTTCAATGACAATTACCAATTCCAACCACATATCTATACAGCTTATGTTCTAAATGATGAAGAAGTAAATATTTTTTTAAAGATACTTCAATTAATTATATTATGAGTGAATAACCAGAAGATTGGACTTTCCTTACGTGTATTTAAAAAATCCAAAATGGAGCTAATGTCTTCTCCTCCTGTCCAAACTCTTGAGATAGGACCAAATTAATCATCATGAAAAGCAAATGCAGAAAATATCATTATAAAGCAACATGGAGCCTGTTGTACTTGCATGCTTACTGTATTTCTTATTATCAAGCCAAACTTTTTCTAGTTTCATTGGTGCCATTCATATATTTTTTTCTTTCATTACTCAAGGAGAGGGGGAATCAAATTATATTAGTAGCTGCTTAGTTCTCATGGTTAAGTCATGACTTCAACATCCTTGATTATTAGTGGTCTTAACATACTTCCCATGCATGCTAAGGGCCCTGACCCTTTGACTTTTTGGAATCATTATTTGATCTATATTGTTTAACATACCTAAGAAAATCAAAGAATATAATCTCAGTAAATACACTGCTCATTCAACTAGCTTATATTGTGAGACTGCCTCCCAGTTTTAGAAAACACATGGTGATAGTAGGGTTGGCGATCTCCCAGCTGCAAAAATTATGTTACAAAGAAATCCATTTCCACCAGATGGTGCATAAGAGAACAAATGTGTGCATAATGAAGTAGAAATGAAATGAGCCCCCCCCCAATAAATGCTGAAATGTGTCAAAATGGACCTTTTCATTACTAAATTAAAACTACCTCAAATCAAGCTTGTCATCTGGGTGCTTCCTATAGTGTAGATATGTATAACCAGACAGGAGAAAACAAAAAACAATACGCCCTACTCCAGTGATGGCGAACCTTTCTTGGCTTGAGTGCCAAAAGGGTACGGGTGTGTGCCCACTTCCATAATACAATGCCCCTCGCACATAAGCACAACTTCCCTGCTTCCCCCAACACATGTGCACAACCCCCTGCTGCCCCATCATGCACATAACCCCCTATGCTGCCCTTCTGTGCATGCGCACAGGCATCACTGAAGCCTTCAGACTTCCAGTAGGCCTGTTGGGTCGTTTTTCACCATCCCCAAAGGTTCATGAAAGCCTCTTGAAGCCTGGAGAGAATGAAAACGGCCCAACAGGCCAACCGGAAGTTCATTTCTGAACTTCCTGTTGGCCCATTTGGCCATTTTTCGCCATCCCCAAGTTCAGGAGGCTTTTATGAAGCCTAGGGAGAACGAAAATGGTTGAAAAGAAGACCGAAAATCAGCTGTCCAATGCATGCTTGCATGCTGGAGCTGATATAGGGCAATGACTGGTATGCTCTCAGATATGGCTCCATGTGCCACCTGTGGCACACATGCCATGGGTTCGCTAACCCTGTCCTACTCTCTATATCAGTGCTGGAAAAGGACTAAAATAACCTAGATTCAAGACCTTACTCAAACAGATAGCTCGATGACTTTGGGTCAGTCTTTGGATTTATTTAGGTCTCATGATTATTGTTCTTAAGGGGGAAAAAAGAACGCACAACAGGAGTGGGTTCTAAGTTACCTCGCTGCCAGTTCACTTCCTCCCGCGCCATATGGGTCTGCATGCGCAGTACTGAAAACTTGGTTTCTGCTTATGCACAGAAACAAAAAACAAGATGGCGCTGTTTATGGCACCACTGAGAGAGCTGGTTTGGGAGTGTGGCTAGCCAGCCATCGCTCCCAGTTTGGCAAGCAGGGAAAAATTCCTGCTACTGGTTCTAAACAATTGGATGGAACTGCGAGGAACCCACCTCTGAAGCAAAACCTTAGATCACATGGATGTGTTTAGGAGTCAAAGATAGATTTAAAGGAAAACCCAGGTGGGAGGAGAGGAAGAGACAAAGACCATCTTGAGTTCTCAGACAACAAGCAGAATATGAATGCAATGCATAAGAGGCAAACAAAGCAAAAACTATCAGAGAGACTTTTGAAATAAAATGATTTTGTTGTGCTTGTACCATATTTCTCATTCACAATCTGAGATGAGATGGCTGCCTAATGATCCTATATACAGAGTATACATATCTTATATACTTTGACAGTTTTGGGGAAAGTGAATAGAGATCAAGGATGATAGGGAATCAAGATTGTCGGTTTTTAAAAACGAACATTCAAGTATGAAAGACACTGTGCCCACACTTGAATCAATTCACATGGAAGTTAACATTCACCGATTTGAAATAAACACCTTTATAGTGGCCTATTTCATTGCTTTAAGATGAAACTTAAATCATGGTTTAAAATAAGCTTTGGTGGCTTGTACTTCCCTGCTGTTCCCAAGGCTTTCACTAGTTAATTGGAATTTCCTTTAACAGAAATTGCTGAAAATTCAGAATTCTTTCTTCTTATATTCCACACCATAAAAATGTCAGAATAACACAACATTATACTTATATTTTTGACAGTCTGTTTCTTATATTGCCTGGAACGAAGCTCAACAGTTTGGAATAAGATGTCTCATTGAAAAAAGCGTCTCCTTCCATGATCCCCCCCCCCCAGATTCCTTGAGATAGTAAGTATTTAATATGACATAGATAAGCTGTCTTTTAGCTAAGGAATTCATAATCTAAGTTATGCATGGCAGGGGAAAGGAAAAAAATAGTCAATTGTGAAATCTGCCTATTACCAGTGGTGAGCTGCTAGCCAGAATGCCTAATTGGACTCATCTCCATGGCTCCATGAGTTTGAGCAGAATTATGCTTCTGCGCTCATGCAGGTAGCAAAATCTCACTCGGAGACGCAGGCTACCAAAATTTTTACTACCACACTTTGGGCGTGGCTTATGCAGGATGCCCTGCATTTTTTTTCAGCATGTTTCAGCTACATTTTCAATACCCCACTGCGTTGCCCCCTGTCCGGGCAGTAGCTCACCCTTGGATGCAGGTTCTGGTAAGGTTTTTTGCTTCCGTGCATGCAGTCAAAAAGTAACAAAAATAGAAAATTATTTAGCTCTAATTGTGTGCTGTAAGGTTCACAATCCCTAAAAACCTTAAGACAGATAATTCACCGAATCTGGTGGAGTTTAAAAACTGTAGAAACTGCTTTGGCTGATAAAATTATCAAAAGACACTGAAAAAATTCATAATGGAAATTAGAATCAGTCAAATCTAGTAAAACTTTTTCAGTTACTTTATTAAAAGTGTTGCTAATACATTGTCTCATCTAGATATATGGAAGTGCATGTTTAAGAATCTCAAGACAATAGAGAGGCGGTGGATAGATAAAATTCTGCTTCGCTTAGTTTAAATAGATAAACTAAGAGTCCATGTTTTTTTTTCTTGAAGGCTGATATGTCCTCACATCATAAAATATTTGCATTAAGGCCAAACAAGCTTAAATTCATTAGTTCCTGATTAAGAGAGGATTTGAGAATAATTCTTAAGAAAATGTTAACCACCAATGCCAAGATAAACTATTTTAATGATGAATATGATTTCTCAATGTGTTTCTTATTTTCATTGAAATATTTTATACTTGGAAGACCTAACACATGCAGAAGCACTAGACTGGACAAAGTTAAATGACAATTTTACTCAAGCATTCTCAAAACAAGATGACATGAACTTCTAAAGCAGAAAGATGCAATATTGAGTGAAGCAACATTTGAGGAAATGCATTCAGCAGAAAAATTACCATTTGTTTGGTTGAGAAATTGTGTTCAACTTATTGCTTAACAGGTGAAAACCAAACTGCTCAATTTGTCACATGTTGCAATCATACAGATACTTTTACCTGGGGAAAAAAATCCTATCGGTGAGATTTACTGTTGAATAAATACGTTTAGGTTTGTATTGCCTATTGTACTTCGTATTAATCCTAACTCATGAAATATATATATTGTCTTTGGATTCAGATTTCTCCTACTACAGACACCTCAAAATGCACATTCAAATGTTTAATAATTATCCCTCCACTCCTAATTCATACACTTTACTATTGTGAAGACTACTTGTTATTTTCCCCTGTACAGTACTCCTATAGTACAAATATATTATGTTTATTTTGGCCAGCAGAAATAATAGCTTAAGAATTAAGTAATCCTCTCCTTAGTTTCTTCTTTGATCTAAACTACAGTGAACAAAATACTGTTTTAAAGATGAAAAATACTTAAATACCTGGGCTTCAAAAGATATATTCATAACAATTTCTGTTTGCCTAAAATCACCCTATTTCAGGAGAAAAACTGACAGAAAAGCCCTTACATGTAAATATGAAGATATACAGTGTTCCCTCGATTTTCGCGGGGGATGCGTTCCGAGACCGCCCGCGAAAGTCGAATTTCTGCGAAGTAGAGATGCGGAAGTAAATACACTATTTTTGGCTATGAACAATGTCCCAAGCCTTCCCTTAACACTTTAAACCCCTAAATTACAATTTCCCATTCCCTTAGCAATCATTTAGATTATTACTCACCATGTTTATTTATTAAAGTTTATTTTTAAAAATGTTTTTTAAAGGCAGACGAAAGTTTAGCAATGACATATGATGTCATCGGGCGGGAAAAACCGTGGTATAGGGGGAAAAACCGCGAAGCATTTTTTAATTAATATTTTTGAAAAACCGTGGTATAGATGTTCCGCGAAGTTCGAACCCGCGAAAATCGAGGGAACACTGTAGTGTAAAATTTTACCAGCAGCTGTGGGACACTGATCATAGCATGATTCACCTTGTACCTGCTTACAAGCAAAATCTTTACACCACGAAACCAACAATTAAATCAGTGAGGACCTGGACTGAAGAGGCCAAGTTAAAGCTACTGGCTTGCTGCAGCCTTGCCTCCAAGGAAGCTGAAGGAATCTCAGCTCGGGGGCGGGCCCAGAGCAGCAGCAGCAGCAGCAGCCACCGCCTACTCCGCCCCGCACTCCCAGCTTCCACACCCATGCAGCCATTGGGAACCCCCCACTGCACATTAACATGTTGAAGGCACGCAAAGTCACACTGTCCCGGATTGCGGGAGGGGAGCTCTTCCTTGGCCAGGCGACGGCGAGGCCCCCCCGATGCTCACCTGCCACACAGGCCCTGCGCTGGGGGCTGCCCCTTGGAGCTGGGGGCGATGGATCTAGCCTCGGCTTACTTGGCCTGCCCTCAAGCTGAGCTTTCTTCAGCTTCCTTGGAGGCAAAGCTGCAAAGCTCACCTGCCACCTCCAAGGAAGCCAAAGGAAGCTCAGCTTGGGGGAAACTCAGCAACAGTTTCTCTCCCTAAAGGTGGCAAAGAAAGGGGCTGATTGCAGGCCCACCTTCCTCCCCGCCCCTTGGCTCTCCACCTCCTCCTTGCTCAGCAGCCGACCGCGGAGATTTGGGAGATTTGGGAGCTTATTATATTGATCAGTAAAATCTTGTGCACTGCCGTGGGCTGGATAAATGGCCTCAGCAGGCCGCATCCGTCCCGCGGGTCATAGTTTGGGGACTGCTGCTTCAGAGGATAATTAGAACTGCAGAAAGAACAATGGCTGCCAACCTGCCTTCCATTGAGGACCTGTATACTGCACAAGTCAAAAAGAGGGTTATGAAAATATTTGCAGACCCCTCACATCCTGGACACAAACTGTTTCAACTTCTACCCTCAAAATGACACTATAGAACAGAGCATACCAGAACAGTTTTCCCCCGGAACGCCACCACTCTGCTAAAATAATTCCCTCAATACTGTCACCCTCAACTGTTTAATAAGTCTGCATTATTATTAATCTTCTCATTGTTTCTATCATTCTGTTCTGTTCTCTTCTAGATGAAACCTGAATAATTTTCTTATGAATAAAACATGAATATAGAGGCCAGTTGAATAGAATACTTTCCCCTATTTCATAGCTTCTTCTAATATGGACAGAAATAGTTTTTTGTTAGGCTATCCTTATTAGTTTTGTAGATTGAAATATTATCTGATACAAAACATCACTGCCTTAGTATCTAGGTATCCATTAATCAGGTTAATGTTGGTTTAGCTGAATTATAATGAAGGTTGTGGCTGTGGCTGCGTCTTGTCATAATCTTGTTTTAGTAATCTGGGAAATGTCAACTAAGTTTACTATATCACCTTGAACTATTACATTACAGATACCAAGCTTACTAGAACTTTAACTTTTTAAAGCCACTTATTTTATTCTCTCAAGGACAATTGAGATAAGAAGGCTGAGTACAAACTTGACAATTGTGAGCAGATCTCTGTTTTGGATATTTGCCCTGAACAGTCCTTATTAGGCCCTATATTCCTACATAGTATCTTTAGTGAACTTTAGACCAGTTATTAAATGATAATGATTAATTTTTATCATTTCATCTGTTGAAGGAGAAAAGTTGTTTGGCTTGGCTGTCTACTGATCATATTTACACTACTTATATTTCTTAAGAGCTTAGTTTGGAGCAGAGGTACCTTCCAGTTCCAGAAGCACTTAGGTTTTTTTAGAAGTGGCTATCAAATGTTTTTTGGAATAAATTTTATTGATTTTAAAATATTTTCTTTTAAACAACACTTACAATAAATCTTTGAGAATTCTACATTGTCCCAGTGTTCAATTTTTGTTAAGACATTAAAGCATGACATTTGATCTTATTTCATTCATCATACAGTATTTACATTTATATTTATATATTTACAGTTTTCAGTGCTTTTTTAACTATCCCTTTTCCTTTTTCTAAGTTCAATCCACTGATAATATTTCCCCGATATGTTAAAATAATTTGAGTCTTTTTGCCCCCCTAGTTCGATTGTAAGTCTGAAAAAAACTGGACAGCTACCGGTTTGAAATGGGCATGCTGGCGAACGTTTTAGGCATTGAGTGCCCAAACTGGAATGTACACACTCTGGCGTATGCAAAAAACAGCTTGCCGGTATGCATGCATGCCTATTGGAAACTAGAAGATCAGCTGGTGATGGCGCACATGCCCACAGAGATGACTCTGTATGCCACGTCTGGCTTGCGGGCCATAGGTTTGCCATCATAGGTATAAGGTCTCCTGCTTGAGCAGCGAGTTGGACTAGAAAACCTCCATGGTCCCTTCCAGCTCTACTCTGATTGACATTGATAGACATATTCCTGGTGTTTGTTTTTTTCTGTTTCATTAAATAAAAACTAACAATTGTTGTCCAGATTAGGGCTGCAAAAATCCCAATGATCCCTAAATGGCAGTTCAGGAGATAGTTTTCTGTGTCTCTTTGCTTCATCCCAATTTTTCTATTTGGAAGACCTACCTAATGTAAGAAATCATATTTATAAATATGAAGCTTGGTTTGACTTTGAAATCATTAGCTGTCACATTGTATCTAGGTTAAATGAAGTAATAATTTAACTTAACTTAAATTTAATAATTTAAATTAAGTAATAATTTAAATTATTATTAAATTGTCCAATCATGCTAAATCATTCTATATGCAGATATATCTTCTTTTCATTAAGTAGAAAATCTATCTATAACCTTAGAGAGACAAGATTAAATATAAATACATTTATAACTACAGTAAAGATTGGAAGCCTCTTCTTTATATGTTTATTATTTTATTATTTCTTTCCTCATCTTTTTCTTCCTTATCGCTTTTAATTTTTAATTTTTTAAAAAAATAAGTATTGTTCTGGCTTTGTAAACCCCAATAAAAATTAATTTAATAAAAGGAGATGTTAGGAATAACTCAATGATACATCACTGAACTGAAATCCTAGTTATGCTATAACAGTAGTTCTCAAACTGTGGCCCATGGACCCCTGAGGTACCAGAAATGTTATGATTTAAATATTGAAGTCTTGGGAGCTGTAGACACAAAATATATTTAAATGGAGTCAGTGGTAAAGAAAAGATTGAGAACCACTGTCCTATAATATTCCCACTTTCCTTTTGTTATCCCTGAAAACATCTATGGAAATATTAGCTAAGTGAAAGTAGTGTATATTATTTACTGGGTAGTCTGGAACTGCTCTTCAAAGAAAGAACTTTGGCCTTCTCTTCTTCAGCAATGAAACAATTTCACAGATTCTGAGATTATGTTAACACTTTTGAGGGATGAGAATCTATTTTTTTTAAATGAAGCAAATGCAATAGTCTGCTGTAGCAAAAAGAAAATGCAAGATTTTGCAGGATTGCTGTTGACATCTGAGAACATGTGTATGATACATTTTCTGATTCTGAAATCCAGCTATATTGGTTTTAGATTAAATAAAAGTAAAAGTCTCTCGATATCTCTCTATATTTGTATGCTTGTGCTTAAACCAAATATATTTTTCATCTATCTAGATACACATTAATAATGTTTTTAGATTTGATTTACGGGACTTCAGGGACTGAAATCCCCAACAGTACCTATTAGGAATAGGTAGAAACAATAATACATGAAATCCCCACTTTTAAATTTAACATCAAAGACTAACATTCTTCTAGTAAGCTACAACAATTAAATTAAGAGCTTTAGAGCTTTACTTCACTGTATACCTTATCTCCGAGGCCTGACCATTGATCTATTGCAATAAAATGTTATGCCAGCAAGATAGCAAATAGAAGTGAAAGGAAGCAAGATTTTTCTATAAGAAAAGAAAGTTTTCCTTCAGTTGAGTTTCTTTCTTGGTAACTATGTAAATTTCTTGGCAATAATATAACATTGCCTTATTTTATGCCCCTCCTCCTAATTAAGTCCAAAATCTTATTGAAAAAGTATTACTATTTCAATTCTATCTGAACCCTTAGTCTATTTATAAATTTCTAAGATGCAAATCTTATTTTGTGTTTTGCTATTTATTTCCAATTTATATGAGCCAGGATGGTGCAGTAGTTAGGGTGCAGTACTGCAGGCTACTTCTACTGCCTTCCGGCTGCTTTCAATTTGGCAGTTCAAATGTCATCAGCTTTTCATCCATCCAAGGTGGGTAAAATGAGGACCCAGATTGTTGGGACAATATGCTGACCCTGTAAACTGCTTAGAGAGGGCTGCAAAGCACTGTAAAGGGGTAGAAAGTCTTTAGAATATAGAAATATTGCTATATTCTTAAGGTTTCTTTTATTCAGCATTTCAAACTTATCATTCTAAAGGACTTTAATAGCTTAGAAGCAGAGGTTTATGAAATTAGCGCTTTTAAAAGTCTCTACTGTTAGCAAGGTGGCTAATCTTATCATTTCCCAGTGGTCAAACTGATAGAAAGCTGCTGGTCTGCATTCTTGTCACGAGGAACAGCTGTCCAGAATATATGTGGCTGATCTCCAGTCTTCTCTTTATCTAAAGAAGTTCCAAGAAATTGATCTACTTCTTGGTTCCTTGATTTTTGCTGTGGTCATTGCCTCTGCTTTTGTAGACCTGTTTTCAGATCACTATACCTTCCCTAGCAGATAATCATTTTAAAACACCTCTGCTATGAAAAATGATCAGAAAGTTGACTTGCTAAGTTGACTTTTCAAATGGACTTTCTCCATTGTAGTTTGACACATTAATGTATTTATATAGAACACTTATATGGCCAACTCAGCCAGTTCGGTATAATGGTTGAGGCATCTGGCTAGAAACTGGGAGTCTGAGTCCTAATCCCATCAAAGGCACAAAGCCAGCTGGGGTCTCTTGGGACAGTCACTTCCTCCCAGCTTTAGGAAACAGGGAATGGCAAACCACTTCTGAAAAACCTTGCCAAGGAAACTGCAGGAGCTTGTCCAGGCAGTCACTGAGAATTAGATATGATTAAATGAAAGGGGGGAAAAACCCATGCCATGTAAAGGTTTAAGGTACAACAGTTTTTTTTAAAAAAAAAAACCCTATTACAAAGTATTTAAGGGAAGTAACAAAATGACCTTAGATTTTCTGGAATCACTTTGACTCATTTACCAGTAGTGAACTGAAGAGACTACTCTTTCCCCATACGTTTTTGTCCTACACAAGATTTTCCGTAATTTCAACTTAGTTCTGCTTTATAAAAGGTGAATTGACACATCTGAAAACATAATGCTGACTGCACTGCACCTGCCACTTCTAATTAGAACAATTTTAATTTAGGTTGTGAAAATACCTATGTAGGAAGCCATAACTTGCACATTTAACCAAAAAATGGGCCATCGACCTGGTGGTGGGTTCTAACTTACCGCGTTTTCTGTGCAAGGCCTCTCGGAACGAGCACACTGACTCAAAAGTCCATTAATTTATGTTAAAATCACACTCTTTATTGGCATAAGCAGCACACAGCAAAAGGCAGTTTGAATGGCAAGGAAAAGAGAGTGCTTTCTCTCTCTGTAGTGAAAGATAAACAAAGCCTGGGAAAAGTGCCAACTTGGCCTAATGGCATTCCTTAGATCACTGGCTGGGGAATTCTGGGAGTTGAAGTCCAAATATCTTCAAGTTGCCAAGGTTGGGAAACACTGCCTTAGATAACAGTCTATTTCTCATTCAAGAGAAGAACACAGCTCACCGGAATCTCGGACAACATCATCCAGCAGAGAATGTCTTTTAGTGAAGCAGGAATCATGTTTTTGAAGCCTTTCTCAGGCAGCCCCCCACTTTAACACTTCTTCCATGAATGATGTTGAAACCCCACACCCAATTACCCAAAATCCTTTGCTTATATACTGCCTGGAAGTGACATCACACCTCAAAGAGGTAAAGCTGTAAGTGTATTTTCTTTTACTATGCAAGTCATCTTGCCTTCTCAAGAATCTCCTATAATGAGAATCTAATAACGGATTGACCACTCGAATATCTTCCTCCTTCGACTGGGACCACTCCCCCATTGTTATATTAGTGGTTCTTCGGGTTCACTCAGGTAATTTCCACCATCACTTTCACTCTCTGCATCAGCTGGCAACCCCACTGGCCCAGGGTATCCAGAGGGGCCTGGCTCATCCTCCTCAGAATCTGATATGACTAGAGGTGGACAAGGAGCACTCACAAAATCTCACTGCTGGTTCGCTTCCTTATGCACCAGGCATGCATGCCACACATGTGCATATTTATTTATTTATTAAATTTGTATGCCGCCCCTCTCCGTAGACTTGGGGCGGCTCACAGCAATAGTGAAATAGGATGTAAAATAGGAATCTAATACTGTATTAAAAAAACTAAAAACTCATAATTTAAAAAACATGCACACAACATACCATACATAAACTATATAGGCCTGGGGAAGATGTCTCAATTCCCCCATGCCTGAGGGCAGAGATGGGTCTTAAGAAGTTTACAAAAGGCAAGGAGGGTGGGGGCAATCCTAATCTCCGGGGGGAGCTGATTCCAGAGGGTCGGGGGCATCACAGAGAAGGCTCTTCCCCTGGGTCCCATCAGAAAACATTGTTTAGTCGACGGGGCCCCGGAGAAGGCCAACTCTGTGGGACCTACCTGGTCGCTGGGATTTGTGCGGCAGAAGGCAGTCCTGGAGATATTCTGGTCTGATGCCATGAAGGGCTTTATAGGTCATAACCAACACTTTGAATTGTGACTGGAAACTGATCTGAACTGTATATCAGCTGCACGAATCCCAGCGACCAGTTAGGTCCCACAGAGTGGGTCTTCTCCGGGTCCCGTCAACTAAACAATGTCGTTTGGCAGGACCCAGGGGAAGAGCCTTCTCTGTGGCGGCCCCGGCCCTCTGGAACCAACTCCCCCCAGAGATTAGAATTGCCCCCACCCTCCTTGCCTTTCGTAAGCTGCTTAAAACCCACCTCTGCCGCCAGGCATGGGGGAATTGAAATACTCTTTCCCCTAGGCCTCTACAATTTTATGCATGGTATATGTGTATGTATGTTTGATTTTTATAATAATGGGTTTTTAACTGTTTTTAGTACTGGATTATTATTATATGCTGTTTTATTACTGTTAGCCGCCCCGAGTCTGCGGAGAGGGGCAGCATATAAATAAATAAATAAATAAATAAATAAATAAATAAATAAATAAATAAATAAATAAATAAATAAATATTTATTATTATTATTTCGATTCCTAGGCCGTCCTTCTCTGGAGTCTTAGGATGGCTTAAACATAAAGAATAAATACATAAACATAGCACAGTAGAAATCAAAGTTAAAACCAAACCAATTTAAAAACTAAAATCCATTAAGCATACTAAAATCCAATTTAACAAGCCTAAAACCCATATAATTAAAACCATTCAGTCACATTCATCCATCTCTCTTCCTCTGTAGAAACCTGTTGATCAAAATATAAACTACTCTAAAGGAGAGCTTCAAAATGTGCAGGTGTGTGCATTTTTCCAGGGAAACATGAAAGCTTAACTGTCTGTTTAGTTCTTCATGCAACCTGTCAGGAAAAATATAAGAGGAAAAACGAAAGTGAGAAGGCACCTGCCACTTCAGATGACATTTGAAATTAAACTGGCAATCTTTGGGACAAAAAGGTATGATTTGCTCTAGAGTACAAAATGTTGCTTTGCTTACTTGAAATAGTAATTTCAACTGGACTAGGTGGAAAACTAGCAATCAAACATGATTGATTAAAATTTTCACAGCAGTGGGGCAAATAATTTAATTTGTAACAACAGGGCAACTAAAGGCACAAGAACTGATGCCGTTTTTTATGTCCTCATAGATAATTTGCCCTTCCTGTTACAGGATTTTATCCAATGAATTGATGCAAACTGATTCTATCAGGCATTCCCAAACCCCCATAACTTTAACCTTACATGGTCTACTGTTGACCTCACCCCATTCCTAAGAGGTCTGTAGGGGGCATGTATCAGCACACCAACGTGTCTATCGTCCCTGTCCTAGTGTTCCCCATTTATTTTTATCCATTTGCTGTACTTATAATCATGTTTATACTTAGAATAGAATAGAATAGAATTCTTTATTGGCCAAGTGTGACTGGACACACAAGGAATTTGTCTTTGGTGCATATGCTCTCAGTGTAAATAAAAGAAAATATACATTTATCAAGAGTCATGAGGAAAAACACTTAGTGTACAAATAAACAATCAATATTAATATCAATCATAAGGATATAAGCAACATGTTGCAGTCATACAGTCATAAGTAGGAGGAGATGGGTGATAGGAATGATGAGAAGACTAATACATAATGCAGCCCTAGTGAATAGTTTGACAGTAGTGCACACATGCCAGTGTGCCCTACGATGTGGCTTCGCGTGCCACCTGTGGCACGCATGCCATAGGTTCACCATCACGGCCTTAGTCTATTTAAAATTCCCACCATTTTATCTTTTCGTTTCTGCCATCTGAGTTTGCTTCTGATGATTCATAGTTCTGGGGAATTAGCTTCCTCCTATGTTAGAATCTCCTCCGTGTTTGCAAAGACAAGTGGAGGGGAGGTTACAGAGAGCTGCTTCTTAAAGAACGTTCCTTAATTATTTATTTATTTATTTATATTTATTTATTTATTTATGGGATTTGTATGCCGCCCCTCTCCGTAGACTCGGGGCGGCTAACAACAGTAATAAAAACATCATATAACAATCCAATATTAAAACAGTTAAAAACCCTTATTATAAAACCAAACATACATACAGACATACCATGCATAAAATTGTAAAGGCCTAGGGGGAAAGAGTATCTCAGTTCCCCCATGCCTGGCGGCAGAGGTGGGTTTTAAGAAGCTTACGAAAGGCAAGGAGGGTGGGGGCAGTTCTAATCTCTGGGGGGAGTTGGTTCCAGAGGGCCGGGGCCGCCACAGAGAAGGCTCTTCCCCTGGGTCCCGCCAAGTGACATTGTTTAGTCGATGGGACCCGGAGAAGGCCAACTCTGTGGGACCTAACTGGTCGCTGGGATTCGTGCGGCAGAAGGCAGTCCTGGAGATATTCTGGTCTGATGCCATGAAAGGCTTTATAGGTCATAACCAACACTTTGAATTGTGACCAGAAACTGATCGGCAACCAATGCAGACTGCGGAGTGTTGGTGTAACATGGGCGTATTTGGGAAAGCCCATGATTGCTCTCGCAGCTGCATTCTGCACGACCTGAAGTTTCCGAACACTTTTCAAAGGTAGCCCCATGTAGAGAGCATTAGAGTAGTCGAGCCTTGAAGTGATGAGGGCATGAGTGGCTGTGAGCAGTGACTCCCGGTCCAAATAGGGCTGCAACTGGTGCACCAGGTGAACCTGGGCAAATGCTCCCCTCGGCACAGCCGAAAGATGTGAGCTGTGGATCGAGAAGGACGCCCAAGTTGGATAGCCCTGTGAGAATGAAATCCATAGAGAATTGCAGAGAATAACATAAAATAAAGAAACCATTTGAGCGCATTTCACCGAGGCAGCCTTTGTCAGTGTCATCTTGGATCCAAGCCCTTATATCCGTTACCTTATACTGTACATGCTTGACAAAACAAACAAACAAACATTGGTGGCTTTCTGTGTAATGAATTTTATCTTAACAAGTCTAAGACTATGAAAATCCTGACTTGCTGTTGCTGAACACAGCAATGTCACTACCCTTATCTGTGTGGGTTATTAAAAAGAGTAAAATAAAAGAGAGAAAACTTGTAAAATCCAGGACAGAAACTGGCATTTCCCCTTTTAAAATTCTTAAGTCAAAATGCAGAAGCCATTGACTTTAAAAAAAGGACATTCAAATGGATATAGGCATACATTCTTAAACACATGGATATCAAAATGATGAAACGTTGTTTCCTCCTTTTGTACTTGCGTGCAACATTTCAAGTATCTAAGAGATGCTTGTTGCAACATCATATTAAGTATTTCATTTCCTGCCTCTTTAGCAGATGCCTATACCATCTAATTTTTCTGATAGCCCTTCTTCATTGTAAGAAAATAATTGACTTGCCCCTACCTCACTTTGGCCAATGTGTCTGTCTGGAAATCCATTTATTAGACAGTAACAAATAGTATTTTTTTAAAAAATTACAAACAATTGATAAAGCCACATAATCCCCAAAGTAACTCTGGCCAATGTATAAAGTTTAAAAGCAACAACAACGTAATAATAAAATCCTTTTTAACTGCACTGTCTTTTTATTTATTGCTTTGCCAGTGACGTTGAAATGCACTACCATATAGTTCTTGAAATATAAAGGAGATAGAGCACTGCTTTTGAAATCTACCTTATACAATTCATTGGGAGTTAACTAATGTTGGATTGGACCTATGAACTCCCACAACTGGAAGTTCAAGGATTCAATTTGGGAATTTGGACTAGATGCTGATGATGTCTATGAGACCTAACAAGCTCTGGATCAAGTTCTACTTACATAAATTTACAAAATAGACCTTGGTAAATAGACCTTGGTAATGCCAACCTTAAAGATATTTATTACTTGACATTGAGAAGAATAAATTAGTGGAATGGCTTGTCTTCTGGAGCTATGGGTGCTTCATCCCTGGATGTTTTAAAGAATAGACTGGACAGCCATTTGTCCAGAATAGTATAGGGCAGTGATTGAAAATCTTTTTTGGTTCCTGTGCTAAAAAGGGTGAAGAGTGGGGGATCGCTGGCATGCATGCCCACAACCATATTTCCATGTGCCCTCCTGCATTTGCGCACATGATGCCACTCCTACCCCCTTAGTCATGGCACATCCTTTTTTCACTCTCCCCCTACCCAGGAGGCCTTCCGGAGGTGGAAAATGGCCAATTTCCCAAGTTCCGGTTGAACCAGAAGGCCTTTTTTTCTCTCTCCCAAGCTCCAGAGCCTTTTTAGGAGCCTGGAAAGAGTGAAAATGCCCCACCTGAGGCTGAAAACAGTGACTCCCAGTGAGCCCAGAAGGTCCGAAAATCAGCTTGTGGACCTCAACTTGCCTGCCCATTGATATGGCTACATGCACCACTTGTGGCACATGTGCCATAGGTTCACCATCACAGCTATAGGGTCTTCTGCTTGAGCCGGGAATTGGGCTAGAAGACCTCCAAGGTCTCTCTCAAATCTGATATTCTGTTTACAGTGTTCCCTCAATTTTTGCGGGTCCGAACTTTGCGAAAAGTCTATACCACGGTTTTTCAAAAATATTATTTAAAAAATACTCCATGTTTCTTTTGCACACCAAGGGTTTTCTGGGGCTGCCCGATGTACAATACTGTGCATTTAACTCTTCTCCTCCCCCTCTCCACCTCAGCTGTCCTGCTTCTTTAAATAAAAGCTCCGTTTCTGCCCCAGCCTTCTGATCCCACCCCTTTAATTCTCGGAACATTGGTAAGCTCCAATTGAAGTTGAGCCTTAATGCTGCCCGCCGCTGCCGCAGCGAGCAAAACAAAGCCCCCTGCTTGCCACTCCATTGCCCCTGCATGTTCTGGGAGTAAGTAAAACCAGGAATGGAGGAGCAAGGGGGAGGAAGGAAGGAAAGAAAGGGAGCATCTCTACATTGCGGAAATTTGACTTTCGCGGGCGGTCTTGGAATGTATCCCCCGTGAAAGTCAAGGAAACACTGTATATCCATTCAAGGGAAAATGGGAGAAATGAAAGAAAAATGGATTCTGAATATAACTTTATTCAAATCTTAATAAAGTGGCATATTAAATATATTCATTTGCAATATTGAGATTTGCATTTGTTTCACCCCATTTCAAAAATCACTGATTTTAAACTACTGTACTACTGATGTGAATTGTATAATTAAAAAAGAAATTCAATCCGCTAGCATGACAGTAAGAACAATTAACGAATGGAATGGTTGTAAACAGAGAGGGCTCATGTCAATTATAAAGCTCTTTATTTCTTGACAATGAGAAGAATTAATCAGTGGAATGGCTTGCCTTCAGATGTTGTGGGTGCTCCTGCAGATTTTAAAGAAGAGAACGGATAGTGATTTGTCCAGAATGGTTTAGGGCAGTGATGACGAAACTTTTTTTCCTCGGGTGCCGAAAGAGCATGGGTGTGCGCTATCACGTATACATGAGTGCCCACCCCCATAATTCAATGCCTGGGGAGGGCAAAAACAGCTGAGGCTGGAAATAGCCTGTTTCCCAACTTCTGGTGGGCCCAGTAGACTCAGGTTTCATCCTTCTCTGGCTCCGAACAGTTCCCTGGAGCCGGGGAAAGGTAAAAACGCCCACCCTCATTCCCCCTGGAGGCTTTCTGGAAGCCAAAAATGGCCTCTCAGAGCCTCTGTGAAAGCCAAAAATCAGCTGGCTGGCACACACATGCACATTGGAGCTGAACTAGAGCAAAGGCTCATGTTTCTGCAGATATGGTTCTTTGTGCCACCTGTGGCACCCGTGCCATAGGTTTGGCCAGGGCCGCCGATAGGGCAGTATTACCGGTACAGGCGTCACGGGCCCGGTCAAATTGAAAAATGGGGGGGGGGGGGGGCGGCGAGAGTGCTAAGGAAGCTAATTGGATTCAATTGCAAAATTGTTACAATCGGGAGCAGGCAAGAGCACAAGTCAGCAAAAATGCCTAATTTTCTCTATTCTGCCTGAAGAGCTTCATAGCTGTTAAAGATGAAGTTTGGATCAGACCTAATTTGGTATACATTTTGGTTATGGTGTTAGGTTTTTTTCAAAATTGTTCCCTTCTAAGTGTGAGGAAAAGATGTGTTGCTTTGGAGTTGACATGTTTTTTGGAGCCATCTCGCCATTTTAGATTCGAGAACAAACACCATCCTGGATTCGAGAAGCAAGCATTCTGGGAAATAGGAAGATTTGAATATGCAAAGGAGAAGCTGTGTAGAGCTAAGGATTAAGGATTTTCAAAAAACAAACAACCACGTCATATTTTGAGACTTGTGCAGCGGGATCTGAAGCGGGAGTTTGGTATTTTAAATTTCACATTCTAAATTATATTAAATGCATACACAGTAATATCTCACCATATGTTTAATAGATATGATAACATCCTAGGAAAAGAAGAAAGAATAAAGAGGGAAAAAAGGTGTTGCTCTTAGAGCCATGGACATGCTATTTGTTAAGAGACATTTAAAAGCTTAAATATATTAAGTTATGGAACTCAATAGCAGGTACATGTATGAGAAAAAATCTTAGATTTTTTGCACATTTGCTTCATAATGTGGATTTGATGATACGTGAGGGTATGTTCTTTTTTATAAAGCAATTTTAAAATTTTGCAAACTTTGGAAAATGCTATAAGGAGATAGGTGGAGAGGTTAATGAGGAGAAGGTTTTTTTGCTCTTCCCTCCTCTTTCTCTTCTTTTTTCTTGCACTGTGCTTTTTACACCTATGGTGGAGTTTACTATAGTTTTAAACATTATTGCGTATAATTTATCTTCTGGTTACCTGTTATTTATTGGTATTATTGTGAAAACAAATATTTTTCTAGTGTGATGCAGGAGTATTTTGTCTTTATCCTTTGTGCCATCTTATTGCTGCTTTTAATATTGTTGATGGCAAAATTAATAATATTTTGTTAATTTGGTGTATTTGCACTGTTCTGGTTATTTATTTATATGTATGTAATACGTTGATGTCACTTGAATATATTTTCTGCGTTATTAACATATTATTAATCTGTTAAACAAGTGTACCTTGTTGTAGTGGCAGGGTTTAATTTTTTTTTAAAAGGTAAATTTAATACGTAATTGGTATGTCGCAAAATAAAGTAGTTTTAAAATGGTGGTGGGGGGGGGCAGACACTTAGGCTGTATGGGGCCCCAAAATTCCTGATGGCGGCCCTGGGTTTGGCATCACTGGCATAGGGCTTCCTGCTTAAGCAGGGGGTTGGGCTAGAAGACCTCCAAGTTCTCTTTCAACTCTGTTATTTATTCTGTCTATGCAAGACCAATGCAAAGAAATAAAAGTGGAACATAATGTTGTGTACAAATTCCAAAATGAAAAATGCGAGTTCCATAAATAAACAAAAAAGCCTCAGTAAACACCCTTCTCCCAGCCGCCTTTCACAAGCACAACAAAATCCAAACACTTTTCTCAAAGCAGACCTTTTACTCTTGCCTTCCACAGGTGTCCTTTATGTCTTTCTAAACCTGTGTGTCAGATACAAGTCTGAGCTATGGAACTGTCCTTTGTAATTCCTAGAATGGAAGTGTATAGGCCTACTAAGTTTGCCTTCTCAAGAAAAACAGTAGGTACTGGTTTCTGTGAGTAGGCACAAAGCTAGCCTACTGAAAACCAGAGCCCCAAACCAGGTACTATTTTCATCATTGGCACCATGCCAAGCAAGGTGAAGTTATCAGATGCTCCCATGCTTTGAATGCCTTCTCTTTCATTGCTGAAAAGAGCTCAAAGGAGTGGAAAGAAGAGGAAGCTAACCAATTGAAGAGACATTTTCCAGATGCGTTCCTAAATCTTGTCATCCTTCAAAGTAAGCCATCCTCCTGGCCTGCATAATTAGATAGAAATACAATCTCATATGAATCCTACAGGTAACACAGTTGGCACATTAATTCTTGTGGATTAGGAAATTTATTTATTTATTTATTTATTAGATTTGTATGCCGCCCCTCTCTGCAGACTCGGGGCGGCTAACAACAGTAAAAAGCCAATGTAAACAAATCTAATATTAAAAGTAATTTAAAAAACCCCAATTTAAAAAACCAATCATGCATACAGACATACCATGCATAAATTTTATAAGCCTAGGGGGAAGGGAATATCTCAATTCCCCCATGCCTGACGATAGAGGTGGGTTTTAAGAAGCTTACGAAAGGCAAGGAGGGTGGGGGCAACTCTGATATCTGGGGGGAGTTGGTTCCAGAGGGTCGGGGCCACCACAGAGAAGGCTCTTCCCCTGGGTCCCACCAAATGATATTGTTTAGTCAACGGGACCCGGAGAAGGCCAACTCTGTGGGACCCAACTGGTCGCTGGGATTTGTGCGGCAGAAGACGGTCCTGGAGATATTCTGGTCCGATGCCATGAAGGGCTTTATAGGTCATAACCAACACTTTGAATTGTGACCGGAAACCGATCGGCAATAATAATAATAATATAATAATATGGTAATAATATCTGGCAGATTCATATAGGAGTCTCTTTTCCTACCAGATGATATGAAATCTCAAGAATGTGTGAAAGAAGTATTGCGAACTAACCAGTTTTTATCAATCCAATTGATAATACTGGGAGTAAATCTATCAGAATAAATCAGTTTAGTATAGTGGTTAAGCACCTAGAATCCTGGAGACTGTACCTTAAGGACAAGGTAAGCTGGGTGGCCTTGGGCCAACCACACCCTCTCACCCCTGGAACCTAGGAAATAGTAAACCACTTCTGAAATCCTGTAAAACAATGACAACAACCCTGCAGGCAGTGGCCAAAAGTCATCACTGACTTAACAAAACTCTCCAACAGAAGACCTCGACAGTCTTGCCAACTATAGCTTTATCATGCACTGCCATGGAGTCTGAAAAAGAATCTCTATAATGTGATAAACCTTATTAGACTCTAGAGCTGAATCCAACTTTCCGCTTTACAAATTGGGCAACAAGGCTGATTATATAATTGGCACATCAATATCACCTGTTAAGACCTGCCTGGTTCATCATCACCACAGTTAAGATCTGCCCATCCAAAATCAAGTACCAATACTCTGATCACCCGAGACCCAATACTTCAGAGGCACTCAATACAGACCATCAAGAAACTTCATTTCTACTAGACTAGGCTAGATTAGACTTTTTATTGGCCAAGTGTTATTGGACACACAAGGAATTTGTCTTGGTGCATATGCTCTCAGTGTACATAAAATAAAAGATAAGTTCATCAAGAATCATAAGGTACAACACTTAATGATAGTCTGGATACAAATAAGCAATCCAATCATATTAGGAACTAGTCAATATAAGTTACAGTCACACAGTCATTTGTAGGAGGAGATGGGTGATGGAAACGATGACAAGGTTATCCCTCACACAAGAGGCCAAATCATACTGAACCTCGATTAAACCTTAATTCATCTTCCCAACAACCAAACCGGGGAAATCAAACTACTGTGACCGCCCCCACTCAACACAGACAGGCAAGACATACAGAATATAAACTGACAGCAAACCACACTCCTTACTAGAACTGATGATGTTACCTAGTTGCAATAATGAAACATCTGCAAGAAAACAAGCAAACTCATAGAGCATCAAGAACCTCCTATTGTGACTTTCTCCCATATTAAATTTATTTAGTTTGTCAAGCATGGATGAGAAAGCAAGTATAAGTATGCACCTAACATGTAAACATATAAGTATAAACAGGTGTAGATATATACATGAGAAATGAGTACGAATAAATGGGAACATTAGGATAGGGACAGTAGGCACGCTGGTGCGCTTGTGCATGTCCCCTTACAGACAGGAATAGGGTGAGGTCCACGGTTGAATAGAACAAAACAGAACAGAATAGAATTTTACTGGCCAAGTGTGATTGGACGCACAAGGAATTGTGTGCTTGGAAAGCATATAAATTCAATCAATCAACCAATCAATAAATTTGCCTTGGTACATATGTTCTCAATGTACATAAAAGAAAAGATATATTCGTCAAGAATCATAAGGTACTACACTTAATGATTGCCTGGGTGCATATAAGCAATCAAATCATATTACAACCAGTCAATATGAATTGTAAATTTAAGGTTAAAAGTTATGTATTATTATATATATATATGTTATAATATATTGTATACAATATTATATTTTGTACTGACGGAAACAGGCTGTCCCTCGCTTGTAGCCATTTGACACACACACACACACAACTCCGGGACCCGAGCAATGTTTCACGCGCCAAGAACTGACCCCTTATCCAAGACTTACTCTTAAGTTACTCCAGATCCAACTCCAAACTCTCCCCAGTCGCTCTTCAGGGGCGGAGTTTTCTTTTTAAAGTTTAGGCAAAGAAGGAACCTAAGGCTGGAGGCAAGCAACCGGCCGGAAAAGGTCCCGTCTTCTGGCATAAAGGAGCCCCTTTGTTGCTTGGATCGCCGGAGCCCTCAAAACAATTCCTTTTTCAATACACGTCTAGGCATTGTACTTACTGGATTAAAGCCGCTTTTTCCTTTTTACTGGCCACTCTGACGGTCTTGAGTTCCTCCCCGTCAGGCTGAAGGTCCGTCATGAGCACCATCGGGAAGCAAAAGTTCGGCTCTGATCTATGTCTTCTCCTCTGGCTCTACTCCCACTTTCCCACTGCTGATAATAATTCAAACGGGACGCCCTCCGAGCATTTCTAGCGCTTCCTCCTTCCTATCGCATTACAACTACTTCGCGAGCTCAAAGCACCAAGTGAGACCGAGCGCGGTTCTTTCTTTCTTTCTCTTTCCAACTAACTAACTAACCTGAGCGGGTTTGAACTGGTATGGGTTGCCCGCCCAGCCTTATAGGCTGATGCACCGAGGGAGGAGGGAAGAAGGAAAGTCCAGGAGGCAGCCAGAGCTTCTTCTCGACCCACAAACTCTGGAAGGAAAGAGAAAAAACCAGTCCCACCAGCTCGTCGGAGATTCAAGCGATTACTCAAGCGCGGAAACCACAGCTCAACAGCTTTGAAAAAGTCGGATGAGAAGACTTAAACAAACCAAAACAAAAAAAGGGGGAGACGGTGGAGATGATGGTGGGACTAAGGGAAACTGAAGTAATGGGATTTGTATTAAAAGTCTGCCTATCGTGAAACGTGGGAGTGGAGGGGGGGGGGGGGGAAGTTGGAAACTCATTTGTAAGGGGCGTGCATAAGTGCACCAGAGTGCCTTCCGTCCCTTCTCCTAATGTTTCTCTTTTACTAATATCATGTATATAAATATTATTATATCTCTGTATACCACGGATACCTACTTGACAAAACAAAATAAAAAATTTGGCCTGATCCTAAACTCTTGATGGGACTCCCGTCAAGGCACCTTAGGTGACAGTGCTTAAATGATTCACAGCTGGATGTTTCCTGCTCAGCTATTGTCACTTAAGAATAACAAAAGGACTTCCTCAATGTTTCATGTGGGGAATAGCAATAAGAGGAGAAGAGAAAAGGCTCTTTGGTGCCTGTTGCCTAATCTTCACCTGAGGACTCACCTGACTGCTTGGCTTGAAAGAGTGGCCGAGAGCTGTATGGGGGAGGGGGGAGGCAGGACAATAGCAATAGCATTCAGATTTATATACTGCTTCATAGTGCTTTTACAGCCCTCTCTAAGCAGTTTACAGAATCTGCATATCCTCCCCAAGAATCTGGGTCCTCATTTTACCCACCTCAGAAGGAGGGAGGGCTGAGTCCACCTTGAGCTGGTGGTGAGATTTGAAGTGCTGAACTAAAGGTAGCAGGTAGCTCTAACCACTGCACTTCACTCCCTCTGTACATTTCAGATTGGGCAAGTTTTCTGCTGATTTTAAGAAAAGGTGGGAATGATTTGGTTTCTCAGTGTGGAAGGGCTTGAGGTAGGTAATCTACAGGTTCCAAGCAGGGGAGGATTGCTCCTACTGCTACTACCCGTGTACTGTGCACGCAGCTTTGTGTATCTTGTGTGCATGCGTGCACATCCCAGTTTTGCTTCTGTGCATGCGTAGGAAGCAAAATCTTGTGAGGGGATGTGCGTGTGCATGAGATTTTGGCTATTATTTTTTGCTTCCGTGCACGCATGCACAGCTCAACTTTTGCTACTGGTGCAGTGTCCTTCTCTGTTCTGGTAGGAACCCACTAGTGGTTCCAAGCATGAAGAACCCACACCCTGCTCCCATACTGGTAGGCTAGGAATCCAGCCTTGCTTGGCAGATATGATGGTACTGAGGTCCCTGAAACTGTGGTATTTATTTATTTATTTATTATTTATTAGTTGGACTTGTATGCCGCCCCTCTCCGAAGACTCGGGGCGGCTCACAACAAGTAAAACAGTCACAACAATCCAATTAATTAAAATATTTAACGATTTAAGAAAACCCCATGTAATAGCAAACACACACACAAACAAACATACCATATATAAATTTAACGTGCCCAGGGGAGATGTTTAGTTTCCCCATGCCTGACGGCAAAGGTGGGTCTTAAGGAGTTTTCGGAAGGCAGGAAGAGTAGGGGCAGTTCTAATCTCCGTGGGGAGTTGGTTCCAGAGAGCCGGTGCCGCCACAGAGAAGGCTCTTCCCCTGGGACCCGCCAACCGACATTGTTTAGTTGACGGGACCCGGAGAAGGCCCACTCTGTGGGACCTAATCGGTCGCTGGGATTCGTGCGGCAGGAGGCGGTCTCGGAGATATTCTGGTCCGATGCCATGAAGGGCTTTAAAGGTCATAACCAATGTATTCAGAGGCTCAAGAGAATATACAGAACCAAAATGTTCAACCCTGAGCTTTGTAACTCTATGGGTAGTCCTTGATTTATGAATACAGTTGAGCCCAAAATTTCTGTTGCTAAGCAAGTGAGTCAAGCGAGTTTCACCCCATTTTACCATATTTTTGTCACGGTTAGGCGAATCAATGGTTGTGAATTACATGGTTTTTCAGCAATTCAAGCTTCCCCCATTGACTTTGCTTGAGAGAAGCTGGCCTGGAATGTTACAAAATGGAGTCATATGACACTGGGACAGTGCAGCTGTCATAAATACAGTACACGCCGGTTGCTAAGTGCCTGAATTTTGGTCACATGTCTATGTGCTGCAAATGCTGCATGGAAAAATAGTCATAAGTCACTTTTTTTAGGCCTATTGTAACTTGAAATGGTCAGCGAATGATTTATAAGTCAAGCATTAATTGTAGTAACATTACGTTTGCCTAATGTTCCAAAATGGTTGACCAAATAAATTGGACATTCTGAGAGTTTTAATCGAAATATTTGGGGTAGACCAATCCCCCCCCAAACAAACCTGGTTTTCAGCTACTATTGTCTTAAAAGTAGGAAGATAACAAATAACCTGTAAATAGTCTATGTCAATATTTCTTAGAATTATTATTATTATTATTATTATTATTATTATTGTTATTATTATTATTATTATTTATATTTGTATGCCGCCCCTCTCCGTAGACTCGGGGTGGCTCACAGCAATAATAAAAACAATGTACAATAACAAATCTAATATTTAGAGTCTATGGAGAGGGGCGGCATACAAATCTAATATAATAATAATAATAATAATAATAATAATAATAATAATAATAATAATAATAATAATAATAATAATAATAATTTAAAAACATCTAAAAACCCCTTATTTAAAAACAAGACATACACACAAACATACCATACATAAATTATATAGGCCTGGGGAAGATGTCTCAATTCCCCCATGCCTAACGGCAGAGGTGAGTTTTAAGGAGTTTACGAAAGTCAAGGAGGGTGGGGGGAGCTGGTTCCAGAGGGTCAGGGCCACCACAGAGAAGGCTCTTCCCCTGGGCCCCGCCAGATGACATTGTTTAGTCGATGGGACCTGGAGAAGGGCAACACTGTGGGATCTAACTGGTCGCTGGGATTTGTGTGGCAGAAGGTGGTCCCGGAGATATTCCGGTCCGATTAACAACTTTTAAGTTGTATGGGCCTCAAAATCCCCTAGGGGATTATGGGAATTGAAGTCCATACTTCTTAAAGTCTTAAAGTAACTAAAGTTGAAGTTCTATGTCATCTTTTTCTAACTGCCTGGAGAGAGAGTAGTGTATTTAAAAAAATGAGGACAGGATTTTCTTTGCATTTTTAATCAGGGAGCGCATCATTTGCCTTGCCTCATTTTCTTGAATCCAGGGGTAGATTCCTCCCAATTTGGACAGGATCTCCCGAACTGGTAGTGACCCGCTGGTGATGTCACTGACCCAATTTGGTTGATACCAGTCCATGGGCGTCGCCATCTTTTTTTAAAAAAAAATTGGTGAATTTTCCCCTGTTTTTCCTGTTTTCCTGCTCAAAAAGGGCCCTCCCACCCAACCCCCAGCTTAATGCTGACTTTTATTTCTTTGCCCGAAGCACAGCTGATTCGCTCCTCAGCTCTGTTTCAAACTGATTCCAGCTACTGAGCATGCGTGGAAGTGAAACACACCCACGTGTATGAACGAAGCTTGCAAGCGCGCACAAAATGCCACGATGCAAACTGGCAGCAAAAGTAAGTGGGACCCACCCCTGCTTGAATCTGATAAAAATGACAGGGCCTCCTAACAATGAAAACTTTGAGCAATCAACACAATAACTCTTTGTGCTTCCTCTTTAGTGGAGTTTCAAGCTCTTTCCCCAGGGGTCACTTAACTAACCTGCAAGACTTTCAAAACATTCAACCAGATTTCCTAACACAATGACCACATTGATGCTGTTCTTCTGGGCCTCACTTCTTTCTTGTGTAATTCTTAAGTGATTTCAAATCTTCCTGGAAGGATTATGTCATTTAGAGTAGCTGTCCCCCTTTCTTATCTCTAAGCTACTTTATGAAAATAGAGCTGTGAAATGGAATTTAAAAATTGTTAAATGCTTTTGGAATTCAGGTTAGCATTCAGTTATGACCTGAATCTCCTGGAGTTGACTAGTTAGCCACAGCATCTTGCAGTTGATTGTTGTGCTCATGGTCCTCACTCTTCACACTAAGAAACCCCTTCAATTTTGAGATTATGAGGGCAGTAGAAGCCTCCCTGGGCACATCTCCCCTCTATTGCTAGTTATAACACGGGTTTTCGTTTGAAACAGAGGATGAATCCAATCACACTAAATTCATACTGTATATCAGTATGTCAAGCTTGCAGCCCGCAGACTGGATGTGTCACCCACTGGCCACAACCCACCAGATTTAGCAAAGAGGGAAAAGTTCTCATACATCACGTGACACCACTATAATGATGCAAGTGTGACACCCTTGCTGTATATGAACTGAACTGATCTGTGTTTCCCAGACTAACATACAGCTTGGAAACTTTGCAGTTCTGTCAGTTCTGATTGGCTTGACATTTCCTGGCTTAAAACGTATCAAAATATATTTAACAATGGGTGAAAGTACTCTTGACACATATTTTACACATTTTATTGTAAATTTTCATGCAAATTAAAAATATGTAATTTAATGCAGAAAGAGGGTGGATAGAATTATTATATCCACTTGTGAAAGTATACTTTCTAAATCTAGTGATTCGCCAATTTCTAGGATGAATCATCATTTCCTATGCTCCACCCTAGAGCACCCAATTTGCACTGAAAGTTGTTGAAAGAAAATGCGGGGCGTCCTGCATAAGCCACACCCATAGTGTGGTAGTAGAAATTTTGTTAGCCCTTCACTGTCCCCAACCATAAAATAATAAAATAATTAGGAAACTCAGGGGTGGGTTCTAATTTACCTCGCTGCCGCTTTGCTTCCTCCTGTGCCGTGTGCCCATGCCTCATACAGTGCCAAAAATTATTTTAAAATTGAAAAAAAAGCCAAAAACAAGATGGCGATGCATGCACAATGCTGGAAACTTGGCTTCTGGGCATGCTCAGAAGGTCCCATGGTACAGAAGGTTTGTTTTTTTGCAGTAGTGGTGGACTCACCTGGAGAAGATCCACCGAGTGGTGTCTCAGTTCCTAAAACCATCAGAAATATGTGTGTTCCGATTGTTTTAGGTGACTCCTGTGAAAGGGTCATTGCACCCCCAAAGGGGTCACAACCCACAGGTTGAGAACTGCTGGTCTAAAGTCACACTAGACTTTGGGATACGGTTGATGAACTAAAGGAAAATCCAATGCACTCTGGAATAAATAAAACTATTTTAGGAATGAATCCTCAATCTGAGTATTGTTTTGGCAGTTCTGTGTTAGCAAAAACTTCAGAAGAGAAGGATTTAGGGGTAGTGATTTCTGATAGTCTCAAAATGGGTGAACAGTGTGGTCAGGCGGTAGGGAAAGCAAGTAGAATGCTTGGCTGCATAGCTAGAGGCATAACAATCAGGAAGAGGGAGATTGTGTTCCCACAGTGAGACCACATTTGGAATACAGTGTTCTCTCGATTTTGGCAGGGGATGCATTCCGAGACTGCCTGCGAAAGTCGAATTTCCACGAAGTAGAGATGCAGAAGTAAATACACCATTTTTGGCTATGAACAGTATCACAAGCCATCCCCTATCACTTTAAACCCCTAAATTACCTTTTCCCATTCCCTTAACAACCATTTACTCACCATTATCACTGGTACTCACCATTGAATAGGACACTTAGTGATTCTGATATTTATAAACATAATTATTTATTAATAATTATTTTTTTTGTTATTTATTTGCAAAAATTATTAGTTTGGCGATGATGTCATCGGGCGGGAAAAACCGTGGTATAGAAAAAAACCCACAAAGTATTTTTTTAATTCATTTTTTGGAAAAAATGTGGTATACTCTATTCGTGAAGTTGGAACCCGTGAAAATCGAGGGAACACTGTACTGTGTTCAGTTCTGGAGACCTCACCTACAAAAAGATACTGATAAAAATGATCAAAACATGTAAATATGTTAAAGGGTTAAATAAAGTTCAGGAGGGAAGTGTTTTTAATAGGAACACAAGAACAAGGGGGGGCACAATCTGAGGTTAGTTGGGGGAAAGATCAGAAGCAATGTGAGAAAATATTATTTTACTGAAAGGGTAGTAGGTGCTTGGAACAAACTTCCAGCAGACATGGTTGGTAAATCCACAGTAACTGAATTTAAACATGCCTGGGATAAACATACTATATATCCATCCTAAGATAAAACCCAGGAAATAGTATAAGGGCAGACTAGATGGACCATGAGGTCTTTTTCTGCCATCAATCTTCTATGTTTCTATTTTAGTAGTCTCAAAAAATGTCTGCCATGAGGGTGGTTGGGCCTATTCATGAAGGGTTCCATAGTTTTTGTAAATAGTCAACATCAATTTATTAAAGGACAAACTATTGAGGATTCTAAGCACCATTTTATCGTAAATTTATCTTTTTTTCTTCAGTAAGAGGGCACCTATTAAAACCAAGCATCAGGCTCACACCATTCACCATATTTACTTTTCTAGGCTACTTTCATGATCTATCTCATGCCTAGAGGTATTCTTGGAAATAAAGGTGAAAAACTGATGAGTGGTGTGTGACATGCTAGTTTCACATTTAATTTCTTTTAATTAAAAAAAAAATTAAGGCAAAGGGAGCAGGGAGCCTGGCAGAAGCAGATTGCCAGTTTGTCACATCAGTTATTTATGGCGAAAATGTGCTATCCTGCTGACTAATACAAATAATTTTCATGCTAGTTTCATCAAATTAATAGAAAAATTATAATCAACAAATGTAAACAGTGGATACTTTATGAAATCATTAAAGGAACTAATTTTTTTTAAAATGTGATTGCTAGATAAAATACACAGTTGTGAAAGACAACTTGAGCTATTTAAGTCATTAACATAATTTTACTAAAGAAAAATAACAGTATGAGCTATAGAACTTAACTTGCATTTTTTGTAGATTGTTCTGTTGTAATTTCCCACCCTCAAAGCTACTTTTGGCATAAACACTTCCATAGGAAACTTATTGTCAAGTCAGAATTTGATTGGTGAGTGAGATCGTTTCAGAGGTGGGATTCAGCAGTTCTAAATGGTTCTGGAGAACCAGTAGCAGAAACTTTGAGTAGTTTGTAGAACCAGTAAATACCACCTCTGACTGGCCCTACCCCCATCTATTCTCTACCTTCTGAGTCCCAGCTGATTGGGAGGAATTGGGGATTTTGCAGTAACTTTTCTCTGGAGTGGGGAGGGAATGGTGATTTTACAGGATCCGTCCCCTGCCATGCCCACCAAGCCATGCCATGCCCAGCAAGACACGCCCACAGAACCTGTAGTGAAAAAAAAATGAATCACACCACTGGATTGTTTGTATCCTTGGGCATTCTGACATGGATTCAGTTTGACACAGTTTGGAGCTGAAGGAGGGATGGAACCTTCAGTCAAAACAGAATTCCTAACTGATGAGTCAACCACATTCCAATGTCTGACTGACCAGAGAAGGAGAAGGACAGATGGCATTGAGCAATCAGCTTCTATCTTGGTTGGACAATGTGACAGTTGTTTTGGAAACTTGAGAAATGGAAACTTGTAGCGCCAAGATGGTGCATCGAAATAAATTTATTCTTTGAGGAAAAGCAATGCCTCGGAGTTCAATTTGTTATGAGTGCCTGACATTAAGCCAGTACTCCACAAAATACCTCACTGCAACTGGAGCTACATTCCGGGGTCTTGAGCTCCAGCTGTTCCTTGGCCACCCCAGGAAGACTTGGGGAAGATGGAGCATGGGGAAAAGCCGGATGGTAGCTATGGGGGCTGCCTGAATGAGCGGCATGGCCCTGTGAATTCCTGGCAGCAGGCCAGATAGGTGGCAGAGGGCGGATGGCTGAGGTAGCCAGCGCCCAAGAATCCAGGCTCAGCTGAGGAGAGCCCAGGCTGAGAGGAGGGAGATGTCTGATTCCATGGCTCATCCCAGGGATTAATGGGAAACCTACCAGAGGCATTGCTGAGAGGATTGATGGCCATTGCCTGCAAAGGGAAGAGTGGTGCTGGTTGGCCCTGGGTGAGTGGAGGCTGTTCGATCTCCCATGGCTTGCCTACAACTAGAACCTGGGAATCTTCCTGTTGGATTCCAGTGGAATGAAATGACTGCTGGAGCCCACAATGGAGCCCACCAGGGAGCCAAGAAGACCACCCCCAACTCCAGTTGGCAGAACCGATGCAGCTCAGAGGGAATTACGGCATGGGCGGCAGGTGGGCCAGCTGGCCCTAGGTGTTTGTTCTTCTCCTGCTGCAGTTACTAGAACTGCTGGACCAACACAGCCCCTTGCCTGCCAGACTGCCCTGCTGCACAGTGAAATACTGAAACCGAGATGCCGACTTCGCCAGCGATTTGTCCTGCGGCTGGGAGAAGTCCCTGCCCCACCTGTAGGCAGATTCAGCTGAGGCTGCCTAAGCTTCAACCTGCTGAACCTGAGTAAGATGGGCCCCAAAGAGGATGGAAACAGGGTTGGGGCCTATCCCCCTTTCAACTGCTGCCCCCCCTGTCAACAGGCCATACTGCTGTGTATTAATGTTGTCTCTGGAACACCAACTTGGCAGGGGGTCCCTCGCTTTGCCAAGCAAAACAAAGGAAGTGTCAGAGCCATCCAGTCAAGGGGGAGATGCATTACTCACACTTCTCAGCCTCCCCAAGGAATTAGGAGCCTCCTAAAGGGAAACTATAGAGGTTGGATCCAACCAGGAAAGCTCCTTATCTCAACTGGGGCCTTGCCTTCCGCACCAGGCCCACTGCCTGAACAGGCCCACATGGAGAGCCAACAAAAGAGACACTCATTTGCCCGACAACTACCACACAACCACCCTCCCGCACCCCCCAGATCACTAGAGAGTACTGGTACCCTGCAGATGCATTCAGTGAAGATGATGCAGGTGTGCTGTCACCTCACCGTGCTACTGACTGTGCCATCGTGCTTGTGCCTGAAGCTAAACTACCCGAGCCAAAGATGTACTCCATGACCTCAAAAGAGATAGAGTTAAGAAGGTACATTTAAGTTTGGAAAAATGTGCATTCCTATTCTGGTTTGAAATAATGTTCCTTATATTAATTATGCCTCAGTAGAAAATAGGTAGATGTTGTCTAATGTAACATATCTTTCTGTAAAGACTGGCCCATCGGCTGCTTGCCTTTTGCCAGCATGTCATATCTAGTTTTTGGATGAATTGTCTGTCCTGCTGTGTGGTATCTCCCTGATGTAATAATGACTTAAGGCTAAGTGAGTTTTCATTTAACTAAGATTTTTAAAAAGACTTCAGAAGAGGTGCATGCAGTTCCATAGCCTGTTCCACATCATGTAACCACATGTAGGTAAGCACTGCATTTACATATTTATTGGTGTTCTGTGATAACTACAGAATTTACTCCATATTAAAATTGCCAGGCCCAATGAAGTAAAACATCTTCCTGGAGTAGATATACTGATTTTCTGCAGCACTGGAACTCATTTATATTAAAGTCTTCTATTGTGTGTTATATGATACAGATAAAGAAGGACGTGCTATGTAACCATTTGTCCAGACTGAAGTGCGTAAATTTTTGGGATTAAGCACCATTCTTTGCTGTGAATATTTATTTTATTTTATTTTATTTTGTTTTGTTTTGTTTTGTTTTATTTTATTTTATTTTATTTTATTTTATTTTATTTTATTTTATTTTATTTTATTTTATTTTATTTTATTTTATTTTATTTTATTTTATTTTATTTATTTTATTTTATTTTATTTTATTTATTTATTTTATTTATTTTACTTTACTTTACTTTACTTTACTTTACTTTACTTTACTTTACTTTACTTTATTTTATTATTTTATTTTATTTTATTTTATTTTATTTTATATTATTTTATTTTATTTTATTTTTTTATTTTTGTTTTGTTTTGTTTTGTTTTGTTTTGTTTTATTTTATTTTATTTTATTTTATTTTATTTTATTTTATTTTATTTTATTTTATTTTATTTTATTTTATTTTATTTTATTTTATTTTATTTTATTTTATTTTATTTTATTTTATTTTATTTTATTTTATTTTATTTTATTTCATTTCATTTCATTTCATTTCATTTCATTTCATTTTATTATTTTATTTATTAGATTTGTATGCCGCCCCTCTCCGAGGACAATATGTTGGTGATTGTATTTTTAAAAGTCTAAAATCTAAATAATAATAATAATAATAATAATAATAATAATAATAATAATAATAATAATAATAATAATAATATAGAACCATTAGTAACTTGGTGGACGAGATCGCTGGAACCGGCAGTGACCCAGGCCTGCCATGCTGCTGAGCTGGTTCTCTCAACAGTGCCATAGGTGTCATCATCTTGTGCATGCGTCCACATAGCGCATCCCTGAGCGAATTGGCAATTGCAGAATCCAGAGTGGTAGTAGCTCCCAATGATTTAAGTGTGTGAAAAGGAAATTTAGGAAGGACTTGTCCTCTTGGATCAAGGAGTTAATAGTATTGTTGGGAAGTTTGTAATTTTAGCTTGCAAGATGTTGTTTACTTAGCCTGCTAAAAAAAATGAAATCTACTCACCTAGTGATGTTTTTTGTGTGTATATCAGGGGGGAAGAGACACTGTCTCCTGTTGGGTCATCCTTTGAGACATTCTGATGTAGCCAGAATGAACATTAAATTGTAGGCAAACCTAGTCTCCCTTAATTTTCAAATTCAGAATATGGTTTGTCGGTTATGAATAAATTAACTGCCTTGGAAATGGCCCTGGGTTGGGCCGAGAGGCAAAAAAGGAGCTGTGATGTTCCTTCAATATACTGATTTGACACAAGAAAACCACTCCCACTTATGACTATATGACTGTAGCTTGTTTATATCCTCATGGTTTATATTAATATTGATTGTTTCCTGATTACATATTTGTACCCTATGACCATCATTAAGAACCTCATGATTCTTGACAAATGTATCTTTTCTTTACTGTACACTGAGAGCATATGCACCAATGACAAATTCCTTGTGTGTTCAGTCACACTTGGCCAATGAATAATTCTGTTCTATTCTAAACAGAAAACTAATTGCAGTGGCAAACAAACTTCATTAAAAAAAAAAATCAATATTTACTTTCCTAAACAGAATGACCATGGCTTCAGAACAAAGCAATGGGGGTGGTAGTGACTACTAACTTCCTGCTAACTTCTCCATTGATTTTGCTTGTGGGAAGCTGGCAGTGAGAATTGGAAATTGTGAGCATGTGGCCCCAAGGATATTGCAATGGCCACAACTTCATAAATAAAACTGATCTGAACACCATGGAAATTTAAATTTCATAGGAGTAATGGAAACTAGATTTCTTATCCATACACAGTGGATTAGTAATACAGTGATCCCTTGCCACTTCGCGATTCACCTTTTGTGGCTTTAGTGCATCGCGGGTTGCTACTGGGGCTTAACCTGGTGTGGAGCGGAGCCTCTGGGAGCCCCTCGTGAGGAGGATTCCCTGTATGCACACATTGTCCTTCACTTCCACCCTCTCGCTTTACCTCTCGTCTTTCTGCCACTGTCTCTCTCTCTCTCTCTCTGGGAATCCTCGTGAGGGGCTCTTGGAGACTCCGCTCTACACCCAGCAGGGACAAGGCAGGCGCACTGCTGATTTACCCAGGAGGGACGCCACCAGAGTAGCCTCAGCAGTTGCTGTAGACGCTTCCACCAGGACCAGCTAACTCAGTAGTGCACCTGCCTTGTCCCTGCCAAAGCGACACTTTACTGCTGGGTGCGGAGCAGAGTGGAGCCTCCGGGAGTCCCTTGTGAGGATTTTCAGAGAGAGAGAGGGAGAGAGAGAGAGAGAGAGAGAAAGAGAGAGATATGGAGGTAGAGAGATGAGAGATAAAGAGAGGGGGGGGGAAGTGAGGGACAATGTGAGAGGGAGAAAGAGAAAAAAACTTCACAGATTTTTGTTTATTGCGGGTGGTCCTGGAACATAATACCCGCGATAAATGAGGGATCACTGTATATAGATTTCTCATGCTTATAATAATTTTTCCCTTCTCTCACATTAAAATGTTTGGTACGGGAGTAACTTTCTGCTACCAAACTAATTTTTCCAGTTCAAGATGGTGCATAAATTGTCATTCTCTCTTAAATATATAAAACCATCATTAACTTCCTCTTATGCAAATCCTAAAGATTAAAAAAAGGCGAACAAGTAATGACACAGAAGAATTAACGGAGCTATGAAACATTTTTAAAGAAAAAAAATTATCTACATTTTGGAGTGATGGACTGTACCATTCCCATTTAATTTCTATTAAAACATTAATGGTTTGATGTGACCTTATGTTTCAAGCTTACAGAATCTTATAAAAGATAAATAGGAAATTGAGCAGTGAATGTGAATGGGCAATCTCAAACTGTGAGCTTTTATTCTGTAAAAAGATCCTGTTACTCAAGTATGAGAATCAATAGTAGCTGTATTATTATGTAGTCTTAATAGCCTATGTATTATGGATGCAGTAAAACATATCCCTGAAAAGCAAATGTAACACAGCTATTCATTCCAGCTATCTATACCCCAAAGGCCCATCTAGACAATTAACAAAATTGCATTTTGCCGTTAGTGTGACATTCTAATCCTGATCTACTACCCAAAGTGTTGTCTATAGAGATGAATAAAAGTCGCTACTATAGTTCCAATCCATCATTGCTCAAGAAACATGACATCAAATAATTTTTTTAAAAGATAGTCTAATGAGGAAATTGAATGGAAGAAACTTATGAATGAATATGCACAACATTGAAATGTACGTAAGAACAAGTTTATTTCTCCATCCTTAATTTTTTAGAATTGTTAGTAGGACCAACCACTAATGTTTGTCCTGCTACTTACCCCTTTAAAAAAAATGGTAATCTGTGATCACCTGTAACATATTCTTCATCTATGAATATGTCTTTTGATCCGATTCAAGTTTTCCATCCTTTTGGGTATAGTGATAAGCTTATTGGATTGGAAATAGAAACAGCAATAGCACTTAGATCTATATACTGCTTCATAGTGTTTTCCAACCGTCTCTAAATGGTTTGGAAAGTCAGCATATTGCCCCCAACAATCTGTGTCCTTATTTTACTGACCTGAAAAGGATGGAAAGCTGAGTCAACCTTGAGCTGGTCAGGATCGAACTCCTGGCAGTGGGAATGCGGTTAATGGTTAATTCTAACCATTGTGCCACCATGGAAATAGGAAAACCAAGTTTTAAATCTAGAATCATGGAACACATTGGATCACAACTTTCTCTCACTTCCACCAACCTCATGGATGTAAACTTGTGAAAGTAAAGGAAGAGATTTTATAAGTACTTTACAAGAAAGATAGATGATAAATATAAGGAAAGTGTTATGTACAGCCGTAGGTGGTACAGATTTGCATAACCGCTGCTGATTGGCTAGACTAGTGGCGGGAGAAATAAACCGCTGCCAGTTTAAAAGCGGCTTCTATGTCTCGCCTCTTCATTCCTGTGCAATCTAACAGAAAGACTTACTCACCTATCTGATTTGCTTCAATGTTACAGTCCAGTTTCACTTACTCTACATTTGCATGGGGTTTTTTTTAGAAACCTGCTTGCCTGGATACAGATATTTAGTGTTTGCTCACTTATCACCTATAATGACCTATAAATCCCTTCATGGCACCGGACCAGATTATCTCAGGCACCGCCTTCTGCCGCATGAATCCCAGCGGCCAGTTAGGTCCCACAGAGTGAGTCTTCTCTGGGTCCCGTCAACTAAACAATGCCACTTGGCAGGACCCAGGGGAAGAGCCTTCTCCGGCCCTCTGGAACCAACTCCCCCCAGAGATTAGAATTGCCTCCACCCTCCTTGCCTTTCGTAAGCTACTTAAAACCCACCTCTGCTGCCAGGCATGGGGGAATTAAGACTTTTTCTCCCCCTTGGCCGTTACAACTGTATACATGGTATGTTTGTATGTATGTTTGGTTTTTATATATTAATGGGTTTTAATTTGCTTTTAGTATTGGATTTTATTGTATATTGTTCATGATTGTTGTTAGCCGCCCCGAGTTTTCGGAGAGGGGCGGCATATAAATCCAATAAAACTTGAAACTTGAAACTATCAGAAGTCTTAGCAATGTGAGGCCCACTCCAGCACCTGATTGTAATGCTTAGCCAGTTCCTTATAGAAACATTTACAGGCTTCTTGTAACATTTCTTTCTTTCTTTCAAGATAGAATTCCTTCAGTTATCAATTATGCAAGCCATTGAGATATCTTCTTAGCTCACCATATCCCTTCATCTACTTGCATCGTTTTTGTAGCTGGATGGAATTCCTCCCCCCTATGATTTTCATATTTAAAATGTTTATCCAAATATCTTTATTTATTGCTTGATTAATATTAAAAACATCCTTCAGTGTCAAAGCTTTTGGCCATCTGATTAGACAAAATATTTTATGCAAATAAACATTTTATTGCAAATAATTCACATCATAGTGAACTCAATTTATTCAAAGAATAATTGTTTCTTACTGATTTCACTGTTTCTAGACTATGCACTGAAAAAATAGCCAAAAATAATCAAATCAGTGTTTATCCATCTTAGATGTGACCATGAGGTAATGTCATCCTTAATTAGTTGCTCCTCTTGCAGATATAACAATTATATAATTTTACCAGCGAAAACCCATGAAAAACGATGAATCCCAGATTACTGACCTGAAATTAGCATTCTTTGTATGGTCATCCATAGTCTTGCACACCTTACTCTACCTTAGTTTTCATGCCATATTTTTTTCTTTTGCTTATATTATTTATTCTTATGATAATTTTGAAGGAATTAGGTGGGCACAAAACTGTCACTTAACAAATTAGACATAAGGATGTTAAACTTTGGGGCTAGAAAATGCTTAAATGCTGTTCCATATTAATAGGTGCACTTAAAATGTCCTGATGGAAATTCTTAGAAGTGCCTAAATGCACTTCCATTTCAAGCATTTAGATACATTTACAGAAGGGTAAGATTCATAACACTATTCCCCATCACTGCTGCCACTCTATCCTCTGAGTGCTTCCAATTTTCAGTTTCTCTGTCTCTGTCAGTCTGTCTGTCTGTCTGTCTGTCTGTCTGTCTGTCTGTCTGTCTGTCTGTCTGTCTGTCTCTCTCTCTCTCTCTCTCTCTCTCTCTCTGTGTATGTGCTTTAGAACAAGAATGAGAAATAAGATATGTGCATATTTTTTAAATAACAGAAGTAATTGCCTGCCAATAATTTAAAAAATAGGAAAAATAACAGTATATGAATAATTGATCTACACTTACATATAAAATCATTTGATACATATAATTGTTTCATTGGATATGAAAGAGTAAATATCTAAAATTAGTATCAGTTTTACAGCCCACATTATAAATGCAGCAGGGATGAGTCCTAACTTACTTTGCTGCTGGTTCACTTCCTCCCACACCATGTGGCTGCGTGTTTGATTTGCACATGTGCAATGGCTAATAATAATAATAATAATAATAATAATAATAATAATAATAATAATAATAATATGTTGTGGTTAGCTCTGGCCCAGTTCCTGCCCCAAGGAATGTGCAAGTGGATGTGGGGAGAGACATCCACATGCTGTAGGCCTGTTTTGCTCCCAGTGGAATCTGCTGACGAAGTCTCCTCTGACCAAGGGGGCCTGAGTGACAGGGAGGAGGAGAGTTTGGCAGACAGCCCAGGAGGAGATAAATCATCTGTATCATCTCTGAATTCTGAACAAGAATTAATGACACATCCACGCATGTGTAGAGTGATGCATAGGAAGCAACAACTAAAGGATTATTACATGAGAAAATGAGGCCACCTGTGGTTGGGTGGGGCTACTGTAATTAGTGCTGCTGCTATAGATAGCACCGTGTGGGTTTGCCCCTTGTGGAGAATTATCTGATCGTTGTGTTTCATGAATGTCTTGCTGATTCTGGCCTTTGTTTGTTGACTTTTCACCACTTTGAAACCAAACCAAAGCAAAGTGTGTTTCACTTCTTGGAAGAAGAAGGGCTGTGACTTTCTTCACAGCTGCAAGCTAAGTACTTAAGGACTGATAAGGGACTTGTACAAATTACCAGGTTGTTTTGGGAGGAGTGCTCTTTGCAAAACAAAAAGAGTGCTTAGTTTATTTTGAATTTTGTGATAAAGAACATTGTTTTGAATTTTCAAACATGTGTGTGTCTGAAATTTGTACCTTTGAATTTTTGGGAGGCTCCTACCAGAGACTCTGGCAGAATAACAACAACAACAACAACAACAATAATAATAAATCCTGCAAAAAGGCCAAAAACAAGATGACAACTGAATGCACAGCACCAGGCAGTTGACCTCTGCGCATGTGCACAAGAAAAAAAACCTGGAATTTTTTTTTTAAAAAACCCACCAGCCGGTTTTTTAAATTTAAAAATATAAAAAATACACACACCCGCATGTGCAGAAAAAAACAGACCTGGGAAAAATTCCAAACGGGTTCTATGATGTCATTGTGGACCAGGTCACTACTGGTCTGAACTGGGAAGAACTCATCTCTGAAGTGCAGTAGTACAATCAATTTTTAATTGATACTTTCAAAGAATTCATGAAAAATGTCATAATCGCTTTCATTTTTAATGTATGCAGGGTTTATATGCATCTTTCCTTAAATTGTCAGGAATTTTCTTTTTTTAAATAAGTTCAGCAGATCATGGTTCTTTGTCCGGTAATTTTCCTTTGTATGATATTTTAAACGCAAAAAGACTCTTAATTAATTTTTTTAAAAAATAATATTGTTTGTACACCACTTTCATCATATATTTTTTGGTCTGGGGCCATTTTTGATCATGGGATGACATGAACCATATGATGCTAGAGTTGGTATCACATGAAGTATTGGGAAAAAAGATAATTTACAAAGAACCTTACCAGAAATATTTTATATACTTGATGGAGATGCACTGCTAATTTAGGATATGTCTGCTCATAGTCCTAACAAATATAGATAATGAGTCCAGGCATGCTAACACATGTTAAGTAGACGCAGTAAGTGGATTAGCTTCTTCTAAAAGAAGGAATGTGGAGTTCATTTTCATGATTTCTCCATCTTCCTTAAGCTCTGTGATTCTAAAAATTTGCTCCGGAAGGCTCAGTTAACCTTCTTGCACAACATGAACTTCAAATGTTGAGGGATGGAGGATGGAAAGGGGAACGAGAGGAGAAAGATTGCTTTTATAAGTAAACGTCTGCCAGACTCTGTGACTTTAGGAAATAGAAGGAATTGTTTTGTTTATTGACTGAACAATCTGGATCCCAATAAAAATAAGGCAGTTGTGAATCAGGATCCAAATCAATTTAATACAAATATGAACCGGGAGCCAAATTAATGTCATAATATATAATGTAACAGGAATAGGAACATGTCCTATGTGAAAGGAAATGTGAAAGTTTTTTTAAATTTTTCTCCACATTCAACATACAACTTCATTTACAGCTCATCTGTCTGGAACCCACACCGCATATCAGACATAAATACATTAGAAAGTGTCCAGAGATTTACTTTACGAGAAGGGCCTTTCCCTCCTCTACTCACAACAGAGTACCGTACACAACCAGACTTGAAATCCTGGGCTTAGAAAGCTTAGAACTATGTCGCCTTCAGCACGGCCTAAGCATAGCTCATAAAATTATCTGCTACAACATCCTTCCTGTCAATGACTACTTTAGCTTCAATCATAATACACGAGCACACAACAGATACAAACTCAAAGTAAACCGCTCCAAACTTGACTGTAGAAAATACGACTTTAGCAACAGAGTCATTAATGCCTGGAACTCATTACCTGATTCTGTGGTTTTGTTACCAACCCCCCAAAACTTTACTGTTAGACTGTCCACTGTTGACCTCACCCAATTCCTAAGAAGTCAATAAAGGGAATGCATAAGTGTAACAGTGTGCCTACCATCTCTGTCATAATGTTCCCTCTTATCAGTTCCCATCTTATAGCTATAAACAATATAATGTCTATGTATATTACCAATAAGTTCTTAACTAACTAACTAATTAACTAACTAACCAAATGAATGAATGAATGAATGAATGAATAAATAAATAAATAAATAAATATACATACCTTCAATACATCTTAATATACATATGTCATTTTCCAAATACAATAAACTAATCAAGTTCCAAGTTTATTTTATATTATTTCATCTTTGTCCATCTTTCTTCTCTCCACTTCCCTCTATCTCAGGCAGCTATTCCACCTCTGCTACCTACTTTCTTACTCCTTCACCCTCCTTCTACTACTATTCCCTTCTCCTTCCCTCCTTCTTTTTACTCTTTCTCTACTCACTCCCATTTCTCTCCTTCCTTCCTACTTCCCATTCACCTTCTAAGTCCTTTTCTAAGTGGATAGTTATATTACTACCCTGTTTCCCCGATAGTAAGACACCCCCGATTGTAAGACGTATCGGGGGTTTCAGGGGGGTCGGCTAATATAAGCCGTACCCCGAAAGTAAGACATATGTCTTACTTTCAGGGAAACACGGGGGTATTGCCGCCTCCCTCTCATCTAGCTGCGCGCTGCCTCCTGCCCACGTCCGCACCGTCCCCCTCTCCATACGTCGCCGCGTCTGCCACCTCCCTCTGATCTTAATGAGCGCCGCCTCCTGCCCACTTCCGCGCTGCCCCCCTCCATACGTCACTGCATCTGCCGCCTCCGTCTGATCCAAATGAGCGCCGCCTCCTGCCCACTTCCGCGCCGCCTCCCTCCATACGTCACCGCGTCTAAATGTTAATTTTATGGTTAAAACAAAAAATTTGACAATTTTTTTCCAATATAAAACATACCCCGAAGGTAAGACATAGTGGGGCTTTTGGGGATAAAAAGAAAGTAAGACACTGTCTTACTTTCGGGGAAACACGGTATTACATGACAGACTAGAATGCTTCTCTAGATCTTACCCTTCATAATCATCCCTCTTTTTTTTCAAAATCTCCTATTATATTTAAATCTTGACTTTTGGTATATATATTTTAACTCACGCTACCTCATAGGAAGGAGAAAGTGTGGGGCAGTGGCCTGGAGGTAGAGCTCTCGACTCAAAATCAAGACGCTGTGAGTTCAATTTCTCTCTCTGGATACAATGTGAAATTATCTGCTGTGAACTCTGCATTGGTGACAGGAAGGGTATCCGGCTGGTAAACAATCAGTTCCTTTTAGTTGCCTTGACACCACCCTGATGTCCGGGAATAGGGGGACATTAATAGGAGGAACAGGCAGAGCAGAATGAAGAATAAACCTAGTTCTAAGGAATGGCGATCTAATTACAAATTCAAAGTACCATATGCCCTCTTTATCTGCAAGCATTGTTCCATGTGTCGGATTTCCTACTGCACCTCATAACAGCAACACTGTTATTAAAAGTCAAAAAGTATAGAAGTGGAGAAAATGCCAGTGGCAACTTGGGAACAATGGTCTTCTCAAAATTGGACTATTATCCTTGTAATTCTTTACTGAGAAATATTACTGGCCCTACTGTAGTTGTTACAGAAACCTACCAAAAATAAAAGATACTATCTGATTGTAATCAGATATTGGACAGTTCTACGACAGTCTTAATTTCTGTCTGTATAAACTGCCTAAAATCCACATAACTACATGACAGAAGTGGGGGTCTCCTTGCTGCCATCTAGTGGCAAATGACTGGAGGTAATATTTACAGGTACCATGTCCATTTTGGTGAAAAAAAATATGACACGTTAAAATACATACTACCGTCGCCCTATCTAACTACACTCTCAAGTGAATTTAAGGAGAACAATATCATTCTCATCAAATATTAACTGAGATAAGAAACTTCTAAAAAGGTTCAATGACATTTTGCAGTGTGACAGTCCCTGTGTCTTTTCTCTTCTACTATGTGGGAATTTCTGCTATATTTTGATAAGAAACATGTAGCTGCATGTGATGAAATTGAACATAGGGCCAAAATGTCAAACAAATTTTGGGAAATAATATCTCTCTGAATCAAACTATAAATTTTGGGGACATTTACTGTATTTTTGGAGTACTAGACACATTGTTTCCTCGCTAAAAGAGGCTGAAAATGTAGGTGCATTTTATACTCTGAATATAGCTTTTTTTGAAGCTTTTTTCCCCCAGCCCTAACAAGGTGCTAATGATTTTCCCAGTTCTTCCTAGCTTGCAGGCTTGTTTTCATTGCTACGCCCTCTGAAAAAGGTTTTTTCAGCCCTAATGAGGTGTTAACAATGTTCCTGGCTTGCAGGATTTTTTCATTGCTCATCCAAATAAGTTATTTTTCCCAGCCCTAAGTCTTTGTTTTCCTTGCTACTCCCTCCAAAGATGATTTTTCCCCCCAGCCCTAACCATGGGATAAAATAATGTGCTGAAGCTGACCAGACTAAGGATGCTAGCCAGATGAATACCTGGTAGGTAGATAGATATTTCCCCCCCCCCCCATTTTCTCCCCCAAAACTAAAGTGCACGTTATACAGTGGTACCTCTACTTATGAAGTTAATTTGTTCCGTGACCAGGTTCTTAAGTAGAAAGGTTTGTAAGAAGAAGCCATTTTTCCCATAGGAATCAATGTAAAAGTAAATAATGCATGCAATTGGGGAAACCAGAACGAGGGTGGAGGCCCTGTTTCCTCCCAGGAGATTCCTAGAGAGGCCCCACGGAGGCTTCTCCCCTCCTTTTCCGGCCCTGTTTCCTCTCAGGAGATTCCTAGAGAGGCCCCACAGAAGCTTCTCTCTGCCTTTTCCGGCCCTGTTCCCTCTCAGGAGATTCCTAGAGAGACCACATAGAGGCTTCTCTCTGCCTTTTCCTGCCCTGTTTCCTCTCAGGAGATTCCTAAAGAGGCCCCACAGAGGCTTCACCCTGACTTTTCCAGTTACAGTTTCGGAGGCTTGGGTTTGTAAGTAGAAAATGGTTCTTGAGAAGAGGGGGAAAAATCTTGAACATCCAGTTCTTATCTATAAAAGTTTGTAAGTAGAGGCGTTTTTAAGTCAATATGTTTTAAAACAGTGTTTCCCAACCTTGGCATCTTGAAGAGATCTGGACTTCAACTCCCAGAATTCCCCAGCCAGCAAATGCTGGCTGGGGAATTCTGGGAGTTGAAGTCCAGGTCTCTTCAAGATGCCAAGGTTGGGAAACACTGTTTTAAAACAAGTGGTAGAAACATATTTTTAGTCTTTCCAACAGGATAAGTCCAATGACATCATAGCATGTTTATTAAACCATACCATGGCAATATCCATTTTGATATTACATGTAGGTCAGTTGGACATGATCCAGACCAATGTTGCTTGTTTCATCACTATAATTTTCAACTGATTCAGTTTCGTTCCCCAAGTTACAAGTACTTCATCATTACAGAGACATGTCAAGGTGTGTACTTGTATAAATGATTGTACCATTGCTAGAAACTTCCTTTGGTGAGGTCAAAGCAGCAGTGTAAAATCTACTGCATTTTGAAGTAAAATATAGTTTGTGAACAAAAGCTGACAGCCTGACAGCCATTTTCTGATGTCAGATGCAATATGATCCCCAAAGGTATATTTCAGATGGCAGTGTAAAGACAGGTTTCTAACACTGTCTGGAAAGTTAAGCATGAATAAAACATTTTCTGAAATATGATCTCTTTTTCTGTTCAGGTATCAGGAGCTGATTCTAGAAAACCCTTTGATCACGTAACTTCTGTCATCCTTAGGTTGGCAAAAGGTCATCATTCCCATTGCACTGCTACTCTCACTTTACACACGAAACCAAAGAACATTGGCAGGATAGGAAAAAAATCCTGAGTCTCATTTTTCTTGTTTCCATTGAAAATGGAACAGATGCAGGGAATTTTATATTTAATTTCTGGCATCTGTAGGCAGAGGTCCAGAAATTTCTGCCCTGAAAAGTTTCCACCAACCAGTGTTAACACACTGGGTTAAAGCACAAGCAGTGGGAGGTTGCTCCCAGTTTTACCCAGTTCTCTGAACTGGTAGTGGTAGGAGCGGAAGGCTCCACCCATCCGGGACGCTTTTGCGCATGAGCATAGCAAAACCATTTGGAACCAGTGTTCCCTCTAATTTTTTTGTGGGGGGGGGGGTAGGCGGAAAAGTATAGTGTCTGAGTGGCAGTCCCTTTGGGACTGGGCGGCACAGAAATAAATAAACAAACAAACAAACAAACAAACAAACAAATAAATAATAAATAAATAACCCACCCTGTTTTGCCTCAGAGAATTTCAAAATAAAATACTGTACTGTGTGTCTATAACAGTGAGCTCATAATAGGGCAACTCTATCAATATCAAAATGCCACTTAAATAGTTGAGCTAGTTTCAAACTAGATTTTGATTTTCTTTCTCTCTTCCTTACTCCCATTCTTTTTCTTTCTCTTTTCCTTCCTCTCTTTTTTCTATCTGTTTCTCTCTCTTCCTCTCTTCCTCTCTCTCTCCTTCCCTCTCACTCTTTCCCTCTCGGCTTCTGGGCAGGTTTGGAAAACTCTGAGTTGATGATGATTTTTAAGTGAGCGATTGCTCACTGCTCAGCTTAGAGGGAACTATGTTTGGAACCCGTCACGGAGCAGAAGCCATTGGAGGGAAGAATGAATGCTGTTTTTTTAAAAAAAGGTATTAAGAGAGAATGAGAGGGAAGTAAGTAAAGTAGGTTGGTCAGTTGGTCAGTGGAGCAATTCTGGGAAGTTCTTTGTTTTTCTTGTGCCTTCGGGTCATTATTGAATCTTGGTATCTGCCTGGACAAGTCACTGCAATTGCCTTGGCAAGATTTCAGAAGCATTTTGCCCTTGCTTTTTTCCTCAGGCCGAGAGTGTGAGACTGCCTCTAGGTCACCCAGTTGGTTTCGTGCTTAGGGCCGAACTGGAACACAATCTCCAGGTTTCTAGCCTGGTGCCTTAATCTCCTTACCAAACTGGCTCTCGGAATCACGATAATAGGGGTGTGGGCTGAAAGAGACTTGAAGGTTGTAATTTGCTCTTTCCTGTCTCAGATGTGATTTATTATATTTCCCATTCCTGACTGGAGCAAGCTTCAACCTCTTCCCCTGCTTAAGAGACAAATATTAAAGGTGACACTGTTTAATTCTTAATTAATTCTTAAACCTTATATTGACAGTGTGATGAGGTTTAGATATACTTTGCAGCCTGTATAGATACATTTCACTATGATGCCTAAAGCTGTGTTTCAGACTAAGAATTTATATAACTGGGCTATACTATAAAGAATAGACAATGCCAAGCCCAAAAAGAGAATGGAAGAACTCAAAACAGATTAAATTAATTAAACTCATACAATATAATTGTTAGTATATAGGGAATAACAACAATCTTACCAATTTGCCCATTAAAGGTTTTTCTCTCAAAATGGGACTCTGGGAGCTGTTACTATAGGCCTAGGCGGTTCTATCTGTCCCTAAAATTAGATTATATATGCATACAGAAACATATACAAGTGTTACAGTGAATGTAGAATGTAAAACATGTTGGAGTCAACTCCTTATGACTTTACTGACCCATTTATGAATTTTAATGGTGCAATATGCAATATATAAATGATTTCCCATTGCCTCCTTCAGTGCGATTCTAAAATAAGCAATAATTTAGAAAAAATCACTTTCTTATGCAACTTTATTGATTTGCTTATTATAGGATATAGAATAAGTCATGTAGACAACTGTACTAAATTTTGCAAATTTAGACCAAAACAGGATTCTGACAGCAACTTCTCAAGCTATCACATTTTATTAAAGGTCATATGTTTTTCTGAATTACTGTATAGCTGATTTAACTGGTGCATGGAGTAGCCAAACTGATCTTAGTTTGAAATTTTAGTTTGGTTACCATAGAGGAATGGTAAATCATAGACAAGTGTTCTTTATACGTGATGTTTAATATATGATGCCAACTGTTAGCCTTTGTGATAACTTAGAATCGGTAGAGATGCAAGATTAAACAAAATTATTCGATGCAGTCTAGCTTCAATTCCTTATTTAAAAATTAAATATACTAAACTATTATTTTGAAATGATAGAAAAGTATGGTATCTTTCCCCTGCCTTTTCTCTTGATTCATTTTCATTATCATTTAATATATATTTTAGCATACTAACATAGTTTCATTTTAAAATGGAACTAAGTGTTTTGAATGCAATTATTAATTGATATTGGTTTAAAAATAGCAAACAAATGCATTTAAAATTTTGTTAGTCTGTTTCATAGAAACATAGAAACATAGAAATCTGACGGCAGAAAAAGACCTCATGGTCCATCTAGTCTGCCCTTATACTATTTTCTGTATTTTATCTTAGGATGGATATATGTTTATCCCAGGCATGTTTAAATTCAGTTACTGTGGATTTATCTACCACATCTGCTGGAAGTTTGTTCCAAGGATCTACTACTCTTTCAGTAAAATAATATTTTCTCATGTTGCTTTTGATCTTTCCCCCAACTAACTTCAGATTGTGTCCCCTTGTTCTTGTGTTCACTTTCCTATTAAAAACACTTCCCTCCTGGACCTTATTTAACCCTTTAATATATTTAAATGTTTCAATCATGTCCCCCCTTTTCCTTCTGTCCTCCAGACTATACAGATTGAGTTCATTAAGTCTTTCCTGATACGTTTTATGCTTAAGACCTTCCACCATTCTTGTAGCCCGTCTTTGGACCCGTTCAATTTTGTCAATATCTTTTTGTAGGTGAGGTCTCCAGAACTGAACACAGTATTCCAAATGTGGTCTCACCAGCATTCTATATAGTGGGATCATAATCTCCCTCTTCCTGCTTGTTATACCTCTAGCTATGCAGCCAAGCATCCTACTTGCTTTCCCTACCGCCTGACTGCACTGTTCACCCATTTTGAGACTGTCGGAAATCACTACCCCTAAATCCTTTTCTTTTGAAGTATTTGCCAACACTGAACTGCCAATACAATACTCAGATTGAGGATTCCTTTTCCCCAAGTGCATTATTTTACATTTGGAAACATTAAACTGCAGTTTCCATTGCTTAGACCATTTATCTAGTAAGGCTAAATCATTTACCATATTACAGACGCCTCCAGGAATATCAACCCTATTGCACACTTTAGAGTCATCGGCAAATAGGCAAACCTTCCCTACCAAACCTTCCCCTATGTCACTCACAAATATATTAAAAAGAATAGGACCCAGAACAGATCCTTGTGGCACACCGCTTGTAACCTGACTCTGCTCAGAATACTCGCAATTAACAATAACTCTCTGATGTCAACGCTTCAGCCAGCTGCAAATCCATTGAACTATCCAGGGATTAAGTCCAATCTTCACTAATTTATCTATCAGCTCTTTATGTGGAACCGTATCAAAGGCTTTGCTGAAGTCCAGGTAGGCAATATCCACGGCACCACCTTCATCCAACACCTTTGTGACATAGTCAAAGAAATCAATGAGATTAGTCTGACATGATTTGCCTTCAGTAAAGCCATGCTGATTTGGGTCTAATAAGTTATTGTTTTTTAGGTGCTGATTTATCCTCTTTTTGAGTAGAGTCTCCATCATTTTAACTACAACTGATTTCCTAATGCAGAATCATCATTTTACCATACCTTCTGTAAAGTGGGCAAGCTATGAGTACTACTTCCAAGCTACAGTATGATAAGTCCATCATAATAAACTATCTGGTCAAAATATTCAGAAAAAGGAATAAAAGCAATTTTTCTAAACGTACCTTGTGAACACTGATCCAGTGATGTCAAGAGGGCTAAGGTAATGTACTTTATCACTTGATTTGCAGAAGCTGGGTTGAATCTTGTAATGAAAATCCGAGTCACCAGAAGAATGCTTTGTCCTCCCCATTTTAACAAAGTGAGATTGGTGTTGAAAAGAAATGAATTGCTATGGCTTGCCTTTCCTTTAACAAGTAGGTTCTATAGAACAAGCAGCTGTTGCTACCTGGGTTGGTTTTCTTATTCTCAATCTAGTTCAAACAAGAGCCTTTAAGTTAATAAGTTACTTATATAAATGATGTCACCTGCATTTTACTTTCTCATTGGTAAATTCTTTATTCACCCGTCTTAATAGACACAGAGTAAATAGTTTTATTACCTTTAATACTAAGATTGATTTTAGCATTAAGATATTACTGTCTTTAGGACAAAATTTTGCACCCACTTTATAGTCATCAGCTCTCCAAAAGATGTAAAATGTAGCCCTGAGCCACTAAATGATGTCTCAGTTTTGTTTTAAGTGATGGCAAGTTTTGTTTCAGACTGAACACTCCAAAAACTCTTTGATTTCAGTGGGATCAAAGCTATATAGCAAGACAGATATTTCTTACTTATGATGTTAGATTGGAGAAAAAAATCATTTTGGATTCAGAAAATTTCTAGAACTAAGGCACAGAATTGATAAGATAAAAAAATTGATGGATGGATTTCCTATTGTTTCAGTATTTTTCTTAATTATAATGATGAAACCCATGATCTTGCATGGTTAGAGTGTGGAAAGATAAGAGGCTACTACACTTGGGAAAAATTACATGTCTACTCCAGGTTATATCCTGAGACCTCTCACAACATATAGTGATTGTTCCAAAAGCACCAGGAAAGATATTTCCTCCCCTCCTCTACATGTCTACTCAAAGAGGAAGGTGCCCTCTGGTTTTCAACTAGGCAGACTGATTGCTTCCCAACTAATCTCTCTATATAAAAGCCCCTACCCTCCTCACCTTTCGCAAACTCCTTAAAACCCACCTTTGTCGTCAGGCATGGGGGAACTGAGATATCTCCCCCGGGCCTATACAATTTATGTATGGTATACTTGTGTGTATGTCTGTTTAATAATGGTTTTTTAAAAATATTTTAAATTGTAAATTATTAGATTTGTTATAAACTGTTATGAGCCGCCCCGAGTCTACGGAAAGGGGCGGCATACAAATCTAATAAATAAATAAATAAATAAATAAATAAATAAATAAATAAATAAATGAATGAATGAATGAATGAATGAATGAATGAATGAATGAATAAATAAATAAATAAAAACCACTCATGCTCCGATCACAAAATCTCCAGAAACGCAAAGGTTACAAACTTGAAATTTAGAATTTATGTTCCTCTTGGCTTCTAGGTACTTGCTAATAAAGGATTTTTTTTAAAACAACCATTAGATCATTAGTATTTCTTATATTATTATTAACATGATGCGGATTAGTTAGACATTCTACTCCCCCTTCCAACCTGAAAATAACTGGAGAAAAGGGGATAGGAAAGGAGGGGATTCTGTGGGGCAAGGCTGAGAGAGAGAAGGGGATAGGATTGGTGAGGCTTCTGTGGGGCAAGGCTGAGGAACATAAGGGGGATAGGAGAGGATTCTGGAGGGTAAGCCTGAGGGAGAGAAGGGGATAGGATTGGCGAGGCTTCTGTGGGGCAAGGCTGAGGAACATAAGGGGGATAGGAGGGGATTCTGGAGGGTAAGCCTGAGGGAGAGAAGGGGATAGGATTGGCGAGGCTTCTGTGGGGCAAGGCTGAGGAACATAAGGGGGATAGGAGAGGATTCTGGAGGGTAAGCCTGAGGGAGAGAAGGGGATAGGATTGGCGAGGCTTCTGTGGGGCAAGGCCGAGGAACATAAGGGGGATAGGAGAGGAGAGGATTCTGTGGGGTAAGCCTGAGGGAGAGAAGAGGAGAGGGGAGGCCAATCATAACTACTCCTTAATTTTCAAACTGAAAGTGTTGATTTATCAAACCCCACCACATAGTTTTGTAGCAGTGCACGGGTATTCAGCTAGTGCATCATAACAAGCAGCAGGAGAAGTTAGTCAGATCTTCCAGTCATTGGTAGGATGATCACATCTAGGCTACAAGCAGCGGTGGGCTACTAGCTAGAACGCTGAATTGGGCTCGCCGCCGCAGCTTGTAAGTGCTTCCGGGGCCAGCATGATTTTGCTTCTGCACTTGTGGAGTAGCAAAATCGTGAACAGAGCCACAGGTGCGCCCATTTTTGGGTGAGGTTTTTTTGCTTCCACACATGCTGAAACATGGGTGCATCTGCGGCTCCGTGCGCAATTTTGCTACCTCCACAGGTGCAGAAGAAAAATTGCGCTGGTCGTGCAAGCACTCACGAGCCGTGGCGGCAAGCCCAATTTGGTGTTCTGGCTAATAGCCCACCTCTGGCTACAAGTATATGGAAAGGTACTATGTGAGGTAACAGTTTGAGTTTCCTAAAGAACCGCCATCTGAATTATCACACCCCAGACACGGTAGCTTGTGTCTCCAATGAGTCTACAGTGGTAGGACTTTGTATTTTTCAAATCTCTAAATTCAATTTGCAAATACTTATTTTTTTTTCTCCAGTGAGAAATTTACTCACCAACTTTAGAATATAAACTGAAGAAGGAGCAGTGGGCTAACTACCTCAATACAATTTGAGTAACGTTGTTAAGAGCAGGTGATATTTTCTCAGAGATATCCAGAGGATCTATAAAGTATATCAGATAATTTCTCCCCCACTTTTCAAAAAATAAAGTAGCAGAAAAAGTGTATTCCCACTTGAACTAGCAGAACTGCTCTTATGGGTGGGAAAATGAAATGACCTGGTTTTGATTTTTAACATAGAGGTAGTATGGGAAAGGTGAAGTGAAGTTCCATTCCAGGCCAAATTGGCAAACAAGATAAGTAAATATTTAATTGCACCTATTAAACAAACTATGCAATATCAATATCAACTTTATTTGATTAGTCAATCAACCATATCAAAGTGAGGAAAAGGACCACATCGGTCATCATAAAACTGTGACTGGTTAAAATACAATAAAATTGGCTAAAATAGAGGGAATTTGAATAAATAATAAGTTAAAATGCAGTATAATATGCTAAAATTGAGTAGTAAAACATGAGATTATAACTCGTGCAAAGGATTATATTAAACAAATCTAAGATACTGATATAAAATAGTCTTAAGTGAGTTCATCTCCTTTGCATGCCACCCCAATATGTTCTATAAAACGTATTCTCATCTGAACAGCCCTGACTATAAACTTAGCAGTTCTAGAAACTACATATATATTTGTACCCTGAAGAAAATATGATAATTGTTTATTACATTCCCAGTGTATGATTTTATCAAGTAGGGGCTGTAAATACTGAGGTCTTACTGAGGAGTATAGTTTACAATTGAGTAGCACATGTGCAATGTCTTCTATTTCTGGTGCACCGCAAATGCATGTTCTCTCAAAATAGGGTACTATGCATAATCTCAATCTCATATCTGAATAATGAATCTAGGCTACCTCTGCCAGAGGAAGGGAACAGGACATTATAGGTAGAACATATATAGGCAAATGATCTAATTTCTTACTGCTAGGAGGGCCAAACTGGCTTCTGTATTGTCTTCTTCCCTTTTGGGCAAAGAGTCCATATAAACTGAGTTCTAAATGATTGATACACATTTAAAGCAAAAGTAATTTTCAATCAACTGCATCAAGCCTGACAGTGGAAAATAAAGTAGGCTCTTGGATGAAGAGATGCAACTTCTTTTATTAATCAACTTTTCCCCGTGATGTCTGGACTGAACATTGGGAAGAAGAAGTATATTTTCATAAAACAGGTAATTCCCTCATCTTTTGCTTTCTGATGAAGTTATTCCTTTAGAATTTTCTTTTCATCTTATCTTCTTCAGAAAAAGATCAATGCCTTAGATAACATCATAGCAAAAAAATTCCAGTCAAACGCAGAGTACTGTAGAATATCTATATTCATATAATACATACACTGAGAAAACCTCATTGAATATTTTCATTATGTTGAAAACTAGGGTAATTCTGAAAATATTAATATCTATCCATGAAGCTGGAAGGTTGAGAAGACTGGTGGGATTTGCCCTTTTCTTTGGAACAGCATTCCTCCTCAGATAAGATTGGCTTCCATCCAATTGGCAACTGGAGAGCCATTAAAACCTGGATCTTAAAGATAGCTTTGGAAAGGATTGGTAATTGGGAGTGGGGAACATCAGTATTTGTAATAATAGGGTTGCATGTGCCTGTAGCCTTCACCAGGTGTTTTGCATCCAAGGATCTGTCTTTGTCTATGAATGTGAAAGATGCTATTTCTTACTGTTGCATGAATAAAATACAATAACAACCTTTAAAAAATTTTAATGCCATATATAAGTATGTAAAATAAATAAAAACACAAAGTACTCTGAACTCTGCTTCCAAAAATTTGGGAAATTCCATATATACCAACATGGGCAATATGCCTTGTTTACATTACATCTCTTGCTACCTCCATGGCCCTTTGTCCTACAAATAAGAATTAAAGAAAATCTCTAGTCATGAAATGATTGCTCAACTCTGGTCTTAATGATGGATAAGGAATCTGTGGTTGGGGGAAAGATCAAAAGCAACATGAGAAAATATTATTTTACTGAAAGAGTAGTAGATCCTTGGAACAAACTTCCAGCAGACGTGGTTGATAAATCCACAGTAACTGAATTTAAACATGCCTGGGATAAACATATATCCATCCTAAGATAAAATACAGAAAATGGTATAAGGGCAGACTAGATGGATCATGAGGTCTTTTTCTGCCGTCAGTCTTCTATGTTTCTATGTTTCTATGTCAGTAGCATTGCAGACTCAACCATCACAAAAATCACAATATACCTTGTCTTAAAAATCCCTTGCCATACGAACTTTTTGAGATACGAACCCAGGGTTTAAGATTTCTTTGCCTCGTCTTAAAAACCCTTTCCGTCTTACAAACCTGAGCCCGGGTTCATGGGCTCTCTTACTGCACATGCGCTCTTACTGACAGAGGGATTCCCCTGTCTTGTGACTGCCCCCGATGGGATTTTCCATTCATTTCCATGCCCGCTGGGATTCCCTGCCTCCTGACTGCCAGCCAAAGCGCCTGGTCTAGATGCCCCCCTTCTTCATCCATCTGCATGGCGGGAGGCAAAGTGCTGGAAGGGGGGGTGTCAGGCCAGCCCTCCTGCCTCCCCCCCAGCCAAAAACCCAAAGCCTTGCCACCACCGCAGCAGGCTTAAGCCTCCCAATCCTCCCCACCCCTCACCCGTGTCCAGAAGAAGCTGCCTCTCAAGCTACCTTGCCTGGTGGGAGGTAATGTGCTGGGGTTGGGGGTGTCAGGCTGGCCCTCCTGCCTCCCCCCCAGCCAAAAATGCAAAGCCAGGCTGCCCCCAAGCCACCGAAGGAGGTTTAAGCCTCCTCGTCCTCTCCGCCCTTCTGTCCTGCCCATCGCCCATGTCCGGCAGAAGCTGCCTCCCAAGCTATCTTGCCCGGTAGGAGGTGAAGCGCTGGGGTGGCGGGTGTCCCGCCGGGCAAGGTAGCTCAGGAGGCAGCTTCTGCCGGACACGGGCGATGGGCGGGTTAGGGTTAGGGTTAGGGTGCTGCGGTGGATATTTTGGGGTATTTGGCTGGGGGGGAAGGCAGGAGGGATGGCCTGACACCCCCACCTCAGTGCTTCACCTTCTGCTGGGCAAGGTAGCTTGGGAGGCAGCTTTTGTCACACACGGACAATGGCGGGACAGAGGGGCGGGGAGGACCAGGAGGCTTAAACCTCTTTTGGTGGCTGGGGGGCTGCCCAGCTTTGTGTTTTTGGTTGGGGGGTAAAGGCAGGATTTCCGGCCTGATGCCCCCCCACCCCAGCGCTTTGCCTCCCGCCGGACAAAAAGACTCGGGAGGCAGGTTCTGCCAGCCTGCTATGGGGGATGCTTCCAGCTGAGAGCTATGTGCGGGAGGGTCGGGAAGGACTGGGAGGCTCAAGCCTCCTTAGGCGGCGAGTTCCCGGCTTCCAGGTTTCTGAGTTTTGGGTTTGTATGCATTATTTGCTTTTACATTGATTCCTATGGGAAACATTGTTTCGTCTTACAAACTTTTCACCTTACGAACCTCGTCCCGGAACCAATTAAGTTCTTTCTTTTTTAATAATATTTTTATTGGTTTTGCACATTTGTATATAGCATAAAACAAACATAAAACAGTGCACTGTTTTATGGAACCAATTAAGTTCGTAAGACAAGGTATCACTGTATATGACAAGATTGAACAGTTGGCTATGAGAAAAACAATTCTAATGAGTACCCAGCAATCTAAAACAATAATTAAAATCTGTAGTTTTCTCTTCCTTAATTATGTTTTAGATAGGATAAAATAGAATAGAACAGAATTCTTTATTGGTCAAATGTGATTGGACACAAAAGGAATTTGTCTTTGGTGCATATGCTCTCAGTGTCCATAAAAGGAAGAAAAGGAAAAAAAATACATTAATCAAGAATCATAAAATACACTTAGTCATAGTCATAGATTAATAATAAACAATCAAATCATACTAGAAAACAAACAGAACAATATAAATCATAAAAATACAAACAGTATGGTTATAGTCATAAGTGGGAGAAGATGGGTAATAGGAAAGATGAGAAAAACAATAGTAATACAGTCTTAGTAAATAGTTTGACAGTGTTGCGGGAATTAGTTGTTTAGCAGAATGATGGTATTCAGGAAAAACTTTCCTTGTATCTAGTTGTTCTGGTGTGCAGTGCCCTATAGAGTCATTTTGAGGGTAGAAGTTGAAACAATTTATGTGCACGATGTGTGGGGTATGTACATACAGGTATTTTCTCAGCCCTTTTCTATTATTATTTATTATTATATATTATTGGGCTGCTAGAAAGAATTGTTTCTCTGAATACATGTATGATGATTCAGCTGCTAAAAATATTGCTATGAGATCAACTGAATTAAAATGTAGGTTTTTTTTAAAAAAAAAAGTTATTAATTTCCCACTCCAATTGTACTTTTCAAATGGGAATAGGTTGACTTGTTCTATAGTTCTACATTTCTACAGCTTGTGATTTCAAGCTGTGGTATCCTGTAATGATATATACTGTCTCATTGTGCAAATTCTCTAACAAACATTTGAACAACATTCTGATAACTTTTCAGATAACTTAAGTACTGTACTGGTAATTAGAAATAATATATGCCTTCTATGAATTTTAAGGCTTCTCAATTTATAATAATTGTTTATGAATATTTTAAATATCTGGAATAGTTATATTAAGATAATATTCTTAATGTATGTGCAGAGATATATGTTTTTTAAAAAATCCTACATTAAAATTGGCATAAACTGATGGCTTAAATGTCTCATTAAATTTTTGAGAAAGAGAATCGTGTAAACATGAATATAACTTCAAGATTAGTATATTTGTTTAGAGATGTGTCATGCCAACACACACAAACACATTAGTCTAAACAGATTACTATGATATTACAGAATGATTAACATCTAGATTTTCTTAAACTAAATTATAGCTGTCTGAAGATGGTGGGATTTTTAACTTCCCTAACTTTCAGTTTTTCATTGGGTGTATGTTTTGATTTCAATTTCTGTATGGCATGTGTTATCACAATGACATGAATGATCATGTTATAAAAACCCTTTAGGGCCACAATTAGATCCATGTGAGCCTCCTGACATCAGGCTAGAGATATGGCTCTATTTTTAGCCATTTTTCCACTCTATTTCCTGGATTAAAGGGTGGAAAGCATAGCAGGAAATTGTTGAGACAAAACATAATTGGTCCTTATTTACATAATGACATACATTCTGGCAAGATTCCAGTTTGTAAAGAGCAGATAAGTATATTTTTTGAAATCTTAATCAAACATATATTAATACTTACAGCTTTCTGCCACCAAATGGCAATAAATAACATGTTTTAATTTTTCTAATAGGGATTCAAACTTGTTTCTTTTCTATCCATACAGGTAGTTGTTGATTTACAATCCCCATGGTCACATGATCAGAATTCAGACACATGGCAACAGACTCATGTTTATGATAGTTGCAGTGTCCTGAAATATCCTAAGTGATCTTGGAGTCTTAGTGGATGATCACTTAAACATGAATCAGCAGTGTGCAGTTGTTGCCCCCGCCAAAAAAGCTAATATAATCTTTGGTTATATAAACAGAGGCATAGAATCAAAATCACATGAAGCAAAAGTACAACTTTATAAAACCTTGGTAAGACCACATCTGGAACACTGCATCCAGTTTTGGTCATCACATTACAAAAAAGTTGTTGCGACATTGTAAAAAGTGCAAAGAAGAGCAACTAAGATGATTAAAAGGTCTGGAAGATAAAATATATGAAGAAAGGTTGGAGGATTTGGGTTTGGCTAGTCTAGAGAACAGAAGGAGCGGGGGACATGATAACAGTATTTATTGGATACAAATTCAACAAACAAACAAACAAACAAACCCTTCCACCCATCCACCCATCCACCCACCCACCCACCCACCCATCCACCCATCCATCCATCCATCCATCCAAACCCACCCACCCACCCACCCACCTTCGGGCAAGTAAAGTTAATAGGAAAACCAGATTCATTCAACAACTGTGTTCAACGGTGGATTCAAAGGATGTAAAATAGAGTAAAAGACAACAAATATCTTGCTTAACAACAGACAATTTGGACTCAATTGAAGTTATAAGTTGAGGATTACCTGTGTTACTTTTTGTATTTTTTCTCTTCATTTTCTCCATTTCTTTCTCTTGATCTTATTGTCATTTCATGGTTACCTTGAAAAATCACGTGAAAAATCTCAAAAATGACAAAGAAAATGTCCTGTGTTTTAACTCTAAGAAAGGCTATCAGATTATGGTTTCAATGGCCTATATGCAGAAAGACAAGATTTTCCAATAAGTAGGCATAGCTTGGAAAGAAATATCCTAAATTAAGTCCAGAATGCAATGTCTTCTCTTTCCCCCCCAAAAAAGAATTCATAGTACTTAAAACCTGTGAAATTTATGTCTCTATTGGAAGTGAGATGGTGACACAGAAAATGTATCAGCACAGTTTCAAGGTCTCCAGGATCAAAGAATGCTTCATAAGAGGGCAAGGTCTCCATTGAACTGCAAAAGAATGTGTGAAGTGAACAGTCTGCCTGCATCAATCCATCAGCCTGGTAACTGAATACTGTTGAAGAGAAGCTGACATAGCACAATATTTATCCATCAAATTAATGCTTACTGTATGTCATGCTGAGAGTTATCAAGCGCTATTTGGAGAAGGATGTGTCCCAGAAAAATTAATAAAGGGATTTTGAAATGGATCTTGACAAATATTATATATCTTATACTCATTACACTTTAATGCAGCCATTTTACCATTTGTATGGAGGAGGAAATATTTTATATATATATATAAATGAAGTTTCAATTTGCATTGTAGAAAAATTGAATCCAGACTGCTGAGTGTCTTAAATCAGTGCCGTCTGGCTGGTCAGGTAAGCTAGTTTTAGAGTGCATTTACATTTTGAACTAAAGTCGTAATTTTTTAAATCATTGATTATTATATAAACCTCAATGGATTTATCTCATGCAATTTGCTAAGTTGTAAACATTGATTTAAGAGACTAAAAAACCAAGTTCACAGTCTACCTCTAAGTCAAAAGCAGACTAACTGCATTATTGCTTAGAAAAATATGTATGCATTGTCTTCATAGCTAATGCTATATATCCGTGATGGCGAACCTATGGCATGAGTGCCAGAGCTGGCACATAGAGTCTTCTCTTCTGGCACGTACGCCATCGTCTAGGTCAAATCTCAGTGGCATTTTTTTGAGTTTCTGTTTCCCTACAAATAATGAAACAGAAGCTCACAAAAGAAAAAGATCTTACCTCTTGCTGTGCGCATAAGTCCACGCATGCCCATGCATCTCTATAACTGTCTGGTTTGGTTCTGCAGCCCAACAAGACCGACACAGACTTCAGAGGATAATCAGAACTGCAGAAAAAACAATTGCTGCCAACCTGCCTTCCATTGAGGACTTGTATACTGCACGAGTCAAAAAGAGGGTGGTGAAAATATTTACTGACCCCTCGCATCCTGGACATAAACTGTTTCAACTCCTACCCTCAAAACGTCACTATAGAGCACTGTACACCAAGACAATTAGACACAAGAACAGTTTTTTCCCCAAACACCATCACTCTACTAAACAAATAATTCCCTCAACACTGTCAAACTTCTTGCTAAGTCTGCACTTACATTTCTACTAGTTTTTTCTCATCATTCCTATCATTTTTTCCTCCCACTTAGGACTGTATGACTGTAACTTGTTGCTTGTATCCTAAGATTTTTATTAATATTGATTGTTTCTTCATTGCTTATTTGACTCCTATGACAATCATTAAGTGTTGTACCAAGTGATTCTTGAAAAGTGTATCTTTTTCTTTTATGTACACTGAGAGCATATGTACCAAGACAAATTCCTTGTGTGTCCAGTCACACTTGGCCAATAAAGAATTCTCTTCTCTTCTCTTCTCTTCTCTTCTCTTCTATTCTATTTGTGTGCACCTTTCAGTTTGGGCATGCACACTCACACGGTTTGGGCACTCGGTATCTAAAAGGCTTGCCATCACTGCTATATATTTTTTAATTCTTTTCTTGAAAGTAATGTCTATAATGCAGTGGGTTTTTCTTCCAATAAAATAATTATACCATTGGAATTAGAAGAGAGCTTTTTTTTAGTAAGTAAGCACATAGACCATCTGGTCCGAATGATAGAGAAGGTTTAAGGTCACATAATGCTTTTTCAACTCGATCTTCAGTGAAGTCTGCTTGGGTTAGGTCGTTGAGGGAGTTTGAGGGGCGATTGATGAAATTGGGGGATGAGCCATTGCTGTTAACAAAGACGGGGTCAAAGAAAGAGTTGAGGAGGTTGGCTTTGGATGAATCATCATGATATTCTTTGTTGTTGGGTCCTTTGAGAGGTGGGATAGGTCCAAATAATTCCAAAAATTCAAACCTTTACAGGAGGGGGCACCATTATTGATATGATGTAAGAATACTATATATTCTGAAACCAGAGTTATCCATACACAAGCCTTCAAATGACATAGCCTATCAGATATAAATGGTAATAATCAGATTTTTGCGTCCTAAACCTGGTAGCTAAAGGTTCATATAATACATTATGATAAAGGTAATCAATTAAGTAATTATTTGCTTACCAAACCACAGTGGCCTAAATCAGACACAAACCTTTAACTATGGTTCATACACTATAATTTTTAGATTCATCCCTCACATTAAGAAGAATCCAAACAATTTAAGGCTTAGCACTAAAAAGTTCATAACATATGAAAATAGCTCCACCTCCCTTTGGAAATGCAAACATGATTCCACTGTTTTCTAATGTGTAAATTGCTGGTGAAGAATGATGCCATATACACAAACATTGATTGAAGCAATAGTTTTATTTGTTTTACTCAGCTACAAAAATGAATCGGCCCATAAAAGCAAGAGGCCACAAGATTCTCTGAAAAATACTGATGTTCTTAGGTATGTGAGAAGTTCATATCTCAATGAGGTTCCAGAAAGAAACCTGGATGACATTTCAAGAGCATTCCTCTTGAAATTTTAAAATTCCAATCCAAGATTGGGACTAAGATTGCATTCAAATGATTTTTTGAATTTATTACCTATACAATATTTCATGGCTTTATCCAATCTCAGCTTCAGCCAGAATTCAACCTTTATATAGCCTTTCAGCTTAAGTCAAGATCCTAAAGGTAAGTTTTTTATATGACCCTCAAGAGGTGGTGGCTGAGTAAGGGAAGATGGTTACAAATAAATGCAATATGCAAATATTTGAATGAAAGGGAGAATAAAGAAGCACTACTAAGGGAGGAGATAGTGTTAGAGAAAATAATAAGAGAAAAAAGTGATGGCACCAAGGCACAAGCAAGTATTATATATAATATGTTATTGCAGGCAGATGGGTGTGTGATCCAAGGTTTGACTAAATGGTGGCAAAGTGAATTACAAGTAGATGTGCAAGAGATGAAGAATATAGTAGAGAATATAAGGAAAATTATGAACATAAGGATTAGGGAAATGAGAAGGAAAATACTACATAAGTGGTAACACACATCCGTTCAACTTGCATACCTTCAGCAGAATGTTAAGAATACTTGATGCCATGGGTGTCAAGATAAGGGAGTGTTTATGCATATGTTTTGGGAATGTCTGGTAGTGCAGAACTTTTTGAAAGAAGTGCAAGAGGACAATGATAGGATGTTAAATATACTATGAACAATTACAAAGGAAATGGCGGTATTAACCAAAGGAGTGGGAGAATTTAGAGAAATAAAAGAAGCAGTGATAGAAAGCGCTCAGGTGGTAATAGTCATAGGCTGGAAGGATGCGACAAAATGGACAATACAAAATTGGTATCTGTTGTGTCTGTCTGTTTAGTAACAGCCGGCCGCTAGGAGTCTTGCGAGCCGGGGCTATCCAGGCTGCTGATTGGCGCGCGTCCCTGGATACACAGTAAGCGGGAAGCTTCTCTGTGGTTAATTGGTTGCTGCCTAAGGCAGCTTTGTGTATAAAAGCCTCTGTAATGTTTTTACTCTTTAAGCCTGTACCTGCCAGCCTGGCATGAGTTCTGATTAAAGCATTCTGACTTACCCGAGGCCTCGCTTATTATACTGGCGACGAGAGGCGAACATTCCATGCGAAGTCTTACTAAGTATTATAACAGTAAGTGAGGATGTCGGTACAGCTGACCTTTCCCCCTTTCGACCCTCAAGGGGAGATGTGGGACTCCTACGTGGCCCGCTTCGATTGTTTTTTAATTTCTAATGGCTATACCAAAATATCAGAGGATAGGAAGAGATCTTATTTCCTTGGTTTTTGTGGCCCAGAGATGTTTGAGACGGCGAGGGCTTTGTTCGCCCCAGTCTCAATACATGAGGTTCCATGGCAGCAATTTCTGTCTACGCTGCAGGACCATTATGCCCCTGCCCCGTCCCGCTGTGCCCGGAGATACAAATTTTACCAGAGGAACCAGGCGGAAGGAGAATCAATCAATGATTTTGTTGCCGCACTCCGCAGGGCGGCTTTATACTGTGAATTCACAGACCTAAATGACTATTTACTGGATTGGTTTTTGGGGTGAGGGATGGACGCCTTAAGCGGCGTCTCTTGGCCACCCGAGACTTAACTTTTCAAACGGCTCTGGCGGAAGCCCGCACGTTCGAGCTGTCAACCTTGTCTCTCGCGGCCATGGACAGCTCCGTAAATGTCACCAGTAAAGGGCTGCAGCTTCCAGACAAGCCCCCACCTTTGGCAGAGAAGGAGGATTCCAATTCCGGGGAGGAGGAAGAGGTTTGCCGGCTGGCAGCTAACCGCAGCCGAAATCCGCTTGCTGCCCGTCCCCGTCCTCCGTTGTCTCCGTGTTGGGGCTGCGGGGGAAGCCATTTTAGATCGAATTGCCCATTTAGGGATGCGGCTTGCAGGCGATGTGGTGCCCAGGGGCACATTGCGAGGGTCTGCCATTCCCGCAGATCCCCACCAACCCCGAGGAGGGAGCAGAGGGAGTCCCAGAACTACAACTCTCATTGGCAAAAGCAATTTTCATCGAACCACCGGGATGAATGTAATACCGTCTACAGTTTCCCGGGTCAAGCTACCTCGTATGTCCGGAAGACGTCGAGGGGCACTGAAAAAATTTCTGTTGAAGTTCGCCTGGGGGACGCTTGGTGCTCGATGCAAGTTGACACTGGCTCAGCGCATTCTTTGGCTTCATGGTCTACCTTGAAGCGTTGTTTCCCTAGGTTAAGCAAGAATCACCTTCAGCCCTGCAGCTCAGTTCTCAAAGACTACCAAGGCTCCTTAATTCCAATTCTGGGGGAGGGTCATTTTGCGGTCAAATTCAAGTCATTTGTGGGCAAGCTGCCTTTAATAGTGGTGGATGGACCCTTCTCAAATCTTTTAGGGTTAAATTGGTTTGAATCGTTGGGGTTATCAGTCTCGGGGGTTAATTTGGTAAATGGGGTTTCAGCCTTTGATAAACTAGCTAAGGAGTTTCCCTCAGTTTTCAACGAAGGTTTGGGTTGTTACACGGGTAGCCCTATTTCGTTCAGCCTTGACCCCCAGGTACCAGCAGTGCGGCTGAAAGCCCGCAGGGTTCCTATTCCTCTCAGGCCGAAGGTGGACGCTGAACTGGACCGTCTAATCTCTCAAGGTGTACTGGAACCGGTGGACCAAGCGGCGTGGGAGACCCCATTGGTCATTGCCTTCAAAGGGGATGGGGGTATTAGATTATGCGGGGACTATAAATGTTCTGTCAACCGGGCTTTAGCCCACCACTCTTATCCTTTGCCCGTGGTGCAGCAGCTGCTCCACACGCTGGGAAATGGCAAGGTCTTTGCGAGGCTTGACCTTTCCCAAGCATATCAGCAGCTCCCCGTGGACCCCCAGACTGCAGAAGCCCAGGCTATCATTACCCATAGGGTTTTTTTTAGATGTAATCGTCTACAGTTTGGGGTCTCCATTGCTCCGGGAATTTTCCAAGGATTAATGGAACGGTTATTGTATGGGCTAGAGGGAACTGTACCATATTTTGACGACGTCCTGGTGTCGGGGAGTTCCATGGACGAACTATTATCGAGCGTAAGAAAGGTATTAGCTAAATTCCAAGGTTAAAACTAAAACCTAAGAAGTGTGTGTTTGGTGTCCCAGAGGTCGAGTTTTTAGGATTTAGAGTGGATGGAAAAGGGATACATCCGACCCCGGAGAAAACTCGGGCAATCCAGGATGCCCCCAGGCCCCGTTCAAAAGCCGAGCTCCAGAACTTCCGGTTTGGAGGAGATCGCATCGGGGTCTCTTCTGCAGCGCTCTGCCTTGGGATCCTTTCTACCCCCTCCGAAGGTCGCATTTGCGATCGGATCGGGCCCGGATGGCCCGATCCCAGAACAGGGGGCTCCCCTCTGCCCAAGGAGCCGTCGCCAAGACTCCGGAGGCAGCGGTTCGCCCCGCAGCTTCGGAGACGGGAGAACCGTTCCTCTTCCCATAAGAGGATCGGCCAGCGCCTTCTCCCCTCACCCAGCGGGAAGGAGAAAAAAGCCTAAGAAGTGAAAGTACTAAATCAATTTGACTGGAAAAGAATACAGCAGAGAAAGGACCTAAGGTAAAAAACCCCTTTTTGTTTCGTGTTTTAAAGCAGAAGATTCGATCATGAAAGTTCTAAGTGAAAGTTCTTTTTTTTTTCAACAAGGCGAAGGTGAAAGTTTTTTTCCTGTTTGGATTCATCCGCAAATAACAGCCGGATCTAACTTTTTCACTTTCATTTTTTCCATCTTGAACTTGAACTTTGGAATTTAAAAAATAATTTTTTTACTTTATGGATTAACAAAATAACTCAAATTTGATATGACTATTTAGAAAATTTAAATTGCTAAAGGAAATTACTAGTGATGACTAGAATTTGTTTTTGATAGATTGCTAAAAACATAGTGCTCCGGGCTTAAATTCTGAAAGCGGAGGAACACACTCTTGCTGCCTTTTTTTCCATCTTGTTGTTTTTTTTCACAATAATGAAATAACTTAATAACCACAAAATAAATGGAAATTAGAAGTGACTGAAACCTTTCCTTTGGACTATTTACACCTGGATTAACCTATTTGGATTACTTGCTGAGCTTCTTTGGATTATTTGCTGACTCCTTTTGGATTATTTGCTGAGAACTTTTTAACATCTGCCTTGCTGTACGAAATTTAACCTGACTCCATCTTGGGATTTGTTTCTTTGCTCCTGCCTTGAATTTGGAAAATAAACTGACTCCATTTCAAATACAAGAAAACTACTAATTTGTCTTTCTCTTTGAACTTGAAAGTGAAATTAAACATAACTTTGTCTTTTGAGACCTAGACTTACATCCTTACTCCCTAGCAAAACTACAGGACCTATAAGAAGAACATAAGTATATAATATTGATATTGTGTTTCTTGAATAATTATTCCTTTCTTCTTGATCTTTTCCTGACTCTTTTTTTTCTTTTCTTCTGTGTACTGCTAGTTTTAAAAGAAACCTGATTTGAAACATATGCATTGTTAACAAACCTTGGTCCCCTGCTCTATTTTAATTAGCTGAATTAAAATATCACCTCCTTTTTATTTTTTACTTCCCCTAAAACAATTTCTTCCACTCCTTTTATTAATTTTCTCCTCTTTCTTCTCTCCCTCTCCTTTTTCCTTTTCATAAATTTTCTTTTTCATGCTCTCTTTTATTTTTTATGAATAGCTAATATTTTTCCTTTCTTTTATTTACTTTGTCCTCTTACTAGATTATTCATTTCTAACTTTTACTTTTTACTTATTTTTTTTTTAAAAAAAGTTTTACACCTGCTCTTCTTGCCATTGCATATTTAGAGTTTTAAAAATCACAATAATTCTGTTGGTAATTGTTGGTAATTGAATTATATTTTAAGGAAAATTGTTAAAAATAGTTTGACAGATTTGGAATTTATAGGAATTCTTTTCCTTTTACTACATACAATTGGAAATTAACTTAAACCAATTTAAATATTAAAGAGTGGATTCAAATTAGACAATGCCAAATACTTCAACCTTTGTCAAAACGGTCAAAAAACAAACTACAGCAACAATTCCCTCTCCACAAGGGTCACCGCACCCTTCTCCGTCGCACCAGGTGTTAACCATGTCTACAAAGGACAAAGACAAAGAAAAAACAATGCAGTCCAATTTTGCAACACTACAAGAAACTTTGAACACTTTGAAGGACTTTATGTTTAAATCTCAAGAGGAAGCCACCCAACAAAGAGAGGCCATAAAAGAGGACGCAACACAACAAAGAGAAGCTATAAAAGCAGACCTGGCGGAATTTAAAATGGAGATGGCCCAACTGAAAGTTGATATGGGTGAGATGAAAGACCAGATAAACGAGATTCAACAAACATTACAAGAAAGTGATGACCGTGTCAAAAAAGTCGAAGAGAAATCTGACAAAAATGAAAAAAGAATGGACTACCTTGAAGGGAGAGCTGATGCAAGATACAGAAGATATGACGAATCAATCACTCAGTTGGAGATGCAACGAGCTTCGTATGGACTTCGATTTCAGAATATAAAAGAGGATAAAGATGAAGATTTAAAAATGACTATGGCTGAAACTATTGGAGGAATACTCCAAGAGGATCCCACAGCGCTACTGAAAGAAATCGATGAAGTATACAGAATCTCGAATAGCTACATCCGTCGTCATAACCTCCCAAGAGAGATACACATTAAATTCACAAGAAAAGCTCTGCGAGATGACATACTTCACTGGTCTAGAAATGCCAAACTCCAACATCAAGGAGTTGAAATAAAAATACTAAAACAAGTTCCAAGAAGTGTCAGAGAAAGCAGAAGAGATTACCACTTTCTAACCCGAATTCTGATCAAAGAAAATATAACCTACCGTTGGCTTATCCCACAAGGTCTTTCTCTGACATGGCGCTCTACAAGATACAAATTGGAAAATGTAGAACAAGCTATGTACTTTTTTGAAAACAGTGGCATCAGCCGCCTGGACCATGCAAACCAGCAACAAGTGGTTGAACAACAACTAGTTCAACAACAACCAGGGGAAAAACTAACATCTCAGCAAGAAGAAGATCTGGGGGCTACTGCTCAGGCAATAGAGCAGGACCAAGGCACCAGAAGAGTTCAACCTCAGCGAGAAACCAAAAAACCTATCAAATGACAACAAGTAAAGATTTAAAAATCTTTTCTGTAAACGTCAATGGACTTAATGAACCAAGGAAAAGGAAACAAATTTTTTCTAAAATTAGAAATCAAAATGCTCAAATTACAATATTACAAGAAGTGCATATTAAAAAAAACAACCAAAAATTACTGTTGAATCCAAAAATTGGAAAAATGTATGCTGCATTAGCAGATAAAAAAAAAAGAGGTGTAGTGATGTATGTTGAGAACTCTATAAATTCCAAACAAATATTTAAGGATAATGAGGGTAGAATATTGATTGTACAAGTTGATATTGAACCTAGACCTTTAGCTGTTGTTTCTATTTATGTCCCTAACGAAGATCAAATGACATTTTATAAAAATTTGCATCAAACAATAATAGACCTAGCTATTGAAAATGTATTAATAATAGGTGATTTTAATGCTATCGCGAATAGACAATTAGACCACTCGGGGGGGGGAGGTAACAATAAAAGGAAAAGAAACAAAAAGACAAGAAGGAATTTGCTACCTAGTACTTTTCAAAAAATGAAAGGGGAATTATTGTTAAATGATATTTGGAGGGAAAGATACCCCCATAAGAGACAATATACTTTTTACTCTAACCCCCACAAAATATGGACAAGAATAGACATGGTATGGGCACCAAAAATGGTTGCAGAACAAATAAGAGATGTAGAGATAGATGCTAATACGTGGGCTGATCACAATCCAATAGTGGTTTCTATGAGAATGAATAATAAACAGAATAATTGGCGGATGAATAGAAATATATTGAATGATAAGAAATATAAGGATTGGATCGAAAAGGAATTAAAAATATTTTTTGAAATTAACAAAACTTCAGAAACTACGCCACAGAACTTATGGGATACAGCTAAAGCTTATATAAGAGGATTAACAATATCTTATATTGCAAAATATAACAAGGAAAATAAATTAAAGTATGCACAATTAATAAATGAATTGAAACAATTAGAATTTTTATCACAGCAACACATTAAGAACAGAGACTTAAAAACAGAAATAAATGTAATTAAACACAAAATTAGAATTATAGAACAAAACCAAATAACTGAAAAAAATTAAAAGAGCAAAGCAACACTGTTTTGAACATGCAAATAAACCAGGCAGATGGCTAGCATATAAACTTAGAAAACAGCGCCAATCAAAATTAATTAAAAAACTAGAAGACAAAGATGGTACAATAAAATATGATACAGAAGGAAAGGCAGACATTGTGTATAATTTTTATAAAGATCTATATGCCAAAGATAATGTTAGTGAAGATGAAGTCTTTAACTATTTACAAGCTTCAAAATTACCACAAATAACAGAAGACCAACAGGCCACCATGGATGGACCAATAACTATGGAAGAACTCCTAACAACAATTAAAAAACAGAAAAGCAACAAGGCCACAGGCCCAGACGCCATACCGGCAGAATGGTACAAGATAGAAAATGAAACAATAAGAAGCCACATGTTAGAAACCTTCAATCCATGTAGACTTGAGGGTAAAATTCCTAAATCTTGGTCAGAATCACTGACAACTTTAATACACAAACAGGGCACAGACCCAGAAAAAATTAAAAACTATAGGCCCATATCATTATTAAATGTAGATTATAAGATATTTATCGCCATTTATGCAGACAGACTCAAAAGAGTTATAAATGGAATAATACACCAAGACCAAAATGGGTTTCTACCAGGGAGACAAATTAAAAACAATCTTAGAACAGTAATAAATACATTAGAGTATTATGAACAATATCCAGGCAAGACAGCATCTTTAATGTTTCTAGACGCTCAAAAGGCCTTTGATAACGTCAATTGGATATTTATAAAAATGCAATTAAATAAAATGAGATTTGGCCCAAAATTTGTTAACTTAATAGATACTATACAGTGAACCCTCGAGTTTCGCGTCCTCAAGCATCGCGAAAGGGCTATTTCGCGAGTTTTAAACCCGGAAGTAAACTCCACCATCTGCGCATGTGTGCGTAGATGGTGGAGTTCCCCAGCTGGGAAGCTGGGCGGCTTCCCTGGGTCTTTCCCCTCTTGCCCCGTAAGACCCCAGCGGCGGCGCGAGCAACGGCGTGGGCGGGCGGGCGGCACGCGCGGGGACACCCCAGCTCCACTGCCCAGCTGGGGAGCGGAGCTGGGGTTTCCCCAAGCGCGCGCGCGCGTTGCTGGGGCCGCTCCCCAGCTGGGGAGCGGATCTGGGGTTTCCCCAAGCGCGCGCGCGCGTTGCTGGGGCCGCTTCCCAGCTGGGGAGCGGAGCCGGGGTTTCTCCAAGCGCGCGTGCGTTGCTGGGGCCGCTTCCCAGCTGGGGAGCGGAGCCGGGGTTTCTCCAAGCGCGCGCGCGTTGCTGGGGCCGCTCCCCAGCTGGGGAGCGGATCTGGGGTTTCCCCAAGCGCGCGCGCGTTGCTGGGGCCGCTTCCCAGCTGGGGAGCGGAGCCGGGGTTTCTCCAAGCGCGCGCGCATTGCTGGGGCCGCTCCCCAGCTGGGAAGCGGCCCCAGCAACGCGCGCGCGCTTGGGGAAACCCCAGATCCGCTCCCCAGCTGGGGAGCAGCCCCAGCAATGCGCGCGCGCTTGGGGAAACCCCGGCTCCGCTCCCCAGCTGGGAAGCGGCCCCAGCAACGCGCGCGCGCTTGGGGAAACCCCAGATCCGCTCCCCAGCTGGGAAGCGGCCCCAGCAACTCGCGCGCGCTTGGGGAAACCCCAGATCCGCTCCCCAGCTGGGGAGCAGCCCCAGCAACGCGCGCGCTCCCCAGCAACGCGCTGCGGGCGGCGGTGGAAGTAAAAACACCATCTGCACATGCGCAGATGGTGTTTTTACTTCCGCACCGCTACTTCGCGAAAAATCGATCATCGCTTGGGGTCCTGGAACGGAACCCTCGCGATGATCGAGGGTTCACTGTATATTCAAAACAAACAACTAACATAATATTGAACAACAATCAATTACCAACACTCGATATAAATAAGGGAGTCCGTCAAGGTTGCCCTATATCACCATTGTTATTTATCATGATTCTTGAAACTCTATTAATTAAAATAAGAGCGGATCCTAAAATAAAAGGTTTAACTGTAGGAGATGAAACTTATAAAGTCCAAGCCTTTGCTGATGACTTAACGTTCATAATTGAAGAACCGATAACAACAGTTCCTACTTTACTGCAAGCTATTGAACAATATGGAAAGGTAGCAGGTTTAAAGATAAACAAAAGCAAAACACATTTTTTGACCAAAAATATGAACAAAACACAAGAAACTAAATTAGAAAGCATCTCTGGAATAAAGACCGTAAAAAAAGCAAAATACTTAGGAATAAATTTAACAGCGAAAACAATAACATTAAAAAATGATAATTATACAAAATTATTAACAGAAATTAAAAAAGATTTAGCAATGTGGAATAATCTGAAAATATCATTTTTAGGAAGAATTGCAACAATTAAGATGAATATTCTACCCAAGGTTTTATTTCTCTTCCAGGTAATTCCAATAAATCCAGGGGGAATGAATGTAATACCGTCTACAGTTTCCCGCGTCAAGCTACCTCGTATGTCCGGAAGACGTCGAGCGGCACTGAAAAAATTTCTGTTGAAGTTCGCCTGGGGGACGCTTGGTGCTCGATGCAAGTTGACACTGGCTCAGCGCATTCTTTGGCTTCATGGTCTACCTTGAAGCGTTGTTTCCCTAGGTTAAGCAAGAATCACCTTCAGCCCTGCAGCTCAGTTCTCAAAGACTACCAAGGCTCCTTAATTCCAATTCTGGGGGAGGGTCGTTTTGCGGTCAAATTCAAGTCATTTGTGGGCAAGCTGCCTTTAATAGTGGTGGATGGACCCTTCTCAAATCTTTTAGGGTTAAATTGGTTTGAATCGTTGGGGTTATCAGCCTCGGGGGTTAATTTGGTAAATGGGGTTTCAGCCTTTGATAAACTAGCTAAGGAGTTTCCCTCAGTTTTCAACGAAGGTTTGGGTTGTTACACGGGTAGCCCTATTTCGTTCAGCCTTGACCCCCAGGTACCAGCAGTGCGGCTGAAAGCCCGCAGGGTTCCTATTCCTCTCAGGCTGAAGGTGGACGCTGAACTGGACCGTCTAATCTCTCAAGGTGTACTGGAACCGGTGGACCAAGCGGCGTGGGAGACCCCATTGGTCATTGCCTTCAAAGGGGATGGGGGTATTAGATTATGCGGGGACTATAAATGTTCTGTCAACCGGGCTTTAGCCCACCACTCTTATCCTTTGCCCGTGGTGCAGCAGCTGCTCCACACGCTGGGAAATGGCAAGGTCTTTGCGAGGCTTGACCTTTCCCAATCATATCAGCAGCTCCCCGTGGACCCCCAGACTGCAGAAGCCCAGGCTATCATTACCCATAGGGGTTTTTTTAGATGTAATCGTCTACAGTTTGGGGTCTCCATTGCTCCGGGAATTTTCCAAGGATTAATGGAACGGTTATTGTATGGGCTAGAGGGAACTGTACCATATTTTGACGACGTCCTGGTGTCGGGGAGTTCCATGGATGAACTATTATCGAGAGTAAGAAAGGTATTAGCTAAATTCCAAGGGGCGGGGTTAAAACTAAAACCTAAGAAGTGTGTGTTTGGTGTCCCAGAGGTCGGGTTTTTAGGATTTAGAGTGGATGGAAAAGGGATACATCCGACCCCGGAGAAAACTCGGGCAATCCAGGATGCCCCCAGGCCCCGTTCAAAAGCCGAGCTCCAGGCATTCTTGGGGCTTTTAAATTTCTATGCGGTTTTTATTCCGCATAAGGCATCAGTGGCCAAACCCCTTCACCGGCTGCTGGACACCCGTTCAAATTGGCATTGGGGTCCGAGGGAGGAAGCCGCGTTTGGGGCGGTCAAGAGAATTCTTTTGTCAAATGATGTTCTGGCTCAATACTCCCCTGGGTTACCCTTGGTCTTGACTTGCGACGCCTCACAGTACGGCGTCGGGGCTGTCCTAAGTCATCGAGCACCCATAGCATTCTTTTCTCGGACCCTTGCCCAGGCAGAAAGGAACTACGGGCACATTGACAAGGAGGCGTTGGCGCTCATTGCAGGAGTCCGTCGATTCCATGAATACTTATATGGCCGGAGTTTCGAGTTAGTCACAGACCATCAGCCACTCTTAGGTTTATTAGCAGGTAACCGTCAGAGTCCCATCATTTTATCACCACGCATGTCTCGATGGATCGTGTTCCTGGCCAATTACAATTATACTTTAGTTTATAAACCGGGTCGCCACATAGCCCATGCTGATGCCCTCAGCCGATGCCCCCTGGCCGAATTATTGTCTGATCCCGCCACGTCCTGCTCAGTATTAGCTTTATCTGAAGGTTCTTCAATTTTGTCTGCGAGGGATGTGGCCAGGGAAACTGGAAGGGACCGTGTTTTATCCCAGGTTAGACAGTGGGTGCTGTGGGGATGGCCGAATTCGACCCCCGCCGAGCTTCTCGTTCCTTTTTGGCATTGCAGATCGGAGTTCTCTGTTGAGAAGGGCACCATACTAAGAGGTGAGAGGGTCGTGGTGCCAGGTAGGTTACGGAATCAAGTGCTGGCTATGTTGCACAAGGGTCACCCGGGCATTGTGAGAATGAAGGGATTGGCCCGGGACTATGTCTGGTGGCCAGGTATGGACAGGGAAATAGAACAGAGAGTGGCCGATTGTATGAGTTGTCAGGAGAGCAGACCGTTTCCTCCTCGGGCGGATCCATTGGCATGGGAGCCGCCGTCAGGACCCTAGACTAGAGTGCACATAGATCTGGCCGGTCCGTTTATGGGCCAGACATTCTTAATTACAATTGATGCCTATTCCAAGTGGGTAGAAGTGGCCCAGTTAGGGTCCACTCAGGCTCAGACAGTGATAGATGCCTTAAGGGCCCTTTTCGCCACACATGGCCTTCCGGATCTTTTAGTCTCAGACAATGGGCCACAGTTAACTTCAGTTCTGTTTGAGTCCTTCCTAGCATCAGCTGGTATTAGGCATGCCCTTTCCTCGCCGTGGCATCCGGCCAGTAACGGTCAAGCAGAACAGGCAGTTAGGGCTGTTAAGGAGGCTTTGAAGAAAATGCCACAGGGCTCGTGGAAAGAGAAATTGGCGGACGTATTGTTGGCCCAGCATTCTACTCCGTGTGTGTCCACGGGTAGGACCCTGGCCAAGCTTCTGATGGGTCGAAAATTGAGGATTATTCTGGATAGGTTGCACCCAGGTTACACCATTGGGGTGCAATGGCCGGATCCGTCAGTCAGGGGAATACATGTGGGAGACGGGGTGTATGCGCGTTCTTATTCCGGGGACAAGACATGGGAAAAAGGAATTATTAGCAGGGAATTGGGGCCCCGTTCTTTCGAGGTAATGCTGAAGGATGGCAGAGTCTGGCGGAGGCACCTGGATCAGGTGCGCCTAGATAGGAGTGCTGATGTGGAAGAACGGATAATCGAGGACCAATTCGGAGATGGGTTCCAGGAACCTCTTAGCGCTGCCTGCAGGGCCGGGGAAGCAACCGCTGGAGCCGGGTGAGAGGCGGAGCTATCCCAAAGTGCTGAGTTAAGCCAAGAAGCAGAGGGGTTAAATCTAAGTTCGGCTCGTGTTGCAGAGCCACGTCGTTCAGAGAGAGTTTGCCGCAGACCATCTTATTTAAAGGATTATGTGTGTGCGAGCCAAGGGAAAAGGAGTGTTGTGTCTGTCTGTTTAGTAACAGCCGGCCGCTAGGAGTCTTGCGAGCCGGGGCTATCCAGGGTGCTGATTGGCGCGCGTCCCTGGATACACAGTAAGCGGGAAGCTTCTCTGTGGTTAATTGGTTGCTGCCTCAGGCAGCTTTGTATATAAAAGCCTCTGTAATGTTTTTACTCTTTAAGCCTGTACCTGCCAGCCTGGCATGAGTTCTGATTAAAGCATTCTGACTTACCCGAGGCCTCGCTTATTATAGTATCGGTACATGGTGGATCATATTAAGTTTGAGATTATGGATAAGAGGATGAATTCGGCCAATGAAACTAATCTGTGGGAACTGAGGGGACAATGGGACAAGGTAAGGGGTGAGTACAAGTGCACTAGAGTGCCTTCCGTCCCCTGTCCTATTGCTCTCCTATATCTCCTATACCTTTCTTCTACTCCTATACCTCTTCTTCTTCTATTCTTTCATTGATATGTTCTATTACTATATCTTATTTTCTATTATTTCTTAGATATATTTTACTATGGGTATCTCCTCTATAACCTTCGTCATGTATTTTACTATGTGTATATAGATATATACCCACTAAAACCCTCATTGTGTATTGGACAAATAAATAAAATAAATGTGGTTAGTAGAATTCGAGACCAAGATATAAAGAACAAATTAGAATTTCTTTATAATATGTAAATAGATATATTGCTCTGGAGTGAAAATGATATGTAGAAAATATGCCCCCATTTTGGTGGAGAGGTATGGATGTTGTTTGGTGGGGGGCACTTTGAACACTGAGCACATTGTTATGTGTTGTGTGAATGTTTTATTGTTATTACAAAAATCAATTAAAAATTAAATGAAAAAATGACCCTATGAGGCCTAGAACCAAACTATTCATTTGAATATAACCTCACCATTTCCCACCTGCTGTTTCTTCCTTTTCCCCAATATTTTTTGTCTACTGATGCACTACCCCAGTGATGGTGAACCTATGGCACGCGTGCCACAGGTGGCATGCAGAGCCATATTTGCTGGCACGTGAGCTGTTGCCCTAGCTCAGCTCCAGTGTGTATGTGCGGGCTGGCCAGCTGATTTTTGGTTTGCACAGAGGCTCTGGGAGGGTATTTTCATCATCCGGAGGTCCTCTGAAAAGATGGGGGAAGGTGTTTTTGCCCTCTCCTGGCTTCAGGGAAGCTTCTAGAGCCTGGGGAGGGTGAAAAACAGGCCTACTGGACCCACCAGAGATTGGGGACACAGGCCATTTCTGGCCTCCAGAGGGCCTCTAGGGTGGCAGGGAAGGCCATTTTCATCCTCCCCAGGCATTGAATTATGGGTGTGGGCCCTCGTGCATGCACAATAGTGCACACTCACTTGCTTTCGACACCCGAGGAAAAAAAGGTTTGCCATCACTGCACTACCCTAATAATATGCCATGTGGAAGGAAACTTGCATGTTGCAATTTAAAAAGCTGATTTTTCTTTTTATCCTGAACTCATGCATTTGCAAGTGGGCAAACCTAGGAAATTATGCAGTTGACTTAAGGAGTGCAACAAGTGGAATGTATAGAGGATAAATTATCTTTTCCCCTTTGAATACACTGTAGACGAGATCCATTTTTACTCTCCTTTCTACAGTGGTACCTCTACCTAAGAACACCTCTACTTACAAATTTTTCTAGATAAGAACGGGGTGTTCAAGATTTTTTTGCCTCTTCTCAAGAACCATTTTCTACTTACAAACCCGAGCCTCCGAAACTGTAACCAGAAAAGGCAGGGAGGAGCCTCCATTGGGCTTCTCTAGGAATCTCCTGGGAGGAAACAGGACCAGAAAAGGCGGGGGAAAGCCTCCATGGGGCCTCTCTAGGAATCGAGGAAACAGGGCCTCCACCCTCCCTGTGGTTTCCCCAATTTATTTGCTTCTACATTAATTTCTATGGGAAAAATTGCTTCTTCTTACAAACTTTTCTACTTAAGAACCTGGTCACGAGAGAAAAAAAAAGAAAAAAAAGAAAAAGGAAGAGAGAGAGAGAGAAGAATCTGCATTTAATGCAGACGTTTTTATGGGCGACTTTTGTTCAATTGTAGAGTGGGGAGTATATATCTCTCTCTTTCTTCTTTTCTTTTCTCCTCCTCTTCATAGCTAGAACTTTAATGCCAATATATGTATACTAAGAAATACTACATTTGAGTCATTTCCATATATAAATATTAAGATTAGTTATTACACTTCTTCTAAGACACCTGTGTATTATAACTCACTTGTATCACAATTCTATTATAAATGTTTTGTTTTTTAATTCTCCCTCCCCCCCACCCTATCCTACCCCCAACTTTTCGTTCTGTTCCACCTTCCCCCAATCCGCTCCCCTGTTTTTAATTATGCTTGTAAATAAATAAAGTATTTTTCAAAAAAAAAAAAAAAAAGAACCTGGTCACGGAACGAATTAAGTTTGTAAGTAGAGGTACCACTGTATATGTATTCTTTAGTTTGGCTGACATTGATGAACAATACTGATCCATACAGCTGATTGTTTCAAATGTTAAAGTCTACTTTGAGTCCCTGTAGTTTACTGGTAGTAAATTTGTCATACCACCATCTTCCCACAATTTTTCAGACTGTTCTGATCCCTCATGTCCTTTGCATCTACCCTGCTATCACAATTGATGGAGTTTCTTAGATGAGAAATGAAGTGTTTTGTTCTTCTTCCTCAAGGGGGGTAAAAAAGGCCAGTTACCTGAAAAACTACCTTTGAGACAACTATGACTTGGATGAGGGAGAACCTCACAGAGTGTCAAGCTGCCAGTCAGAATTCAGACAAATAAAACTCAGAGTCCTTTTTATAAAGGTTCAAAAGTGAATTTATCAAAATCAGAACTTGAAGCATCGAAAGAAAAGCAAAGTCTGAGGCAAAATGGCGCATTACAACATATATCAAATCCCCCTTTCCACCCCCTGTTGGGCATTCATCCAATCTCCATTGTCCAGATGCATCAGGTGGTACATGTTGCCCCTCCCATCTGCCTTCAGGAATTTTCCATCTAATGGTCTCCTCTTGGCACCTGGGAAATCAAAACTTAACTCTCCTCCTGAACGCTTCCCAAACCCACTTAGATCTCTAACCCCATCCCGTCTCTATGACAACCAAGCAAAAGAATGCAGCATCATAGTGAAGGTTGACACAGAGGTTCTGATCCCTGGTTTAAACAATTTAGTTAAAAGTAAAATAATACTGTACTACACTGCATGTTCTCCAGAAATCTTTTAATTCTTATTTAAATAATAAAGTTATTAACTTTAACTTTTGGCAAGAGAGATAAAGCTCTACTTTCTCTTTTCTCCATTAGAATGATGGGAACCCTAAATTGCTTAGCTTTGGCTGGACAATGTACATTCTTTTGATTCTAGCTGAGGGGGAGCCATCTGAAACTTTTGTAGCACCACAGGGTAATTATGCCATCTACTGTTCTACTTCAAGAATCACATTTAATTTGGATTGCTAAATTTACTAAGTAATCCTGTAATTTTGCCTAACATCCATTTAAGAGCTTTCTTTAAACCTTGAACTATATATATAAAAAGATGATGTGAATGGAATCATGCAAGGATACAAAGAAAGCTAATTCAGTAACATATAACTGGTTACATGTAAGGTATGAAGTATAGCATTGATCTGCATAACAAGTCATTAAGGGAGGGAGAGAAGCAGATGATAGAATTACAAGGACATTTGGGGTCATTTAATCTGATAGATTATTTAATTCCAACCAATTTTGAAAGGCTTTATATTAATTAGAATAGTTGTTCTTATACTGATGGATACTCCAAATTGTTTTATTTCAGGAACAAGTATTGTGGGGTTCATGGACATTTTCCATGGCACATCTCAGGCTTGCTACTTTCTACCATATTTTTTTTTAACTAAAAGAGGACATGGATAGCTGACACTTTGTCATCTATCACAGCAGTTCCTAGAATCATCTTTATTTACAAGAATGCTTCCGAGCCATAGGTACATTCAGGAGTAGATCTCTATAGCCAATAAAACAAATGAAGTACAATGCCTTTTTTTTCCTACCCCAAAGGCAAGATCCTACAAAGATCAGTGGGAGGGATTATGGTTGAGGCAAGCCAACAGGTAATTCTTGATTTATGACCACAATTGACCTTGGAATTACAGTTGTAAATTGTGGCAATCATCAAATGAGTCACCATGAGATGGTGCATGATTTTATGACCTTTTCTTTTGGGCAGTGGTTATTGTTATGTGAGCGTATTGTTTGCAATGGACAAAAATTATCATAAATCATGGTCACGGGATATAGCAGTGATGGTGACCCTTTTTTGGTTTGTGTGCCAAGAGGGGTGTGTGGAGTATGTGTGCATACATGGCCACACCCATAATTCTATGCCGGCTCCCACATGCATACATGACCACCACCCCTTCTCCCGGCATGTGATGGCACGCCTGTTTTTCGCTCTCCCCAGGTTTCAGAGCCTTTCTAGGAGCCTGAGGAGGGGGAAAAATGGCCTCACACCCAGAGGCCCTCTGGAGGCCAAAAATGGCCTGTTTCCCAACTTCCAAACAGGCCATTTCTGCCCACTGGATGGCCTCTGGAGGGGGAGGCTGTTTTTGCACTCCCCAGGCTTCTACAAAGGCTTTGAAGCTTGGGAATAGCAAAAAACAAGCCTTCCCTACCCCCTCTGGAGGCTGAAAACAGACTGTTTCCCTAATCCCAGTGGCCCCAGAAGACCCAAAAATCAGCTAGCTTATGTATCCGCTGTTATGGTCTGCAAGCCAGTAACATTGTTAGCATCTCATTAGAACTGGAAAGAAACTTAGTCAAAGCAAGTAGAGCAATGAAAAAAAGCCTGCAAAGACTTAGAGCTGGAAAAACATTCTTTGGCGAGAGTAACAATGAAAGAGCTTGCAAGCTGGTATGAGCTGGGAACATTGTTAGCACCTCGTTAGGGCTGAAAAAATGCTTTACAAAAGGCTACATTCAGAGTATAAGATGCACCCAAATTTTCAGCCTCTTTTAGGGAGAAAAAAGGTGCATCTTATATGCCAAAAATATGGTAAATAAATGGATAAATGAAAGGAGATGAGACTATCCTCTTCGAAAGAATGAATAAACCTGTTTATTTAGAATTTTATATTTGTTTTCGTAGATTTTCACGGGTATATGTATGTAGATTGTTCTGAGTTCGGGTTTTGCCCTGTGTAATATTTTGCATGTCTATGCGACGTTTCGGTGAAATATGTTCCATATTTACAGCAACACGAAGCTTAAAACTTCAGCCTGATGATGGTGAATGTGATTTCACCGAAACGTCGCATAGACATGCAAAATATTACACAGGGCAAAACCCGAACTCAGAACAATCTACATATAATGGATATATATATATATTTCATATATGGATATATATATCAAGTCCCAGTGGGTATGGCTAGCTGATGAGGCCAAAATAAGGCCGAAATAGATCTATCCTAGTCTCCCTGAATTTTCAAATTCAGCCAAAAAAACCATGTGACACATACAGATAGAATTGTCGACTATCAATAAAATCAACTGCCTTGGAAATGGCCCTGGGTTGGGCCGAGAGGCAAATAAGTGGCTGTGATGTTCCTTCAATACACCAGGGTGATTCGACACAAAAATATGTAACCCTTCCCTGGTGCAGAGCTGAAGGGATTGGATACTGTAGCCTAGAGCAGTGTTTCCCAACCTTTTTTGAGCCGCGGCACATTATTAATATTTTCAAAATTCTGGGGAACACTGAAGGGGGGGCGGGGGGCGGGGCTAAAGAAAAGTTTGGACAAAAAAAAAATCTCTTCCTCCATTTCACTCTATTTCTCCCTCCCTCTTTCTCTCTCTTCCTTCCCTTCTTTCTCTCTCTCCATCCCTCTTTCTTTCTTCCTCTTTTTTGCTCTTTCTCTCTCCCTCCTTCTCTCCCTCCATGTCTTTCCCTCTCCCTCCTTCCCCCCTCTCTTTCTCTCTCTTGCTTTCTTTCCCTCTCTTTCTCTTGCTTTCTTTCTCTCTCATTCTCTCTCCCCTCCTTTCTCTCTCTCTCTCTTTCTCTCTCGTTCACCATGCCGGCAACAGAGAGAAAAAGAAAGAGAGAGAGAGAGCTGGAGAGAGAATGGAGGGCGCCGTTGTCTTCGCCTCCGCCCGCCGGCTCTGCAGCTAAGAGGCAACAGCAGCCATCAGCCTCCTCGCCCTCCCAGACGTTCCCAGCGCCCGGCCACACGTCGCCTCCCGTTAGCCCGGCTGACCTTTCCCTGCTGCCGTTTTCTCTTCATGGCGCAAAGCCACACAGTCCTGGACTCCCGGATCGCTCGCTTTTCCAGCCAGCAAGCGCGGCGCGGCGCTTTCCTGGGCAGATGGCTTTGCTGACCGGAGAAGCGAGCAATCCAGGAGTCCGGGACTGTGTGGCTTTGCGCCATGAAGAGAAAACGGCAGCAGGGAAAGGTCGGCTGGGCTAACGGGAGGCAGCGCGTGGCCGGGCGCTGGGGACGTCTGGGAGGGCGAGGGGAGCCGGCGGGCGGAGGCGAAGACAACGGCGCCTTCCATTCTCTCTCCGGCAGCGAAGGAGAGGGGGTGGATCACGCCCCAAGACAGGAGGCGGCGGAGGAGGAGGAGGAGAGTGGGCGGATCGGGTGGGCAATGGGGCAGGGCAGAGAAGCCAGGGGCGCGTTTGGCCAGAGGCACCGTGGGGAGGCAGGGGTGGCCGCGGCTCCCTTTACTCCTACTGCCGAACCTCCCCGCCCCTGCCTCCTTTTTCCCGCCTTCCTTCTTTGGGGCCCAGCCGGAAACAGCTGCATCGGGCTGCGAGTGGAAGCTCCAGGTCGGAGGCACTGGCGGTCCGGCACTGGCAGTGCCCCGCCCACCTGGAGCTTCCTGCGGCACACCTGACCGTGTCTCGCGGCACACTACTGTGCCGCGGCACACCAGTTGGGAAACGCTGGCCTAGAGGATAATTCTCTGCCTTACAAGGCAAAGGTTGCAGGTTCAAGTCCCAGTGGGTATGGCTAGTTGATGAGGCCAAAATAAGGCCGAAATAGATCTATCCTAATCTTCCTTAATTTTCAAATTCAGCAAAAAAAACACCATGTGACATATATATATATAGATGCTCAGTTCAAATTATCATGATCCTGGGTAGCACACATCAATAAAACCAAAGAAAAACAATACTACAATTAAAACCAACAACATCAACAGGAACAAAATCAAAATGACAGTTTCAGCACACTAACTCATTTGTCACCCTGGCCATGTGCCAAAGAGAAAAGCCAAGTTTTCAGAGCCTTGTTGAAGACTCAGAGCTTCTGGCCTGAGTGAATTATTGACTGAATAGAACTTCCAGTGTCTGCAGAGAGTAGCTAAAAAAAGAAGAAGTAATAGTAAGACTAACAATAAAAACTAGGCAGATAAAATGGCTTAGTTAGAAATTCAGCCTCTTGGATAACCTCTCTGCTGTCTATATCAAGCTTGTTGGTATAGACATGTAATTCACCTGCGTATTAATCTTTATAAAACTGTCTGAGCTCTTAAATTGCATGGTCCTTTGGCAAAGAGTATTGCATCTCAGCTTGTTGGGAAAAATGCCAGTGTTAAAAACGAGTACTTCTGATGCCAGAAAGTTAGCAACCAGAGGCCAATGTTTCATTTTTAAATGCTCCCATTTGCCTGCCCTGTAAAAAAAAGAAATGTAATAGGAAGTGCCTGAAGGCAATTCAACAGAAATAGGAAACTAGGAGAATGAAATTTGGATATGGGGTTCAGATGCATAAGCATACCAGCGTGCCTACCATCCCTGTTCAATTGTTCTCCCTTATCAGTACACATCATATGATTATATACAATGTTATATCTATGCATATTACAAATACGCACTTGGCAAAATAAATGAATAAAAATAAATAAATAAATAAATAAATGAGAATTGTGGGGGCAGATGAACCTGAAAGACAGAAAAGAACATTAGGAAAAGAACATTATGATCACAAAGAGTGATCATATTTTGCTATGATCCCAGCTTCTATACATCTCTGCTTTGTACTGAGTCTCTTGGGCAAATCATTTGTCTTATTATTTTGTATTTATGTGAAATGTCTGATCTGACCTACAATCACAGCCATTTTGTATTTATGCATGGTTGCTTTAAAAAAATAAATAAATCTGCTGCACTTAAAAAAAACCCATTGATGTGTATTTGCCAGAACACACAATTTGGAATTACACTTATTCTAAATAAAAACAGCAGGTCTTGTCACTGACATTGTGGAATATATATATAACATTGTCACTTAATTTTAGATGACCACTAAATATTTATAACAGGGTGGTCACTGTAACATTCAGTTCTACCTTCTTACCTTTGCTTTTGGGTTCAAACTCCAAGTGTACCAATATGATACAAACACAGACACAAAACATACTAAAGAAAACCAATACTGATGGGATAAGCTACTGTATATGAACCAAGGGCAAAAACCACTTCCTTCTAGCACTTTTTTATAGTGAGTAACAAAATGTCTGCAGCGAAAAAACTCTGCTCAGAGAGCACCGATGCTTCCCCAATGAGCAAGTTCAGATGCCCCACTGAACATGATATCACCATATAAATGTAAATGAATTGGCTATAAATGTGTTCACTAAATAGAACACAGCTGTGTACTAGCAGATTAATTAACTGACCAGTTGAAATATCTTCTACCTATATTTTTATTTTTATTACTTATATTTATCTATATTTTTAATAATTAATATTTTAATAATATGAACTGTTAGTTTTATATTAACTCTTTTTAATTAAATTATTGTGAGGATTTTTAAGTGGATGGGAGGATGGTAGTGATGGCATGAATGAATGGGACTATTTTAGTAATTATTGGAATGAATGGAATACTGTGAATGAAAATGAATGGGAGGGGGGTGATAGATGGAATGGAGTGGGTGGGGGGGATTATAATATGTATGGAATGAATGAATATGACATGAATGGAATTTTTGGCACACCTGACGCTGGAGGGGCAGGAGGGGAGGGGATCTGATCCTGGATGAGGAGGCCGACCTGGCTTGTGTGACCGAAACCTGGCTGGGCCTGGAGGGAGGAGTTCCTCTCTCTGAAATTTGCCCAGCTGGGTTTCGGGTATGGCACCAACCTCGACCCCAGGGAAGGGGGGGAGGAGTGGCTATTATAGCCAGGGAGAGTCTTGGCCTGCGTAGGCTCATTGCTCCAGAGGTTGCGGGTTGCGAGTCCCTCCTGGTGAAGTTGGACTTAGGGGTTCAGGTGGGCTTGTTACTCACATACCTGCCTCCCAGCTGCGTGTCAACAGCCCTGCCTGTGCTACTCCAGGAGGTGGCCGGGCTGGCAGTGGAGTTCCCCGGACTTATCATCCTGGGGGACTTCAATCTGCCATCGCTCGGCGGTTCCTCTGGACTGGCACAGGAGTTCATGGCCACCATGACAGCCATGGACCTGACTCAAGTAGTTCAGGGTCCGACTCACGAGGGTGGGCACGCACCCGATATGATATTCCTCTCTGAGCAACTGAGTAATGATCTGAGATTAAGGGGCTTAGAAGTGTTGCCTTTGTCGTGGTCAGATCATTTCCTACTGCGGCTTAACTTCCTGGCTCCAATCCTTCCCCGCAGGGAGGCGGAACCAATTAGGAGGTTCCGCCCCAGATGCCTGATGGATCCAGAAGGCTTCCAGATGGCGCTTGGGGTTATTCCAGATACACTTGTCCACAGTTCGGCAGAGTCTCTTGCTGAGGCCTGGAACAAGGCTGCAGGGGAGGCTCTTGACCGGATTGCGCCGTTGCGACCTCTCCGCGGCACTAGACCCCGTAGAGCTCCATGGTTCAACGAGGAGCTCCGGGTGTTGAAGCACCAGAAGAGACGTCTGGAGAAGCGATGGAGGAAGAGTAAGTCCGAATCCGATCGAACACTTGTAAGAGCTCATATTAAGACTTACAAAGTGGCGCTCAAGGCGGCAAGATGCGTGTATCATGCTGCCTTGATTGCATCAGTGGAATCCCACCCGGCCGCTCTGTTTAGGGTAACCCGCTCCCTTCTTAATCAGAGGGGAGTTGGGGAGCCCTTGCAGAGTAGTGCCGAGGATTTTAACACGTTTTTCGCTGATAAAATCGCCCGGATCCGAGCGGACCTCGACTCCAATTGTGAAACAGAGTTGACTGACAATGAGTCAGTCGAGGTGACTGGGGCTAAACGTCTTTGTCCATCTGTCTGGGAGGAGTTTGACTTGGTGACACCTGATGAAGTGGACAAGGCCATTGGAGCTGTGAGTTCCGCCACCTGTTTACTGGATCCGTGTCCCTCTTGGCTGGTTTTGGCCAGTCGAGGGGTGACCCAGAGCTGGGTCCAGGAGATTGTCAACGCCTCCTTGGGGAGGGGGTCCTTTCCGCCCCTTTATAAGGAGGCGGTTGTGCGCCCCCTCCTCAAGAAGCCTTCCCTGGACCCAGCTGTGCTTAATAACTACCGTCCAGTCTCCAACCTTCCCTTCATGGGGAAGGTTGTCGAGAAGGTGGTGGCACTTCAACTCCAGCGGTCCTTGGATGAAGCCGATTATCTAGGTCCTCAGCAGTCTGGATTCAGGCCCGGCTACAGCACGGAAACTGCTTTGGTCGCGTTGATGGATGATCTCTGGCGGGCCCGGGACAGGGGCTTGTCCTCTGTCCTGGTGCTCCTTGACCTCTCAGCGGCTTTCGATACCATTGACCATGGTATCCTTCTGCGCCGGCTGGAGGGGTTGGGAGTGGGAGGCACTGTTCTTCAGTGGTTCTCCTCCTACCTCTCTGGTCGGTCGCAGTCGGTGTTAGTGGGGGGTCAGAGGTCGACCCCGAGGTTTCTCCCTTGTGGGGTGCCTCAGGGGTCGGTCCTCTCCCCCCTGCTATTTAATATCTATATGAAACCGCTGGGTGAGATCATCCAAGGGCATGGGGTGAGGTATCATCAATATGCCGATGATACCCAGTTGTACATCTCCACCCCATGTCCAGTCAACGAAGCAGTGGAAGTGATGTGCCGGTGCCTGGAGGCTGTTGGGGCCTGGATAGGTGTCAACAAACTCAAACTCAACCCAGACAAGACGGAGTGGCTGTGGGTTTTGCCTCCCAAGGACAATTCTATCTGTCCGTCCATTACCCTGGGGGGGAATTATTGACCCCCTCAGAGAGGGTCCGCAACTTGGGCGTCCTTCTCGATCCACAGCTCACATTAGAAAAACACCTTTCAGCTGTGGCGAGGGGGGCGTTTGCCCAGGTTCGCCTGGTGCGCCACTTGCGGCCCTATTTGGACCTGGAGTCATTGCTCACAGTCACTCATGCCCTCATCACCTCGAGGCTCGACTACTGTAACGCTCTCTACATGGGGCTACCTTTGAAAAGTGTTCGGAAACTTCAGATCGTGCAGAATGCAGCTGCGAGAGCAATTATGGGCTTCTCGAAGTATGCCCATGTCACTCCAACACTCCGCAGTCTGCATTGGCTGCCGATCAGTTTCCGGTCACAATTCAAAGTGTTGGTTATGACCTATAAAGCCCTTCATGGCACCGGACCAGAATATCTTCGGGACCGCCTCCTGCCGCACGAATCCCAGCGACCGGTTAGGTCCCACAGAGTTGGCCTTCTCCGGGTCCCGTCGACTAAACAATGTCGTCTGGCGGGACCCAGGGGAAGAGCCTTCTCTGTGGGGGCCCCGACCCTCTGGAACCAGCTCCCCCCTAAGATTAGGATTGCCCCCACCCTTCCTGCCTTTCGTAAACTCCTTAAGACCCACCTTTGCCGTCAGCCATGGGGGAACTAAAACACCTCCCCCTTGCCCATGTTGCTTTGTTGATTGATTGACTGTGTGCCTGTTTTTTATATATACTGTTTTTATGAGATTATTAATTTAAATTGTAACTAGATGGGTGGGCATTGGATTTGGTATTATGTACTGTACTGTTTTTTATTATTGTTGTGAGCCGCCCCGAGTTTGCGGAGAGGGGCGGCATATAAATCCAATAAACCTAACCTAACTTAACCTAGCAGTAAAAAAACACACAAATTTGGGTGATTTTTAGGACTGATTTATTTTTTTCAGGCTCTTCTTTTTTTCTCAAGTTCTGTGCTTTTATTGTATTTTCACTGGACAGAATGGATGTAAAACAGACTCGGCTGAACCTATTCAATAAGCTGTTAACGGCATCAGCAGATGATGCTGTTGAGTTCAGACAAAGGAAACTCAATAGATTTTTCTATTAGGTGGCTTTGGTCAATGCGGAAAACAACCCCCCCCCAAAAAAAAAAATCAGTTACTGAACATCAGCTGAAACACAGAAAGTTCATAATTTATTTGAGAAGTTCTTAAACAAAATGATATTTAATTGCATTAATCAGAACAAAATGGATCCTCCTCTCAAAATAATTATAATCAACTTGGCTAAAAAAAAGTGCTATTCTTTCCTCCCCCTCCTTCTACTAGCTCTTAGTTTGACAAGGCTTATTCCTTATAACTTCCAGTTAACTGATAACCAGAGCTTTTCCCAGTGAATCTACAGCCTTGTGCACTGAAGCACACACCATGACAGCTGCTTTTGCTGAGGTTCATCCTTGCTAATTTACTTCAGTCAATAATGTTCGCTCCTCTGCTGATTAAGGATATAGTTGCGATGGTCCACTTGAAGCCCCAAAGGGAAGGAGAAAGTCCCTTCTTCTGCATTTTAATACCACCCCATCCCATTTGATTTTTATTCCAAAGCCTACTTTCAAATAGTGATTTATTTATTTTTTGGCAGGGGTAGAGGATTGTTTCAGGCAGCTGGAGACAATTAGGTACTGGTACTGTTAATGTTTACTTTGGACAAATCGAATGCTGCTGGACAAGCCTCACAAATAATTCAACGTCCCTCCTCCCCTTTGCTCTGTGATGTTCTTATTTATGGGATCCTTAATTGATTCTGGGATGCTGAGAGAAGGCTTCGGCAGCCAACAGAATGATTCCAAGCAGATTGAATTGTAAATAACCAGATGTTAGTGGAATTTCAGACAGAGGTCACTGTAGGAAAACACAAAAGTGCTTGCCTTTTCCCTCTGTCGCGGCACTTCTTGCCGGGTGATGTCAATACCTCGTTCTAATTGATGCACAATACCAAGAGGCTAATTTAATATTGTCTAGTAATCAAACAAAGCAGAAGGCCAGGCAGCTATTGCCGCTTTGTGTGAGAGAAATGGATTGTTTTTCCTGCAAGAGCGTTAACTTGTAATCTGCAATGGGGGATGAGAGGAGTGGGCGGGCAGGAAAGTACCAATAATTGACTTCGAAATGGAGTACTGCATAGCACTAATAAGAGGTGAAATAAAATGTGGGTCATTTTCAAGACACTCACAAGGTTTAAGAAGCAAAAGAAAAGAAAAGAAAAGAAGGTGATTGCTTAGAAGGGAAAATTTGACAACTCTTTTGAACAGACAGCCCTTCTTCTGACCATCCATCCAACCAACCATAACAGTGGTGCTTCTGAGGAATTATCCTTATGCCACTTCATCTACATGGTGCTTAGTACTGTATATCATTCCTAAATAACAGTGGGGTAAGAAGGTAATATCTGTGGGTTTTCTAATCCATTAATATATTTATCTGCAAGAAAGAAAACTTGGAACTTTACATGATCCCCTTCCCCATATTTTAAAAGGCAGATTACTACTACTACCACCACCACTACTACTACTACTACTACTACTACTACTACTACTGCTGCTGCTACTACTACTACTACTATTACTATAGTTGGATAAAAATGCCAAGTCCAATCTAAATGTTTGACTGAATGTGACCAACCACCACCACCATCAATCTATCTGCCTTTCTTATTTTAGTCTAAGCTGACACATTTTAAAAGTAAATTATTTTCGAAAAACCTAGCCTTCCTTTTGGGTAATAGAATAAATGCAATACTAGTCTTTTACCATAATGAAAACACTTAAGATTTGGGTCTGTGTTTGCCATGAAAGGGAATCCAATTAATTTTACTATTCAATTATTCAGGATGATTATTAAATTAAAACATACAACAAACATGTAATCAAGACCAAACACAGACTCTCAAATATATATCCTCTCACACACATATAGAATCCTTCCCATATGTATTGTTACTCACTAAGGAGACACATTTTAATTACTGTTGCTTCATTTTCTAGTATTGAAACTTAGATCCATAGACTTTTCTCTTATGAAACATATTACTAATGCAAATGAAGATGCCAGCAAAATTTTGGTGAACAAAATCCCCAACTCAGTGTGATATCTGAACTGAACTTCAGGATCACCATGGGGAAAGTGGATTTTAAAAGACAGTTTAGAAAATATATTAAATACATACAGTGATACCTCATCTTACAAAGCCCTCATCATACAAACTTTTCGAGATACAAACCCGGGGTTTAAGATTTTTTTGCCTCTTCTTCCAAACTATTTTCACCTTACAAGCCCAAACCGCCGCCACTGGGATGCCCTGCCTCCGGACTTCTGTTGCCAGCAAAGTGCCCATTTTTGTGCTGCTGGGATTTCCATGAGGCTCCCCTCCATGGGAAACACCAACTCTGGACTTCCGTGTCTTTGCGATGCTGCAGGGGAATCCTAGCAGCGCAAAAATGGGTGCTTCGCTGGCAACGGAAGTCCGTAGGTGGGGTTTCCCATGGAGGGTAGCCTCAGGGGAATCCCAGCAGCGCAAAAATGGGTGCTTCGGCTGGCAAAAGGGGTGAGTTTTGGGCTTGCACACATTAATCGCTTTTCCATTGATTCCTATGGGAAACATTATTTCATCTTACAAACTTTTCACCTTACAAACCTCGTCCTGGAACCAATTAAGTTCGTAAGATGAGGTATAACATCTTGCTATCATAATGATGATTTGACATAACATTTATTCATTAAACACATCCAATATAAAATTAAATCTCTATTTTTCAAGACTTACTGACTTTCAAAATCACACATAGACCTATAGGAATAAAAAACAGGTGTGTAAACCTGGTGTAATTTTAGTCTAAATTTATTTGATCACTACTATTATTTGCAGTCAATTTGTACACCAACAATGACAGAAGGGGCGTGGTCAGTGCCTCAGTGGCAGCGGCATTTCTTTTGCTCCCACGGAGAAACGTCTGTTCCCCACTGTTTGGGGGTGCTTATTCTGTTTGAATTGACCCAAACCTCCCTGAAGGGGAGGGGAAGAGGGGGACTTGGTTTGGTCACTGTTTGGGGTCTGCAAATCCCAAGGTTGACCAGACCTGGAGCCTCCACCCTCAGTGGTGCGAAGGCGGCTAGCCACCATTAGCCGAGGAGACTGCGTGCTAGAAAGAGTTTCTTGAAGAATTGGAAGTCATCCAGAAAAGAAAAGGGAATGTAAGTTTTGTGCTGGTGTTGTGGCGAGGAGAATTGACTGTCAAGTTGAGCTTTGCTGCCGGAGGGATAATTTTTTTTGTGAAAATCAAAGTATTTGGGTTTTTTGCCTAATTTTAATTTATCAAGAGGGGTTTGATGAAATATAATAATGGCATAATAATAAGTAATGAATTTAAATGTTTATATTTTTTTGTTTTTTAAATTGATAAATATAAGTATATAATTTTTATACTGATAAAATTAGATATAAGGGTTTTTATTCTGTTTTGAGATTTTCACTAAGAGGGAAGAAGGCACTACAGCTTTGATATTAAGATTATAAGATGTGATAGTGATTTAAGGAATATTAATGATGGACTTAATTAGACATTAATGGAGATTTATTTGGATGACGAAATTAGAAAGAAGGGAATAAGGGGTGGGTGATGATAACTGAAATTAAATAGATCCAAAACTATTTTATTGTGACAAAAGAGAAGGTATATTGTTTTTTGTATTTTATGATGTGGAGGAAAAATGAAAAAAAATTACCCTGAAAAAACCTACCTGATGACCTGGAATGATTGGCACTTGAGTTCTGTAATCTGAATTTATTTAACAAGATAATTAAATATTTCAAGTCTGTTCATTTACAATCTGGAAGGGATCATTGTTCAGAACAGGAGAGTTCTTTCACCAGAATGCATGGCTATATTTCCCCAATTTTTGTTCTAACTTGCCTTTTAAATCTCATATCTCGGTTTTTGGCATAGCAATTAGGGCTTTCAAAAGCTTTCGTTGTCCTAGGAACCAAGAGAAAGGAGAATAGGATGAAATGCTGAATAAGGCAAAATAGATCCAGTCTGCTATGTGATGGAGAAAAGCACTCAGAAAAGTTAATTAAGCTGAGGAAACAGGCAGCTAGATAATTAAAACGAG